>NC_137819.1:2660731-2758231 GCF_963921795.1 Nannobrachium achirus | reverse complement strand
AGCCAAGGTGACCATAGCCTCTGTGTTGCTGTATGCACTCTTTTTGCTCTTTGCTGCCTGTGTGTGTGTGTGTGTGTGTGTGTGTGTGTGTGTGTGTGTGTGTGTGTGTGTGTGTGTGTGTGTGTGTGTGTGTGTGTGTGTGTGTGTGTGTGTGTGTGTGTGTGTGTGTGTGTGTGTGTGTGTGTGTGTGTGTGTGTGTGTGTGTGTGTGTGTGTGTGTGTGTGTGTGTGTGTGTGTGTGTGGGGGAGAGGAGGGGGAGGTGATCCAGTATGTGATATGCACGCAGGTAGCGTTCTTTTCCTTTTTTTAAGCCCTGCCTACTTTGACGCCAGAAGCAGGGCCCGGCATTGGGATGAAGGTCACAGGAATGTGACGGCAGCTCCCGCAGTCTCTCTCTTCTCTCTCGACAGAAGAGACCGGTGGAGACTGTGAGAGAGAGAGAGAGAGGGGCGCACAGAGGGGGAAAAAGTGGAAACGACACAAACGCGGCTATGGATACTATAGACACTAATGTGTTACTTTCTTCCGCTTTTATTTCTTTTTGTTTCGTTCAGAGCTTCGTAGAAAGTGCAAAAAAAATACACAAAAAAAAAACACCAGGGTTTTACGAACCGCGCGAGCACCGCAGTCGGGAGAAGGTTGATAAACCTGTCCTCTGTTGTCCCCTTCCAGCACTGCCTCCACACTCACTCTCTTTTCCCCTCTTCCTCTCTGCTCTCCCCTTGCACCCTCCTTCCTCCCCTCTTTGGTTTCTCTGTCTCTCCTCTGTGGAATGACCTTGGGAGATCAGTGACTAGCACTTCCTGGAGTCGGTTCGAGGCAGGAAAAAAAAAAGAAAAACCCAAGGGCAAAGTTTGCAGGGCCCCGGACGGCGCTCAGCCTCAGTCCGGGGCCCGGATTTTGGCACCGAGCGCCTCTCGAGCTCAGTTAGTCTGTTCTTGAGAGACTACTATGTCAGTGGTTCTCATAATTTTTCATGTGAAGGACCCCCAAAATGATATTTATTTGGCCACGGACCCCCATCTCAAAATATCTAGTTCCAGGGACCACCCAGAAGCAAAATTTGAGTTACAAACGTTCTCTTTGAAAATACAATATATTCAAAGATTTTGCACACATTTTCACGACTTTTTCAAAAATAGCAGATCTACAAGCTCGCAGCGTGGCACTCGTGCCATTTATTTTTCACTGGTTAAAGCAGTCAATAATTTTAGGCCTAAATGGGTTTAAACCTGTATAATTCACCAGCTGGGAACTTCACCTCCCTGGTGTTTCTGTTTGTTCTCTGAGTTGATCATTAACCCTGCACGCTGCATGCCGTGCCAAAGTGTTTTTTTCCCCCCCTTGTCTACTCTTTGTCCCTTGTCGAGGTAGGGTACATTGGCAGAGTTGAGTACACCGCTAGCCCAGGATTATTATAAATAGAATCAATTTAAAAGTGTCTTTTTGTATTTACATTTTTACCACATGAACTAGCATCACTGTTCTTGGCATGCCATGATAATAGGCTAACATTCTGCAAAAAAAAACCCCACAACCCTTTTATCTTGACCTTTCACTCTGTACTTAGTCTGCTCTTTTTAGCCGATCTACAAGCTCACACTGTGAGCTTGTAGATCGGCTATTTTCAAAAGCGTTTGATACCTTTGAAAGTTATTTTGGTACTTTTAAGTACATTTTGATAATACTTTTGTACTTTTACTCAAGTATTTTTTCTTCCAGACTTTTACTTGTAACGGTATTTCTACATCAAAGTATTGATACTTTGACTTTGACCTAACCCTAAAAAAAAAATGCTAGTACTTTTTTTCCACCACTGGAAAAGGCCAAGTGATTCGCCTGGACGTATCCTGTCTTGACAATGACAACACAGACCCGCATAATCAGAGGCTGGCTCTGCATTTGTGAATTTTCCACTTTAAAACAGTGGTTCTCAACCTGTGGGTCAGGACCCCCAGAGGGGTCCCCAAATTATGTTTGGCGGGTCCCCAGATGAGTAACCTAATGTGCAACATTTTTTTCTCTCTCAACAGTATACTGGACAAACCAACATAAAGTTTTAACTGTATAGCGGGCATGCACATTTCTAAAGTGACAATTTAAGGACAATTTAAACATTGGCCAAATTGTCAAATATTAGAGGCAGAAATTGTGAAAATAGCCAATCTACATGCTCACAACGCCTCGTGAGCATGTAGATCTGCTATTTTCACAATAGAACCGTGTTATACAAAATGGAATGCCTCAACTCTTAGTGCTCGTCAGGTCCCCAGTTAAAATATGATTATTTTGGGGGTCGCGGCCTGAAAAGGTTGAGAACCACTGCTTTAGGATGCTAGTAGATAAAGGCCTTGGACCTCAGAAAAGGGACCTTTCTGAACTGTTGACAGTTTCACCCAGCAGCAGCTTGTAGGACCAATGAACTCTGGGTGAGGATGTTATGCCTATGCAATGTGGCCACACACACCAGCTCGTTGAGGGGAAATATACTAACGTAGGGGTGGGCGATATGGAAAAATACAATATCACGATATTTCCCCAAGCTGTATCACCATACACGATTTTAACACGACTCTTTTTCACGTTGGTTTTTATGGTTATTTTTCAAGTTACTTGACAAAAACTAGACTCTCTGGGTTCCTTTTGGGAGGTCAAAATTTAACTTTACAAGTATGTAACTCTGACAGTATACAAATGAAACCAAATGGACCATTTGGTTTTATTTGTAAGCTGTCAGAGTTAAGTGGAGACCTTGGCATGTTAAAGTTTGAGAACTACTGATTTAGACCAAAATGCAGGTTTAACTTGAATTCTGCAATGAATCTCTGTATTAACGATTAAACATGATTTTTTACAAGGCTCCCTCAATTGTATCACGATATATACGATACCTCTGAAAAGCCACATCGTAGAGACATTGATAATTATCATCGCCCACCCCTATACTAACGGTTAGTTTAATCAAACATGGGCAAGTAAAGCAGAGCTTGCTTGCTGCCTCCAGTGATTCCTGTCACGCTGTAGAGGTGACCTCTGTAATGTCATATCTGATAATAAAAAAAATGTCCATAAACTGCACCATTTGCAAGGTTTTGACTTACTAGCAGACATATCGGTCTGGCTGATTATTTGAGATTTATGAAATATTTTTTTATGACATCGGTATCTGCAATTTTGGAGCTCTTAAGATTTTATTGCGACCGTAGGTCGCAAGCTTACTATGAAAACCGGCACATCTTGTCCGCATATCTCTGTCTGTCTGTCTGTCTGTCTGTCTGTCTGTCTGTCTGTTTGTCTGAAGGTCACACCTGACACTGTGGTTCCCCTGACACATCACAGGTGACATCACCTACAGTATGTAAAAGTCCATATATGTGTATTCCCCAGAATCCCTTTTATGCCCATATATGAAGATCCTTGATGTCATCGATATACATCACTTGCCAGATGGCCAAGACATGGCCCATATCTGTATGGGTGGTTTGGATAGAGAACTCCATGTATGGGAATAAAAGGGATGTACCATATACGGTACATGGATCTCCATATATGGGTACCAGGGGTCTCCATATGGGTAACTGGTCAGATGTACATCACTGGCCAGATGGCCAAGAATTGGCATGTATGTTGCCCTGAGGCGTCTTACTAGTATGTATTAGATTTTGTACTTTTCGCCGAAACATCAGTAAAAAATCTGATGGTTTTTATATTGAAGTTTTAAATGTTTTTTAATTCTTATGTTTTTACTTTTCTGCTTTTCCATTAAAGGAGTAGTTCACCCCCCAATTTTTTCTTCTTCTATTGATTACTCACGCCATGGAGACTTGAGTTCAATAATATATATATCTTTTAATTTGTCTTGGATTTGTCTTGGATTTGGTTGCTTTTTGCTGACCACATTATTGTTTATACATGCGACCTGGCGGTTGCTTATCTCCCGATTAGGGAGTCTTACTGGTTATTATCATTATTACTATTAATCTGTAAAACTCCTCATAATCGGGGTCACCATTGGACCCAAAAATGTGTCTCTAGTTTTAAGTCATAATTGTGGGTGGCTTGTTGGACGAACGGACAGGCAGACAGACAGACAGACAATAGAACCGATATTACATTAGAACATGTGTCGAGGATCAGAGATGACGAATTTCGTGTTACTATAATCAACAGAAGCGCGCAATATAAACCCAACACTGGCGTGGGCTGAATTAGCAGGACCTTTTCCGCTTTGGCTGCGTTTAAAAAGAGCTTATAAGCTTTGTCAAATGAAGCTACTTTCTAGTTAGTAATTGCTCTGTGGTCAAACAGTCCCTTTTTAAAAAGATAGCTGACTCATCAGCCTGGAGGTTGTAACATCCCAGCTTTAGCTAGGAGTCTGACACTGACTGAGTGAGTAATGTGTTAACCAAAAGAAAACGGTTATCATTTTAACCCGTCAAGGTCAAAGTTCCCTGGGTTAACACTGCATGAACCCTTGTGTCCTGATTCTGGGCATTTGGAGTATCTATCCTACATATCCTCACTGTCTGGCCAAAACCTGAGGTTTTTGATTTGTTGGCATAAATCAGGACTATTGAACACCCTTTATATCTGTGTGTTGGTTAAAATAATATTGAACCAATGGAAAATAGTAAAAAGTGCTTGGGACAAAACCTAACTCCACACCTTCTGCCAAACCAGCTAACTCCCCCCGATTGGCCCTCTTTTTTTCATACATATGTGCTATTGAACACCCTTTACGCCTGTGTGTTGGTTAAAATAATATCGAACCAATGAAAACCTCCTAACTCCACTTGAGCTAATTTCCCCGAAAATGAACATTTTGGAGTTAGGAGGTTTCGGGCCGACAGCAGAGATATCCTACATGCTTTTATGTCAGCAATTTTTTGGCTAAGAGATTTGAGGGGGAAAAACGAGGGGACCCAGTTGTGATTCCAGAGGGAGACCGGAAGTAGTATATCGTCACTGTCTGGCAGAAACCTTGTATCTCCCAAGTTTCACATTTGTATGTTTTTTTGTTTTATTTTTCGTAAAGTAAAGCCCTGCTTCATCACACGTCGCACAAAACTAGAAAATGGCAGATCTGCAAGCACACAACGCCTCGCAGTGCGAGGCGTTGTGTGCTTGTAGATCTGCCATTTTCACTAGTTTAAATCATTTTCAAAATGATAAAAATGTAAATGAAAAATAAATCCACCCCACAACGACAACATGTAGAGTAGATACAGTTTTATAAAGTGTTGAATTCTCAACCCTCCTGTTCTAGCACCTCTTGTTGCAGTACACTTTCTCCCATGTGGGACACAATGGAAAAAAAAGCGATTGGTCAATAACCGTTTCATTGCTTAATAAAATGATAGAAAAAAAAAAGTCAACTGATAACCAACGGTTTACTATTCATGCGTTGAGCGATTTCAGTTTGCTAAGCAAACATTCCAGCGAGAATGCAATTGCGACCGCGACTTCCAAGTTGTATAGGCAAAAGTCAAACATTTATTTTCTACAGCATTCCTCCAAATGAAAGCGTGTGTGTGTGTGTGTGTGTGTGTGTGTGTGTGTGCGTGTGTGCGCGTGTGCGCACGTGAAAGAGATAGCTGCTCTGTTCGCTGTTGCTCGTGGCTGGTCGGATAAATATGTGGATTGCAACAAAATGTCTTTGTTGCAATCAGTGACTTCATCAATCACTTTCCTGCTCACGTTGGTGTATGTCAGTGCATGCCATGCACGTTTAGCTTGACAGAGAGGAAAAAGAGTGAGTTCTGAACAGAGAACGAGGATGTTGTTGGATTGTGGTTACGGACAGTTGCATCTCATGTTGCGTGAATAGTGTGTGAACAAAAGAGGTTGCTTCCCGAGTTCTCTCAAAAAGAACAAAGCGCACAAACGCACACTTAACCAGTTTGGGCAACTAGAAAGCAAACTCCACTTGCTTCCGAACCACACTCAAACCCCACCTTTTCAGACTCATTCATTCCCTTCCTAATCCTAATCCCCCGTTCATACAGTGCATTTAACTCTTTTACCACTTCGAACGTTAACGCTCGTCCCAATTCTGAACGCGGCTCAAATACGAACGCTCGTTCTTTTAGCTTGTTTGATGACTGTAAGCTGATGAGGGGTCGCACGGGTGTGTACAGTAAAAACGTATCCCGTAATGCTGCTTTCAAATTTTCACCACACGTAAACATCACTTCATGGCTGTTCTCTGTGGACCTGATCTAGATTATGCATGTCTATGCTCTGAACGATGGAAAGAGGGGAGGGCCATTTCACATCCATTCTTTGCATAAGGCTGCCCTCTGCCGCCAGCTTTGCTAAAGTATTATAATAGATCCGATCGAAGAAAAAAAAGAAAAAAGTTTGGAAATAATCAATAGATCTTTTTCTATAACATCGCAAAGGTAAGCTGCTTTTTGCTGGCACCAGCCCCAATAAATAAATAATAAATCTGGCAGTAAAACTGTTATTATTATTATTATTTTTTTAAACTATTTTTTCTCTTTTTCCTTTCCCTAATAATGTCTTGTTAAAAATAAGGGCAATACACTATTGCTCATCTCGGTCCGAGTTTATGGAGTAATATTTAGCCAATGAGGAACCGGCATTCTTGTGACATCACCTTTATGTAGCTTCCTCACTGGCTAAAAGTTACTCCATAACCTCTGTGACGTGTGCCCCCAACATTTTCATAGATTCCATATAGTTTCATAATTGTTTGGCAGCACAATCGTCAGTGTATTTTGGATTCATGTCAATTTGTGTTTTCAAATATTTAACCACTTGAACCGTCAGTACTTAAAATACTTCACCTTTCACTCTGTAGTCCGTTCTTTTCCACCTCTACACCAAAGCTCTTTGCCGAAAATAGCCGATCTACAAGCGCCGCGAGGCGTTGTGAGCTTGTAGCTCTGCTATTTTTGGCTAAAGTTCTCAGAATATGGATGCAAAGGATGCAAGTGGTTAATATGAAAAAGGAGAAGAAAGTTTCTATCACAAAGATTTGGAGGACCCCCTGTAGTAACTCTGAGGACCCCCTAGGGGTCCCGGACCCCCTGTTGAAGACCCCTGGTCTAGTTATGAAAGTGTCAGTTTCCCTTTTAGCACCCGTGTGACAATGCCTACCCGTGAACACCTAGTGGAGGGGAAAAAGCCTGCCAAACAGTGTCCCGTAACCGCATACCCCCCAACAACAACCACCCCCCCCCCCCCCCCACACACACACACACACACACACACACACACACCCACCCCAACCCTTTCTGCGCGCATTCTGCTCCGCACAGCGAAACCATAAGCTCCGTTCACATCGAGTGCCTGCTCATTAAAACCCATTTAGAACGGGTACACTGTACACACATTATGGTGTATCATTATTTTATGCTTTAACTATTGAAAAATAGCAGATATACAAGCTCACAGCGCGGCACCGAGTGCCGCGCTGCGAGCTTGTAGATCTGCTATTTTTGAAAAAATCGTGAAAATCAGAATTTTGACCCGATTCTATAAGTGTCTTTTGAATCCTTCTAAGGTTTTTTGAAAAACCTATGTTTCTATGTCAGCAATCTGGCCAGCCATCGTCAAAGAAAAGTTCCTTTTCACTTAACTGGAGCTCACTTAGTCTGTTCTTGAGAGACTACTATGTCAGTGGTTCTCAAACCTTTTCATGTGAAGGACCCCCAAAATGATATGTATTTGGCCACGGACCCCCATCTCAAAATATCTAGTTCCAGGGACCACCCAAAATGTTCGCTTTAGAAATGCATATATTCAAAGATGTTCACGACTTTTTCAAAAATAGCAGATCTACAAGCTCGCAGCGCGGCACTCGGTGCCGCGCTGTGAGCTTGTAGATCTGCTATTTTTCTATAGCTAAAGCATTCAAAAAATTCTAGGCCTATTAAGCTTGCAGTCGGCCGTTTACCACTGTGTGTGTGTGTGCGCTTGCTATTTCCTCGATGTCCTCCTTTCACAAGCTGCAGTCTTGACCCTCTCTCCTCCACCCCGTTATCCCTCTCTCTCTGTTTCCTCTCAGGTGCGTTTTGAGTGGAAGCGAGCAGGGACGTGCAGAGAATTTTAGAGAGGCAGGGGCTCTAAAAAGGGCCTTTCGGTGAAAATATCAACAATAGCAGCAGGGGTTGACACTAAGGTCTCAGAGGCACTTGCCCATCGGGCAAGTACAGGTCATGTTCTACTTGCCCGAAGGTAATGCCCACTTGCCCGAAAAGTAAATCGTCCATTATAAAATGATAGGTACGATTTTAATTACCGCTCAATTTAACACTTATTTCTTTACTTTCTGGGGCTGTGCGATAAATGGTAAATGGTAAATGGTGCATTTATATAGCGCTTTTAATCCAAAGCGCTTTACATAGATTGTGCATTACATTCACCCATTCACACACACATTCATACACCGGTGGCGGAGGAAGCCATGCAAGGCACCAACCTACTCACCAGAGGCAATTAGGGGTTCAGAGTCTTGCCCAAGGACCCTTCGACATTAACTCAGGGGGAGCCCGGATTCGAACTGGGAACCCTTCGGGATTTATACCCTTCGTGCTCTAATACCAGTTTCTCTACCCCTGAGCTATGCCTGAGCTATGCCGCCCCCGATAAAATGTCATACCTCAATACCTCCAAATCCAAATACCAAATACTTTTCAATCATGAATAGCTATTCATGATTGAATATGTCTATGGTTTTACACTTGTTATTTTATATTTTTAAATGTAGCAACAGTAAAAACAGCACATAGTGCTCTTATTTTACATTCCACAGACCAGAAGACACAGCGCACTGGCCACGTTCAGGTGTTTAGACAGACATCTCGTGTTGTGTTTATAGACATTTGTGTCCCCTCTCAAATGAGCACTTGCCCTGTCGGGCAACCTGAAAGCCAACTTCACCTGCCCTGACGTTTTATTTACCTGCCGAGGGCAGGTGGGCAAGCCTTAGTGTCAATGCCTGAGCAGACCTCCAAGCTCACGACGCAGTGTGAGCTTGGATGTTGGCTATTTTCGGTGCGTGATGCCACACTGAACTAAGCATAATCAAGTGAATACTGGAGAATGGAGATGTGGCGTAACAGCATGTATTTCTACACAGAGAGGGCAATTCTTTCAACATAAGATGCTGCGTTCAAGTTCAGGAGAGTTTGGACAAGGCAATTGTCTTGAATGCTGCCTTCAGGTATGGCATGGAAAGAGGGCATTTGCATTTCTTTCACCACAGTTAAAACTGCATTCATGGTCTGGAGAGGGCACTTTTTACCGACGGGTAAAAGGGCAGGGGCTCAAGCCCCCTGTGATGTCTGTGTGCACGTGTCTGGAGTCTCTGAAAAAGTGGTACCATGTCGTAGTCGGAGCAGAAGCGTGCCGGGGAGGGTGGGATGAGGGGGGAGAGAGAGAGAGAGAGAGAGAGAGAGAGAGAGAGATATACAGGACCAGGCTAGCCTAGCAGAATACCGCTAGTGCTGATTCAGCTTCTGTGTGCAATCCGTGCATTGACTTTTCTTTTTTCCAGAGGGGAGAGTGACACACAGAGAGAAGGGGGGGGGGGAAAGAGAGAGAGAGACGTACACCTACAGGTGAACGACAGGCGGGGGAGGGGAGGGAAGGGGGGGGGTAATGGAGACACAGGAAGAGAGAGAGAGAGAGAGAGGGGCGAGAGTCAACCGAAGGAGGAAGGTGCCTCTTCGGACGAGGTGCAGACGAGGCTCCGATACCCCCTCCCCTCACACACACACCTGCATGTGCACACACACACACACACACACACACACACACACACACGTGCACACACACACACACACACACACACACACACACACACACACACACACACACACACACACACACACACACGTGGGGAGAAAGCACAGTTCGCAGGAAACCCAACACCACTGTTCTCTCTCTCTCTCTCTCTCTCTCTCTCTCTCTCTCTCTCTCTCTCTCTCTCTCTCTCTCTCTCTCTCTCTCTCTCTCTCTCTCTCTCTCTCTCTCTCTCTCTCTCTCTCTGCCTTGGTGACCCAGTGAAGGACAAGCGAGCCGCAGGGAAACGAAGGGGAGAGGAGGGATGCATAAAACAGCAGCGCAACAACAACACAATGCGTCCCGATAGAGCTCGCGGCGAGCGCGAGACGAGAGAGCGCGGCTCATCCCGTCCCGGGATGTTACTGCACAGGAAAAGGCCCAGACTTGGTGGCAGCCGAGCAGGAGCACACACACCCCTAGGGCTGTCACAATTATCAATTATTACATTTTACCTGACAATTGTCACTCAAATAATTGCGATTAACAATTTAATTGTGTTTTTGTCGTTGACAATTACACTTCTGTTTGGCTTTTAGGCTTTGAAGTTGCACATGGTAGATAGATATGACACATAACCTAAATATACAAAGAAATGACTGACATATTTGACAATTTTATACTTAAAAAAAGAACATTGATAGTTTTTGAAAGTGTTTGTAACTGAAGTATATTAACATTTCTCAACATGGAAACGATTATGACAACGATGCAAAAATAATTGCGATTACCTCAAATAATTGTGATTAGACGATCATGTAATAAGTGTGACAGCCCTACCTACACCTTCCTTGTTGCATGCCTTCGATAGTCCCAGGTATTTTGGCGCGTGCTTTTGTTGTTGGCTTGTAGGCCGGCTTGTAGATCGGCTTATTTTTGCTGTTCGTCATCGTACGATGGCGTGTGTTTAGGGCTAAAAACCATGCAACCGTGACATTTCCTGGGCTTCGGCCAGGGTTTTGGGGCACGTTTTCTTTTCTTCTTTTTTTTGCGTAAGCGGACGGACAGGCGGCTGGACCCCACCGATAGGGCTGTCACAATTATTACACAATCGTCTAATCGTGATTTTTTTTGACATAATCGTGATTATTTTTCATAATCGTTTCCATGTTGAAAAATGTTCATATATTTAAATAAAAGGTCAAAAATAGTGGAAATAAAAGATCTACAAGCTCACAACGCGTCGCGATTGCTCACAACGCGTCGCATCGCGACGCGTTGTGAGCTTGTAGATCGGCTATTTCCACTATCGATGTTCTTTTTTAAGTATAATGTTGTCAAATATGTCAGTAATTATGTGTCACATCTACCATTATTATAGAAATTATTTTATAGGAATAAAATGAATGAATCATCTCGTTTTCGAGGTATCCAACAGAGTTACACTTTCATACATTTAAACATAGAACTTTCACATACAATTCAGACAACATAAACAAGACAACACACTACAAAAACATAACAAAGAATACAAACAAAACGGAACAAACAAAACAAACAAACAAAACAACAAACGCAACAACAGCACAACTGTAATACACAAGGTACAGAGCACACAATGGATCATATGGATAGTTGAGATAATGAATTAATTAAAACATGAACAGGTAATCTCAAGGTGAGAGGACAGCGTGGTTTTGAACAAATTAAAAGATGTTATTGACCGAATGTGGACTGGTAAATTGTTCCAATCAGAGGGGGCTTTAAACATGAAGGATTTTTTTACCAACTGCAGTGGTTATATCTGTTGGGACCTTAAAATAAATCTGTGCACAATGTCTCAGTTGGTGATCAGAGGTGAATGGATCTAGATATTGTTTTAAATACTGAGGATAGTTGAAATGTGCAACTTAAAAGCAGAAATGTAATTGTCAACGACAAAAACACAATTAAATCGTTAATCGCAATTGTTTGAGTGACAAATAATCGTCATGTAAAATGTCATAATCGTGACAGCCCTACCCACCCCACCGAGAGTGTTTGTTTGACTAGAGACGACGTAGGCCTCGGGCCATAGAAGGCCATGCATCGGAGAACGTTGTTTTTTTTTATACCCAGACGAATGGGGTTCAGTTTAGGTACTGGAGCAGATGGCTAGTAGGCAGCTTAGTGAATCAACTCTCTCACACTTTATTTCACACTCTTTAATATCCTCTTTCCTCTGTCTCACACACACATCTGATTCTCACACTTTGACTGTTCAGCACCAGGCACGTGCACACATAGACATCAAAGGGGGCTTGAGCCCCTGCCCTTTTATCTGTCTGTAAAAAAGTGTCCTCTCCAGACCATGAATGCAGTTTTTACTAATGGTAAAAAGAGATGCAAACGCCCTCTTTCCATGCCATACCTGAAGGCAGCATTCAAGAGAATCGCCGTGTACAAACTCTCCTGAACTTGAATGCAGCAATCTTATGTTGAAAGAATTGCCTCCTCTGTGTAGAAATCCATGCCGTTACGCCACATCTCCAGTAGGCTCAGGGCTGTATTAACCATTGGGCCGGTGGGGCCGTTGCCAGGGGCCCTTGGCTCTCAGGGGCCCTTGGGGGAACTGGGCCGCTTGGTCATTGACAATTTACTAAAATTAAATGTAATCAAATGTGTGGGCCCCTCCTCTGTTGTCTACAGGTGCTTTCTTGGCCCACAGATGATCCTCATGGCTTAAAGTTGGATAGTATGTGTTTGGAGGGAGGGGGGTTATGGTGGAGGGTGGGGGGGCCCTAAAAAAATTATAGGCCAGGGGCCCTCGCGGGGGTTAATCCGTCCATGAGTAGGCTATTGCCCTTTTTAATGCTTAGTTTAGTGTGTTATGAAGGACTGAAAATGGCAGACCTCCAAGCTCACAACGCGTCGCGTCGCGCTCCACACCACACCGCCCACTTGTGCCAGGTTTTCCACTACAAGGACCTGGGTGGAGTGGTGTGAAAGTGGTACTAAACGGGGTACTAAAAAGTATCCACTCTAGAGTAGGCCTGAACTAGGCCACACAGGGCCAAACACTTCATAATGACTGATCACTCACTGGGTTTTCATTTAGACTACCATGATATAGTTGTAATACATGATAATAGATTCTATTGTGTTATAACCACTATTATAATCTATTATAGTGTATTATAATTATCATAGTAATACATTAATACTTTATAATGTATTATAATCACAGTTATAATCCATTATAATGCATTATAATTAGGATAGTTGTAATACAAATTTATATTGTATTATAATCACAGTTAAAAGGGTCAATTAGTTTCTTACCAATAGGGGTACTTTGGTGTAATGGAAAATGTAGATATTTTTATGTGGTGCGGTGTGGTGTGGTGCTAAAACTGCAGTCGAAAAGGGGCTTAACATTCTCTGCACGTCCCTGCTCCCCCCCCCCCCCCCCCCCTCTCCTCCAGCGAGCGTGGTCCACATGCTGTGTGTGTGTAGACTGAAGGTCACGGGGTCACTCAGAGCGAGTGGGGTGTGATCCAGTCACATGCTCTTCTAGAAAAGAAAGGAAAATACCACTTTGCCCGTAGTTTGGAGCGAGCAGTCAGGAAGCCAGGGCCCATTGGTTTACCCGCTTATCTGACGTTCATTTGTCTTTTAGCCTAAGCGCCTTCCCCCCTGTGTGTTTCCTTCCCCCACCATGCATATCCATTGGTCTGTTCTGTTGTCCTAGCAATTAGCTTGAGTAGCAGCGTCTTAAGCCAGTGGTTCTCAACCTGTGGGTCGAGGAGGGGGGGGGGGGTCCCCGAATGATTTTGGTGGTTCCCCAGATGATTGCCTTAATGTGCAACATTGTTTTGTCACTCAACAGTAGACAACATAAAGTTTAAGTGTATAGAGAGTATATGCACATTTCTAAAGTGTCAATTTAAGGACTTTTTAATACCTCTGAAATGGCAAATTAAACGTTGGCCAAATTGTCGAATATTTGAGGCAGACATTGTGAAAATAGCCAATCTACGCGTGGCGCTGTGAGCATGTAGATCTGCTATTTTCACAATAGAAAGTGTTATACGAAATGTAATGCCTCAACTCTTAGTGCTCGTCAGGGTGGGGGGGGGTCCCCAGATAAAATATGATTATTTAGGGGGTCACAGCCTGAAAAGGTTGAGAACCACTGGTCTAAGCAAATTACCTAATTGTTCCTTTTTATTGGGCTTTACCGAGTCCATGCAAAAAGCCACACGAGCTGCAAACTGACTCGACGCGCGCGCACACACACACACACACACACACACACACACACACACACACACACACACACACACACACACACACACACACACACACACACACACACACACACACACAGAGACGACTTATTGAAAAGGATCACAAGATCAACTGATGATGTGCTCCAAGACACAAAGTGCTCTTCAGCTCTGTGAGATGGCAGTGGTGTACTAAGTACATTTACTCAAGTACTGTGCTTGTGTAAGTGCACCTTTGAGGTGTTTGCACTTTACTGGAGTATTTCCTATTTCCAATACTTCTGCTTCTCACTTATAAAACATACATACACTGTTTTAGGCTGTTTGAAAATAGCAGATCCACAAGCTCACAATGTGTTGTGAGCTTGTGGATCTGCTATTTTCAAACAATTTGTACTTTTACTTTTGGGGCTTTAAGTACATTGTGATGCCAATACTTTTTGTACTTTTACTCTGGTACTTTTTGAATCCTGGACTTTTAATGGTAAGGGCACGGTCACACCAAGTATGGTTGCCAGCTGAAAAGTGGATCCTGCCAATACATTTCAATGGGAATGGAGTGTTTTTATTTGAGAAATCTGCCATTTGTGCATTTCTCCAAAAAATCCGCTCCGTTCCCATTGAAATGCATAGGCAGAATCTGCTTATCAGCTGGCAACCATACTTGGTGTGACCACCATACCCTAACAGAGTATTTGTATATTGCAGTATTTTTTAAAACTGAAGTAAAGCATTTGAGTACTTATTCTACCACAGGTGAAATGCAACAGAAAAACCAAGATTAAGATAGAGAGTAGGGCTGTCACGATTACAAATTTAAGTTGACGATTATGACATTTTACATGACGATTAATTGTCACTTAAATAATTGCGATTAAACGATTTTATTGTGTTTTTGTTGTTGCCAATTGCATTTCTGTTTGGCTTTTAGGCTTTGAAGTTGCACATGGCAGATATGACACGTAACCTAAATATACAAACAAAGACATCACTGACATATTTGACAACTTTATACTTTAAAATAAAAGACATTGATAGTGGAAATATCCGATCTACGGCGTAAACGATTATGGCGATAACGACAAAATAATTGCGATTGTGTCAAATAATTACTATTAGACGATTATGTCATTATTGTGACAGGCCAGAGAGAGAGGGAGAGGGAGAGGGAGAGGGGGGGTGGAGGTGGAGAGAGCGTGCAGGCCTCTGGGCAGCCTGAGAAGAAAAAAAAATAACTACCAATCCCATCAGTCATTTCCTGCCCCGTGGAATGCTGGGATTGTTCTAGTGGCGACTGCGGGATTTCAATCAACCTTGAAAATGCAACTGGACACGGCTATCAGACAGACGGTCAGAGAGAGAGAGAGAGAGACATTGTCAAGGTCGATCACTAGGCCACGCACGCTCCCGGTAGCTTGATTGATTTATCGCACGCACACACACACACACACACACACACACACACACACACACACACACACACACACACACACACACACACACACACACACACACACACACACACACACACACAGGGGTGTCACAAGGGGGGGGTAAAGTGGGACTGAGTTACTAGGGCCCAAGGTGGAGGGGCCTTCATTATGTTATACTTAAGCTATTGAAAAATAGCAGATATACGCTGCAAGCTTGTAGATATGCTATTTTTGAAAAGTAGTGAAAATGTGTGCAAATCTTCGAATATAGGCACTCGGTGCCGCGCTGTGAGCTTTTATATCTGCTATTTTTCAATAGTTAAAGCACAAAATGTGAGTGGATCCTTGTACCCAGGGCCCAGAATTTGGTGCGACACCCCTGCGCACGCACACACACACACACACACACACACACACACACACACACACACACACACACACACACACACACACACACACACACACACACACACACCCATCACCAGCCACCCCCGCTGCCATTTTGTCTCATCGATTTGGGCTACTTTCAGTTGGAAACTCTTTAACCCACACAACAGAGCTCCACATGATAAAAGGTGGAAAGAGTTGATACTAGAATATCCTACTTAAGTAGAAAAGTACTTTTTACATGACTTAACCACTTAAACCCTTTATACTCGGTTGACCGGAGTTTTGATTGATTGATTGATTTATTTAGACATAAAAGATGCATACAGTAACCCCTTGTTTGCTTTTGTATTTGTTTTTATTTTATTTTATATTATTTTGCATGATTGATCTATAATTATTGTTGATGTGCAGTCTTAAATAAAAACAAAGTAAAAAAAAAAAAAGATGCATACAGTACAAAGCACTTTGGTCCAAAAAGGATATTCACTGAAGCTGATAGCTGATCTACAATTGTGTAGGTTAGCTGATTATTTCTCCAAATGTTCAGTTTCCAGAAATACAGTGTGGTTACATATCACTTAATTCAGTAATGATTAACGTGAGTGATTGAGATAACTCATGCTGACAACGTTGATAAAGTGTAAAGGTAGCTAGTTTGAATACTACTGAGTAACCATTTACCTTCGGGTGCACATGGGTCACATCCCGACTAACTCACTCCTCCTCCATTGTGGAGAGCATCTTTCTTCTTGAGAAAGTATCCTCTCAAAGATTGTCAGATGGTGAAAATACGTACCCTAGGTATGTGTAGAAATGTCAGGGTTTAGTATGTAAAGAGTACTTTTTACTCTTTCACTTTCCTCGTACTTGGCTGCCAAAAGATGACTTGACGTCAAAAACAAAATGTTGTTTAGCCTTAGGGCTGTCACGATTATGACATTTTACATGGCGATTAATTGTCACTCAGATAATTGCAATTAACGATTTAATTGTGTATTTGTCGTTTCTTTTTGGCTTTTAGGCTTTGAAGTTGCACATGGCAATCAACTTAAACTAACTAAACTAACTAACTTAAATATACAAATCAATTTTATACTTAAAACATAACATTGATAGTGGTAATAGCCAATCTACAAGCTCAGATGCGACACGTTGTGAGCTTGTAGATCTGCTATTTGAAAGTGGGACTGAGTTACTAGGGCCCAAGGTGGAGGGGCCTGGAATTATTTTATACTTTAGCTGTAGACAAATAGCAGATATACAAGCTCACGGTGTGGCACTCGCGAGCTAGATCTGCTATTTTTGAAAAGTCGTGAAAATGTGTGCAAATCTTTGAATATATGCATTTTTTAAGCGAACATTTGTAACTTTGGGGGGGGGGGGGGGTCCCTGGAACTAAATATTTTGAGACGGGGTTCCGTGGCCAAATACATATCATTTTGGGGTTCCTTCACATGAAATAGTTTGAGCACCATTGACATAGAAACTTTTTCTATGTCAGTTTAAAAAAAAAAAACATAGGATTTGAAATATTCAAAGACTTTTTCACACATTTTCGAAAATAGCAGATCTACAAGCTCGCTGTGAGCTTGTAGATGGATCTGCTATGTTTCAATAGTTAAAGCACAAAATAATGCGGTTACCTATGAAGAACATTCATGGGGGGCACGAATTCAGTGAATCCTTGTATCCAGGGTCCAGAATTTGGTGCGACACCCCAGCTTGACATGCAAATGTCTTGAGCACTGGTTTAAACAATAAGTACACTTAGAAAACCTGGACCTAGGGGCACGGTGGCGCAGTGGTTAGCGCTTCAAGGTGGCGCAGTGGTTAGCGCTTCGCCTCACAGCTAGAAGGTCCTGGGTTCGATTCCCGGCGGGGGACGCTGTGGGTGCTGGGGGCGTGTTTCTCCCTCCGCGTCATCAGCGCCCACACCCTATGCGGGGTTGGCGATAGGGCCTTTCTGTGTGGAGTTTGCATGTTCTCCCCGTGTCTCCTAGGGTTGATACCCTCACAAAAACATGCAGTAATCCTCGTCTCAATAATGCCTCCCCCTGGCCAGCCGGGGCGCCTGATGGAGGGGAAAGGAACTGGTTGGAATAACGTGTTCCTTCCACGCGCTACGTCCATCCCAGGGAAATCCCCCCTGTCAGGTGAAAAGAAACAACTTGGACTACTCAGGCATTGAAGGATGCATGAGGTCAGTCCGTTGTCTCCCCAGGCACGGCAGAGGGAGAGCAGAGCCCAGGATTACATAGGCAATTGGCACTGGGTGAAAATGGGATACAAAATCATGGGATAAAAATTATAAAGAAAAAAAAGAAAACCTAAAACTGAGCTGCGTCCATCCAGGCCTGTTGGCCCACAGAGAGAGAACTCCACCCTAACCCCACCTCTCTGTACCATCATGTCTGTTCCTTCTCTTTCTCTCTGTTCTCCCTTCTATCTGCTTTGACCCACATAGCTGCTTTGCACGACAGTCTGACGGCACCGTCTCCCCCCACCCCCATTAAAGCCTGCCCCGTGGTAGTTGTGGATTAATAGTGAACCCGACAAGCCCGCCACCACCCACCCACCTACACCACACCACACCACACCACACTTTTCTTACACACTCATCTCTTCTTGTTCCACATCTCTCTCTCTCTCTCTCTCTCTCTCTCCCTCCTTTTCACTTCTTTGCAGTTTGCACACACGAGTAGAGCGTGTGTGGGGGAGAGAGAGAGAGAGGAGTGCAGTGTCTCAGCGCGCGGCCTGGCGTGCTGAGACAGGCAGGCCGACAGATTCCTCACATGCCATAGTAACCTGCTGCATCTCCCCTTTCACCCTGTCACCACGCACGCACACACACACACCAGGGCATGAACGACTTGTGATTTTTGCGAGTCGACTCGACTCAGTAAAAAGTTGAGTCGAAGTCGACTTATCGTTTGATGACGTCGTCGCATCACACACGACCCCCCAATTATTTCGGGGGGGGGGGGGGGTCCCCAGATGATTAACGTAATGTGAAACATTCACTCAACTGTAAACAAACCAACATAGAGTTTAAGTGTATAGAGGTTATCTGCACATTTCTAAAGTGACAATTTAAATATATAGAGGCAGAAATTGTGAAAATAGCAGATCTACATCCTCACAACGCCTCGCGTTGTGAGCATGTAGATCTGCTATTTTCACAATAGAAAGTATATATATATATATATATATATATATATATATATATATATATATATTTTTTTTTTTTACACACACACACACACACACACACACACACACACACACACACACACACACACACACACACACACACACACACACACACACACACACACACACACTCCCCACCCTGTGACTCAAGCTTCCAGCATTGTCCTCAGTGTGCAGGGTCACCCAGCGACCCCCACCCACTGCCGGGGGGGGGGGGGGGGGGGGGGCTTAAATTTCACATGATGCGCTGGTGTTTGCCGAGCAGCAGCTGGGGCTGTCCGTGAAGCCGTCCACTGGTTCTCAACCTTTTCAGGCCGCGACTCCCCCCCCCCCCCCCCCCCCCCCCAAATAATCATATTTTAACTGGGGACCCCCTCACCCTGACGAGCACTAAGAGTTGAGGCATTACATTTTGTATAACATGGTTCTATTGTGAGGCGTTGTGAGCATGTAGATCTGCTATTTTCACAGTTTCTGCCTCTAATATTTGCCAATTTTGCCAATGTTTAATTTGTCCTTAAATTGTCACATTAGAAATACCCTCTATACCCGCTATACAGATACCGTCCATACACTTAAACGTTATGTTGGTTTGTTTACTGTTGAGTGAGAAAATATTAAATTAATCATCTGGGGACCCCCCAAAATAATTTGGGGACCCCCTGGGGGTCCCGACCCCCACATGTTGAGAACCACTGCACTAAGCGGACAGTCAAGAGATAGGCAGACCGGGCCGGATGGGCCGCTCGGCCTCTCGTTGAAAGGCATGTCAACATCCCTCCAAAGTTACAGGAACAGAGAGGCTGACCGACCGCGGGCCTTATTTTAGAATTCACCGTATTCTAATTATAGACCAGCAGGCTTCTGATACACAGGAGAGAGAGAGAGAGAGAGAGGGAGAGTGAGAAGGAGGTTGGGAGAGATCTGGCCGGGGCAAACAGCTCCGGGGCGCCGGGCGGGCAGGGGGTTGATAACTGTACACTTCCTAAAACCAGGGGTTGACACTAAGGTCTCTGAGGCACTTGCCCGTACAGGTCATGTTTTACTTGCCCAAAGGTCATGCCCACTTGCCCGAAAAGTAGATTGCCCATTATAAGATGATAGGTAAAATTTGAATTACCACTCAATTTAACACTTATTTCTTTACTTTCTGGGGCTGTGCGATAAAATGTCATACCTCAATACCTCCAAATCCAAACACCAAATACCTACATAGCTATGATTGAATATGTATATGGTTTCACACTTATTTTATATTTTTAAAGTGTAGCAACAGTAAAAACAGCACATTATAGGTAAACAGTGCTCTTATTTTACATGCCACAGAGCAGAAGACAGAGCTCTCTGGCCACATTCAGGTGTTCAGACAGATATGTCGTGTTGTGTTTAAAGACGATTGTGTCCCCTCTAAAATATGATTATTTTGGGGGTCGCGGCCTGAAAAGGTTGAGAACCACTGATCTAAACTACAGATTGACATTGTTTTGCCGTTTTGTAAATAACTGACCCCTTTGTGCCCTCTCTCCCCTCCTCCCTCTTGTCTCTCTCTCTCTCTCTCTCTCTCTCTCTCTCTCTCTCTCTCTCTCTCTCTCTCTCTCTCTCCCGTCCAGCAGCAGTATAGAGGATGTCCGCGGACGCGTTTGGCGCCGGAGGCAGCGATGCTCAGCAGACCCTGCAGTCGTTCTGGCCCCGAGTCATGGAGGAGATCCGGAACCTCACCGTGGTACGACCCGCCCCCTCCCCTCTTCCCCCTCCCCCAATACACACACACACACACACACACACACACACACACACACACACACACACACACACACACACACACTAGGGCATTCACCGAATATCAAAGTCACTATTCGACGTTGTTCACCGAAGTCCAATATTCGCTTATTTTATTTTTTTGTTTTCTCTTTTAAAAAATATAATAGTTTATAAAGCTTGGCTAGATAGGAAGTCATAACAATGAGTTGTGAATGCCCCTGGTGGATGAATTTGTTAATGCTCTATACCAGGGGTTCTCAAACCTTTTTAGGCTGTGACCCCCCCAAAATAAACATATTTGAAATACTAAAAATCACTATTTGTGAATGCCCTAACACACACTATACCAGTGGTTCTCAACCTTTTCAGACCATGACCCCCAAAAATAATCATATTTTAACTGGGGACCCCCCACCCTGACGAGCATTGAGTTGAGGCATACATGTTGTATAACAGGATTCTGTTGTGAAAATAGCAGATTGTTGCGAGGCATTGTGAGCATTTAGCTTTCACAATTTCTGCCTCTAATATTTGACAATTTGGCCAATGCTTAATTTGTAATTTTAGAGGTATTAAAAAGTCCTAAAATTGTTACGTTAGAAATGTGCATAAACCCTATATACTGTACACTTAAACTTTATGTTGGTGTGTTCACTGTTGAGAGAGAAAACAATGTTGCACATTAAGTTAATCATCTGGGGACCCCCCACAATAATTTGGGGACCCCCCCGTGGGTCCCGACCCACAGGTTGAGAACCACTGCAATACCACACACACATGAAAACCGGGACAAATCGGCAGCTTAAAGGACAACTTTGTTTTTTTACAACAAGGGTTCATATTTTAGATTGTAATTAGAGAAAAGAAAAAGTGAGTGTTAAAATGTTTTTATTTGTGGGGCATGCACACGCATGGGGGCATGCGTACAAGTGGCTAAATATGTATTTTTAGACACAATAGGCCAGCAGTTTCTTTATTGCTATTTACAGTAACACTTCTAGCCCCCATAAGTCACATCCAACCATGAAAGGTTGCGTTGTATCTTGGGAATGGGCTTATTCTGTGTCAAATGACATATTTAGCCACTTGCACGCATGCCCCCAACCACTGAAATAAGAATCTCTAAAACAATAGAAAGAAGTAAATGAAATCAATTTAACACTCATCTTTTATATTCCTTAATCACAATCTAAAATATGAACCCTTGTTGTAAAAAACTAAAGTTGTCCCTTAACTGCCGATACCGACGTCGTCCAAAAAGACACAATCTAACACACGCAAGCGCACCTTTTCTTTTTTTCTCTCTTTTTTCCCCCCATTCAAAAGAAGAACAGAGATAACCTCCCCCCATGGTCTTGTTTCAGAAGGATTTCCGAGTGCAGGAGTTACCTCTGGCCCGAATCAAGAAAATCATGAAGCTGGATGAAGATGTGAAGGTGAGGAAGGATCCATCATCCATGACGTCACCAGACAAAGGAGCAACTCTTCCATGTCTATCTAGCCCGGTGGTTCTCAACCTTTTCAGGCCGCGACCCCTAAAATAATGAAGCAATAAAGCCACAAGAGGCGAGTGGTTACCTGGTATTTTACACCGGCTGAGAGGCGTAGGGAGACAAGAGGCGTAGCTGAGTATCTCCAACCCTGCTATTTTCACAATTTTTTACTCTAATATTTGACAATTTGGCTATTGTTTAATTTGTCATTTTATAGGTAGTAAAAAGTCATTGTATTGTCACATTAGAAATGTGCTTATACCTTCTATACACTTAAACCTTTTGTCTGTTTGTTTACTGTTGAGTGAGAAAACAATGTTGCACATTAAGTTAATAATCTGGGGACCCACCAAAATAATTTGGGGGTACCGACCCACAGGTTGAGAACCCCTGGCCTACAGTGTAGAATACAAGCTCAGAGTCAATAACATTGACTTTACTTATTGTTCGGGCTGCAGCTGTAGATTACCTTGCCAGCCATCATCATATTCTATCAATACTTTCTTTTTTTATCGAATAGTCTTGAAGTCTGTTTTATTTTTAAACAATTCTTTTCATTTCATCAATAGTGTCCCTATTTTGAGGGGAACATTCGCCAAAAGTAGCCCATCTAGAAGCTGACGTGTTGTGAGCTTGTAGATCTGCAATTTCTTTTGTGAAGAGACTTGGTGTGGACTGAAAAGGATCGCAAGTACAGGTGCAGGACTCGTCCATTTCACGAAACACAGAGGGTCTAAAGTGGTTAAACTGAAGTGATTTTGATAAATTCCAAGTGCTATCCAAGTATTTCTGAGGCATCCCCTGGACTTGTGTCACGCCACCCACTTCAAGAAACCCTGTGCCAAGTCAGTGGTTCTCAACCTTTTCAGGCCGCGACCCCCAAAATAATCATATTTTAACTGGGGACCCGACGAGCACTAAGAGTTGAGGCATTCCATTTTGTATAACACAGTCCTGTTGTGAAAATAGCCGATCTAGATCGGCTATATTTTCACAATTTCTGCCTCTGATATTTGACAATTTGGTCAATGTTTAATGTGTCATTTTAGAAGTATTAAAAAGTCCTTCAGTTGTCACTTTAGAAATGTGCAGATACACACAAACCTTTTGTTTACTGTTGAGTGAGAGAACAGTGTTGCACATTAAGTTAATAATTTGGGGACCCACCAAAATAATTTGGTCCCGACCCACAGGTTGAGAACCCCCGTGCTAAGTGAAGGAGAGAGGAGAATAGAGGGCAGTGCTTTCTGCTACAGAACAGCTTAGCATCCAGCAGTAGCAGCACTATTCCTGGTCCACACAGACAGGACAGGACAGGACAGGACAGGAGGGCACACCCAGGACAACATGTGCGTTCGTGCGGGCCCGGCAGGGGCGTCACAAGGGCTGGGGGTTAAAGTGGGACTGAGTTACCAGGGCCCAAGGTGGAGGGGCCTTAAGTATTTTATGCTTTAACTATTGAAAAAATAGCAGATATACAAGCTCACAGCGCGGCACCGAGTGCCACACTGCAAGCTTGTAGATCTGCTATTTTTGAAAAGTTGTGAAAATGTGTGCAAATCTTTGAATACCGGTATATGTATTTTTTTAAGCAAACATTTGTAACTCAAATTTTGCTTCTGTGGCGTCCCTGGAACTAAATATTTTGAGATGGGGGTCCGTGGCCAAATACATATAATTTTGGGGGGTCCTTTACATGAAAAAGGTTGAGCACCACTGGCACTGACATAGAAACATAGGTTTTTCAAAAACAAACCTTAGTAGGATTTGAAATATTCAAAGACTTGCACAAAATTGTTCACGATTTCTCAAAAAATAGCAGATCTACAAGCTTGCAGCGCGGCACTCGGTGCCGCGCTGTGAGCTTGTATATCTGCTATTTTTTCAATAGTTAAAGCAGTCCCAGTCTAAATGGGTTAAACCGGCCCATCCCCATATGAAGAACATTCATGGGGGGGGGGGGGGGGTGGCCCGCAGTGAATCCTTGTACCCAGGGCCCAGAGTTTGGTGTGACACCCTTGCCTACCAGCCCGGAGGCCTCTTTGCCCCGTCATCAGTTAAGTAGCGGCTTAGAAGAGTTAAAGAGATCAGGAGATCACTTTAGACACTGCTACCTGCCGTCAGCACTGACGCAGCAGCTTCTGTACGGACAGCAGGCACCTGGAGGGGTTGTGTACGTTGGCTTTGATGTGCACTTGTTTGGCCGGATTGGACACGGATACATCACGGCCCGGGCTACGCCAAGCTAGGGCATTAACGACTTGTGATTTCTGCAAGTCGACTCGACTCGGTAAAATGTTGAGTCGAAGTCGACTTTATCGTCGCACACGACCCTCCCAATTATTTTGGGGGGGGGGGGGGGGGGGGGGTCCCCAGATGATTAACTTGATGTGAAACATTGTTTTCTCACTCGACTGTAAACAGACCAACGTCAAGTTGAAGTGTATAGAGGGTATCTTCACATTTCTAAAGTGACAATTTGAGGACTTTTTTAATTCCTCTAAAATGACAAATTAAACATTGGTCAAATTGTCATAGAGGCAGAAATTGTGAAAATAGCCGATCGACATGCTCACAATGCCTCGCATCGCGAGGCGTTGTGAGTATGTAGATCGGCTATTTTCACAATAGAAAGTGTTGCTTTTTTTCAACTTCGACTTTCTCTGGTTGGAGTCGACTTGTGTAATGAAGTCGACTGAGTCGACTTGTCGACTTTTTCGTTAATGCCCTACACCAAGCCATTTCAAGCGTCAGTGCGTACGCGACTACATGCGTTTTGGAAAGATCCAATTTATATCAATGATATCAGCTACACCAGGCTCACGGATAGCGTGCGCCCCCGATGCATGCTGTAAAAATAGGATAGTTTCTTTTTTGTGCGCGCTCTGACTTCACTGTGATGTTAGGGGACCACACTAACTGAATCCATTTCATGCCCATATATGGAGTTCCCTGATATCATCAATATTAAGCCCATATCTAGCAGAACTTCAGATGGGAATGCCCATATAAGGAGGCCACATCGGCCACATACCACACTAACAGAATCCAAATATGGCCAAGACAGCCCATATCTTTGTGGCTGGTTCTACAGACATCCCCATGTATGGGCATAAAAGGATTGTATGTATGATGTCAGATGTCATAGGCTTTCACATAACGAATAACTGAGTAAGCATGTTTGGGCTCTCACAGCATATCTCCATATACAGTACATGGATCTCCATATATGGGTACCAGGGGTCTCCATATATGGGTAACTGGTCGGATATACCAGGGGTCTTCAACAGGGGGTCCTCAGAGATACTACAGGGGGTCCTCCAAAACTTTGTGTGATAGAAGCTTTTTTCCTCCTTTTTCATATTAACCACTTGAACCCTAGTGTGCATATATTCTGAGAACTTTAGCCAAAAATAGCAGATCTACAAGCTCACAATCGTCTATTTCGGCAAAGAGGTTTGGTGTAGAGGGGGAAAAGAGCAGACTAAGTACAGAGTGTAAGGTCAAGTTTATTAACTCATCTGCTGCCATTTAACAATACCTTCGTACTCTCATATGCCAAACTGTCTCCATAGACTTCCATGTAATTCATAGTGCACGGATCATGCACACCCATGCCTAGATAATGCACCACGTGTGTCCACATTGCTCACAGCTTTCAAACAAAAAAATCCGAATGGAAATCCGTTCAGGCATTCATGAGATAGCAGCCATTATGTTTTCCTAAAATGTAAACAAAGATGGCTGCCATGTTTGAAAGATGGGGTTGCTATGGGGGTTAAACATGCAATTTCGCGATTGCTATCATGCCTACTACATTTTTTGGGGTCAAAAAACTTTTTTTGAAAAAAAAAATGTTTTGATTCTTTTTTTTTTTTTTTTTTTTCCTCGGGCATGGCAGGGCCGTACAACGGGATTTTTTCGGGCTCCTCGGCCATGGCAGCACATGAGTTAACACATGGGCTGCCATCATAGGGTTAATGGAACTTACCGGGGCGTGTGCGTTGTGCGTGCGGGCCTCGGCGTGTGTGACGGGCGCACGTACGATTGTTCATGTTGCGGCGATTATATCCATTTGATCCGTTTAGTACGCGCGACAAAAGTAAACAACGGCCGCCATTATCCATTCACTTAGACTGGAGCCCAGTGAAGCACTTCTGCGCGCTTCTGGGCAGATGCGCGTGTCAGCAGCGTGCGTGCTGCGTGACCGCTGCAAAGCCTTATGGGTAATGTAGTGTTTTTGCTAATCTGGTGATAAAATGGCAATATTGATCGTTATTTTTTGATAGAAACGCCAGGAGTGCCAACTATGATTTAAAGACATTTCAACTTTCCAGATGTCTTTTGGCTATTTTAGAAGCCAATTTGTTAAGTATTGACGGCTCAAAAATGTCGCCAGCCAATCATCAAGGATGATCATAAACGAAAGAAGGAAGGTTAAATATCTGAAAACACAAATTGACATGAATCCAAAATACAATGCCGATGATGCTGTCAAACAATGAAACTATATGGAATTTATGAACAGGTTGTGGGGGTCCCTGCTTCATCTCTCTCTCAACTAAGGGGACCTTGGCCTGAAAAGGTTGAAGACCCATACATCACTGGCCAGATGGCCAAGACATGGCGCGACCTCGCCCTGAGGCGTCTTACTAGTTCTAACCAGGATTAAATGGTCTTCAAAAGATTTAAGGGTGTGCGTGCGTGTGTGTCTAACTGTGTGTGTGTGTGTGTGTGTGTGTGTGTACAGATGATCAGTGCTGAAGCTCCAGTGTTGTTCGCCAAGGCGGCTCAGATCTTCATCACGGAGCTCACCCTGAGGGCGTGGATCCACACAGAAGACAACAAGAGACGCACGCTGCAGGTGAGAACGCACTAGGGCTGGGTTCGGTAACCGCCGTACCGCCGTATCGCGGTATACCGCAGCCTACCGCGGTGTCAGGGTCCTTACCGCGGTCAAAAAAGACAAAAAATAGGCTATTTTTATTGAGAACGAGCGAGTTTTAAAACGGGGGAGAAGCGAGGACCGCATGCGCTTCATGCCGCTCTGCTCTGGGCCGCGCACCACATGTTTGGAACAATTGGAAGCTTGGCCCGTCACAGTCTCCGACAGAGAGTGAGACACAGTAGACACTGGAGCAGTGCAGTAGCCTCAGCAGCGCTAAACTTTCTCCATAATCCACACGACACAACTCACACAAGTATGTTTTTGTTTATACATACCTCGTGGCCGTTTCTTTTTTATTCATACGAGCGGAGCGCGAGGACTAAAACCGAAAATGAAACCAGCGCTAGTGAGTACTTCTACCACTTTTTCGAGTCACGTGTTCAAATACTGGATTCTGATTGGCTAAATTCCGGAGGTTATGAGAGAACTACTGCCGCAAAGTTGTGTGAGGACTTGTCCGAGATCAATGAGCCTCAGTGTACATCCGGGGACTTCAGGAGGTAGTCGGAACACCTTTCCCCCAACCAACAAATGACCGTGGCAACGGTCCTATGTTCACTAACGTGCATGCTATAGTCGCCGATTTATTTGGATCCAATGCAATCCGCCAACTTTAAAGCCCCTTTTCTCTGAACCTATGCCTTTCTGGAAGCGAACAGCCTCTATTTACGGCCGGAACGGTACTTCTAACTGACGTTAGCTTAGCTGTAAGCTAGACACATGGATTAGTATGGAGTTGGCGCCATCTGTTGGTGAGTAGAAGATGTTGTTGGTGGAACTATCTGCTGTCTCGCGGAAGTTTTATAGGCAATAATGATTGTAACTTAAGATCCTTGCAAGTTACAACTATGTGTTTTCTTTCATGTATAAGGGAAAAAGTGGTAGAAAAGCTATTTACCACTCGGGGTCGGACATTATGCTCTGATAATGTCCTGTGTTAGGGTGTTATCGGACTCGGCTTCGCCTCGTCCGATAACACCCTAACACAGGACATTATCAGAGCATAATGTCCTCTCACTCGGGGTAAATTGCTTACTTTTACAATAGCGCGTGTGCCCGTCGTTGTTCGACTACAACCTTTCCTGTCAAGTCTGGTAACTAAAACCTGTTTACTATGTTTATATCACCACTCAATCAATGCGATTTGAGACGTGAGTTTGCATAATCACAGACCGTACACAATCACTATACCCGTCTCATCTGGTTTGTTCACAGCGTGCAGTGTCTGAAGCCCCAGTAGCCTACCAGTGGCGTCAGTTCAGAAAAAGCTAAGGTATGGCAACATGACAGACACCAGTCATGTTGCCATACCTTAGCAACAGGCACGATGAAAGTACATTTTCTTATTTCCCCCTGTAGCCTAGGTATGGCAGGTGCCATAGCTTGCCATACCCAATTGACGCCTCTGTAGCCTACGTTACTATAGTAACCCGACACTGCAAAGATCTACAAGCTCAGAACGCGTTGCGAACGCGACGTGTTGTGAGCTTGTAGATCTGCTACTTTCAAAAGCCAGACCCACTGTGCTGTACGGGGAACTCGAGCAGTCGGGCTTATAGGACCGTGGAGAGACGAATTTTGGGCAGATGATAGGAATATTTTGTCTTATCGCCGAACCTTAATTAATAGATACGGGGGTGCGGTAATTACCGCAATACCGGCGGTAAATGGGAGGACGGTAACCGCGATAACAAAATGTTGATACCGAGCCACCCCTAGAACGCACGTACATTCACACCATAGCAAGACCCCGACTTATCTTTAGTTGTGCATCCAAAATTGTCTTTTTTTTTCATCGCACGTCACAGTGTCACAGTTTAAATCAGGCCTTTTTTCTTCTCCTTTTCCCCCCACACAACTCTCTCTCCTCTGTTGCCTTGTTATGCATCTTTACATCCCTGTAGCTTTTTTTATCACTGTCACATCTACAGTGTCTTTAAACCAAGGCACTCTTCTAGTGAAAAAGTTAAAAAGCCTTTATTATTAGATGGTTAATTCATTTTAGAACAATTATACACTGGGATAACCCACGCGTATTGGCCTACACAGCACGCGTATTGGCCTACAAGCACACAACGCCTTGCGGTGCGTGGCGTTGTGTGCTTGTAGATCTGATGTTTTCACTACTTTTGTGCGACGGCCTTGCATGATGAAGCAGAGCTTTAGTTTGTGAAAGAACATACAAATTTGGAGATTCGAGGTGTCCACCCAACAACGACGATATACTAGTGTTGTTGCTGCTCTTATACCACCATTATTACTGGGGTTGGTGGGGGCCAGACAGTAGCCCCCCGCGGGCCGCAAATGGCCCGCAAGGACGCCTATTGGGGAACCCTGGTTTAGGGTATCTGGCTTTGTCTGTTTGTCCAAAGTTTGCTGGACACTCACATTGGCCAAGCTTCGGGGGACGCAAAGCTTAACTCATGATTTATAGTTGTATTTTTTTTTTTTTTTAAAGACGGTCTGCAGTCTGTCTATTTTTCTCTATAGTGACAAGACAGTACTGCACTACTGTACAACATGCAGTGGGATAATGGAGAGAGGCAGACAGTGTAGGGGAGGCTCTTCTGTTCCTACTCCCGACTCCGGTATGCTTTGGGTGCTCCTCCCTTCTCGGTTACTTGATTACTTTGTATGCAAACAAGCAGAGAGAGAGAGAGAGAGAGAGAGAGAGAGAGAGAGAGAGAGACCCTCCCAGTGAGAAAACAGTGGTCCCAGAACTAGGGATGGGACGATATGAAAATGTCATATCACGATTATTGTGACAAAAGAAATCGCGATTTAGGATATTATCGCCATAATCAAACTCCATTATGAGCTTGTAGATCGGCATTTGTAGATCGGTATTCTTTTTTTGGCAAAGACATTTGATAGAGTGTGAAAAAAGATCAGGTATCAAGTACGTATATTATAAGTACATGTTACCAATAGAGGGTTTAAGTGGTTCCGGATATGCAGCTCGGCAAATAAAAGATGAATTGATCCCAGTGCATGACGGAGGACGATGTCACGATAAATGAAATCTCCACGATACGATTATCGTGAGTGTTTTTTATCACGATATACGATGATATCACATATTGTCCCATCCCTACTTCGTGGGGCGTACACTTTGATTACTTTGTATGCAAACAAGCATATCCTCGTTGTCGGGTGGAAACCTCGTATCTCCAAGTTTCAAATGTGTACGTTCTTCCGCAAAGTAAAGCCCTGCTTCATCATACGAGGCTGTCGCACAAAAGTAGTGAAAACAGCAGATCTACAAGCACACAACGCCTCGCACCGCGAGGCGTTGTGTGCTTGTAGATCGGCTGTTTTCACTAGTTTAAACCGTTTTTGAAACGATAAATGCAAAACGAACGGTTTTGGACATACAGGGTTTCCACCCGACAACGACGATATATATAGAGAGAGAGACCTTCCCAGTGAGAAAGCGGTGGTCCCAGAACCACTTACCTCTCAGTCTCTCTCTCTGTCTCGGAGAGGCCTCTGAAAGCAGCAGCAGAGCCAGACCTGGGTGCCAGTGTGACCCACTTTTTTTTGTCCTACTCCGGACATTTTACCACTCAACATGGATCCTGGGATGCTGCTGGGAGGTAGAGGGAGGGGGAGGGGGGTGGGGGGAGGGGGAGGGGGGGGGGGGTGCACTTTGGAAAAAGCCAGGGAAGAAGAAGAAGAAGCAGAGCTTTCGTCACACCTGGATGTCAAGAGCGGAGAGAGAGAGAGAGAGAGAGAGCCCGGCGGTACAAATAAAAAAGGCCGCTTTATCCTGCTCGCATACTTGGGGGAGAGATTAGCTGTGTGTGTGTGTGTGTGTGTGTGTGTGTGTGTGTGTGTGTGTGTGTGTGTGTGTGTGTGTGTGTGTGTGTGTGTGTGTGTGTGTGTGTGTGTGTGTGTGTGTGTGTGTGTGTGTGTGTGTGTGTGTGTGTGTGTGTGTGTGTGTGTGTGCATTAACGAAAATGTCAACTTCATTACACAAGTCGACTCCCACCAGAGAAAGTTGAAAAAGAAAATCCTTTGTATTTCTTTCTATCATTATTTCGGCTCCATGCGTGTGTCTGTACAGCATTCAAACAGTAGGATTGCTTACTGTCAAGGACGGAATGATCCAATATTACAGTGCTACATTACATTTAGTATAACATGGTTATATTGTGAAAATAGCAGATGCGAGGCGTTGTGAGCATGTAGATCGGCTATTTTCACAATTTCTGCCTCTATATACTTGACAATTTGGACAATGTTTAATTTGTCATTTTAGAGGTATTAAAAAGCCCTTAAATTGTCACTTTAGAAATAGGGATGTGCGCGATTATTCGATTATCCGAGTACACGGGGCTGATCCCACTATTCGGTTTGTAAATAAAATTCGTTTAATCTATTAAATATATTTTTAATTGTTGAGATATGAACTTTATTCAAAATGTGCATCTTGCACCCATATTAATGTCATTTCTTTATAATAAAAGTTTGCTTTAATAAGTAAAATAAGCAACTTAAGAATTACCATGGGTGATTTGCGGAGCCTGACTGTCACACTGGTATAAGTGGTCACGATGACCCAGAGCGGGTGCACCGCGCTGACAGCAGCATTCAGCGGCAGCAGGCTGTCTGTCTGTCTGTCTGTCTTTCTGTCTGTCTTTCTGCTGCTTCAACATGAGTAGGCCTACATTGAGTGATTGAGCAGCTGCAGCATCATTCATCATTCATTACTGTTAAAACTTGCTACGATGTAAAGTTTGTCTGAGTGCTGTGATGGAGAAATCAAACCCAAGGCGACTGGATGTGAATCACTCGTTATAACCTCGGCTCGTTACCTCGGCTCCAGTAGGCTATTGCCTGCTGCATCAGTGTGATCCGCTCATCTGAAGAATAATCCATTTTGAGGTGAGAACATGGAGAAAGTAGTCTCAATCATAAGTTGGCTGCGAATGCCATAAATAATGGTTTAACGTAACAGAGATGAACTGGTCGCTTCACCCGACGAGGCCAGTCAGTCCAGCTGCGGTGCGGTGCGCTGCGCTGTTAATTGGTAGACTAATTGACCTACTTAGTGTTACGTCTCTCACTCACTGCCACTGGTGATGTAATAAATTATTTTGGAGCAGATTCCAATAGTATAAACATTATTAAAAGGCTTTCATATACTCTTGATATCTTGTTCAAATGAGGTTTAGCCTAATAGATTGAAATGTGCAAAATTTTGGCTATTTTTTGCGTGTTAATGTCAATAAATAAATTCATCAATTCATTTTCGTTTAACCGAATATTCGGTTACAAAATTGTCGTGTACACGTCAGTGAAATTAGTCGCTAGGAACATCCCTATTTAGAAATGTAAAGATACCCTCTATACACTTAAACTTTATGTTGGTTTGTTTACAGTTGAGTGAATAAACAATGTTTCACATTAAGTTAATCACCTGGGGACCCCCCAAAATAATTGAGGGGTCGTGTGTGATGTGATGACGTCATCAAACGATAAAGTCGACTTCAACTCAACTTTTTACTGAGTCGAGTCGACTTGCAAAAATCACAAGTCGTTAATGCCCTAGTGTGTGTGAGAGAGAGGAGTGTGTGTACCGATTTGAGGGGACCGACTCGACTAACTTGAACCCTAGCATCTCTGTTCTGTATCATAAAAGGCAAACTTTCGCCGACCCGTGGCGAGCTGGTAGATGTGAGCTATTTCTGGCAAAGAGATTTGGTTTGGTGTACAGAGAAACTAAAACACAACTCCCTCATTGTGAACTCTTGACTAGGAATGGGATGATATGAAAATGTCATATCACCATTATTTTGACCAAAATAAATCGCGATTTACGATATTGTCGCGATAATCAAAATATCCCCAGCATCTATTATCCTGGGGCGGCTCGTTTGCCCAAAAAAATAGTAGTCGTTGTGAGCTTGTAGATTGGCTATTTCCACTATCAATGTTCTTTTTAAAGTACCTGTATAAAGTTGTCAAATATGTCCTTCATTTCTTTTTATATTTAGGTTATGTGTCATATCTGCCATGTGCAACTTCAAAGCCTAAAAGCCAAACAGAAATGTAATTGTCAACGACAAAAACACAATTAAATCGTTAATCGCAATTATTTGAGTGACAATTAATCGTCATGTAAAATGTCATAATCGTGACAGCCCTACTGTAATTACGGTACATAAATATGTGAATATTTTCCCCCTAAAGTACAGCATGTCAGGAGGAAAAAACTTGTGGCAATATCTGTTTCCATTATGACAGACTGAAAATAACTTTATACTTGATGTTTAACCACTTGAACCCCATTTATATCTCTATTCTGGGGGGAATATTTGCCAAAATAATAGCCGATCTAGAAGCTCTGACTGGACCTTTATCACAGCAGCCTAGGGTGAGAAACCTTGATCTAGGAACGATGCTTCACCTACTGCTTTCTCGCTCCGAGTTTGTAGATCAGCTATTTTTGAATTCTTTACATTTCCTAAATCAGTGGTTCTCAAATGTTAGATTACATGTATTTGGCCGCGGACCCCCATCTCATTAGTATTTGAGCTACAAATGTTCACTTTTAAAAAGTAAATAGCACACACACACACACACACACACACACCCCCACCCTTCAAACTGTGTGAAGGTTACACACACATTGATTACATTTGACTCCACAGATGGCTCTCAGACAGTGTGACGCGTGCAGCTTAATGCATGCGCAATTTGTTATGTGTTGATAAGCACTTTCATCCTCGGAGACGGCGGAAGCAGCGGATCCACAAAACTCGCAAAACAAACAACGCACAGATGGATCGGCTGTTTCCGCGGCGCGACACCACCCGCCGTACCGCGACGTGGAGCTTGAGTGGATGACGCTGTCAAGCAACATGCACGCACACACATGCGCGCACGCGCACACACACGCACTCACACAGAGAGAGAGAGCGCTCTCATCCTATTGTGCCAGGGGCCATGCCGATCAGCATGGGCGTCACAAGGGGGGGGGGAGGTAAAGTGGGACTGAGTTACTAGGGCCCAAGGTGGAGGGGCCTTAATTATTTAATTCTTTAGCTATTGGAAAAATAGCAGATATACAAGCTCACAACGCGGCACCGAGTGCCGCGCGTAAGTGGGACTGAGTTACTAGGGCCCAAGGTGGAGGGGCCTTAATTATTTAATTCTTTAGCTACTGAAAAATAGCAGATATACAAGCTCACAGCGCGGCACCGAGTGCCACGCTGCGACCTTGTAGATCTGCTATTTTTGAAAAGTCGTGAAGATGTGTGCAAATCTTCTGAATGTATGTATTTTTTAAGCGAACATTTGTAAACTCAGATTTTGTTTCTGGGGGGTCCCTGGATCGAAATATTTTGAGATGGGTGTCCGTGGCCAAATAGATATCATTTTGGGGGTCCTTCACATGAAAAGGTTTGAGCACCACTGACATAGAAACATATATTTCTTTTCAAAAAACCTTAGAAGGATTTGAACTATTCAAAGACTTGGACAAATGTTCACGATTTTCCAAAAATGGCAGATCTACAAGCTCGCAGCGCCGCACCAAAATGGCAGATCTACAAGCTCGCAGCGCGGCACCAAAATGGCAGATCTACAAGCTCGCAGCGCGGCACTAAAATGGCAGATCTACAAGCTCGCAGCGCCGCACCAAAATGGCAGATCTACAAGCTCGCAGCGCGGCACTAAAATGGCAGATCTACAAGCTCGCAGCGCGGCACTAAAATGGCAGATCTACAAGCTCGCAGCGCCGCACCAAAATGGCAGATCTACAAGCTCGCAGCGCGGCACTAAAATGGCAGATCTACAAGCTCGCAGCGCCGCACCAAAATGGCAGATCTGCCATTTTATTTTTTCAATAGCTAAAGTACCTCAGGGCCCAGAATTTGGTGCGACACCCCTGCCGATCAGATCGCCATAGCAACCCTCATCAATACAACAAATGTGGACGTGTCCCGGTGTTAGTGGATATTAATCAGTCTGCTATATATAGACCATGGTGGGCCTGGGGGGAGGGGAGGGGGGGGGGGGGGACTGCCAATATCCTGTGGAAAATTCCACAGGGACACGCACACGCTCTGCAGGGGGGGCTCCACAGTAGCCCAGGGTTTTGTTTGTGATGTCAGGAGGACGACGTTGCAACGTTTCTACTGGCTCTGGCCTCTCAACACAGGGTTTGACGTTAGAGCGCTGTGGTGGGCCACCAGTTTGTTTGCGAGCAGTGTTGGGGAAGTTACTTTGAAAGCGTAACTTGTACAGTTACAAGTAACTCACCATGGCAGTAACTCGATCAAGTTAAAGTTATACCCCTGGAGAAATGTAACTTATAAAGTTTCAAGTTACATAGAAAAAGTAACTTGAGTTACTTTCTTTTCAGCGTAAAAAAAAAGTAACTTGAGTTACTTTCTTTTCAGCGTTAAATTGATAATGTACATTTGGTGTACATGAAACAAAATATAATATCCTGCCAGCAGAGATATGCCTCTCAACTGAGTTTTATGTTATAATATAAAGTTAAAAAAAGAAGAAAATTATGATCTGTTGAGGACATTTGATCGTCAATCTTAACAAAACTTAAATGTAAAATCATAACTTCGCTGGTAACTTCTTGTAACCAAAAATTACCCAAAAAGTATCTCAGTTACTTGACGAGTTACAAAAATATAAATGTAACTCAGTTACCAGCAAGTTACAGCAAAATGTAACTTAGTTACGTAACTCAGTTACATGTAACGTTAACTTCCCCAACACTGATTGCGAGTGAGCGCCCAAATAACTGGTAAATAATGGTTACGATTTTGGTTTCAAACCTTAAAAAAAAAATATATATATATATATATATATATGTCATAGTATATTAGAGAAACAGCACATTCGAGACGCGGAGCACTCGTGGTGCGGCACGGGGCGGAGCAAGCGGTCGCCACAACAACGTACTCCAGGCGGTGCGCCGCTCTATTGTCCACGACACTGCGAGCGGCTACCGAAGCCCCCCTGTATCCACGAAGCCCAAACGAGTTACGAGGCCCCCCTGGGTCCACGAAGCCCCAAGCGGCGCGAAGGCCAGCGGACCTTGGTCCTGCTCTTCGCCCCCGAGCGCCGCAGGCGCGAGTGGCCGCGAAGAGCGGGCCAGGGCCGCGCGGCCGGCGGAGCGCCGCGCGAGTTATGAAGCCGTGGTGAATGCAATCGTTATATTTATGCCCAGGCCGTAAGGCCTGGGCAAGCGCACGTTAAACGCCCTGTCCAAGTGACTACAATGGAGCTAATGGCTAGGCTAGGCTAGGCTAGGCTAGGCTAGGCTAGTAAATAAAGAGTAAACACTTCCGGTCTGCGGCGAGTTCAAAGCGTGACGTAACTCTCTTATATACACTCTGGTGAATGGCAGAGCAGTGGCTGACGTCGCCATCTGGTGGTGATTAGTGTGTGGTGAACGTCAAAACGAGTGCTCCTTGACAACTTTTACTGGTTTCTTGAACATACTGTAACATATATATATATATATATATTAGCCCCTTTTGCACTACGAGGTGGAACCAGAACTTTCCAGAACACGAAGGTGCTGGGGACCTTTTTTTAGTGCCTGCTCTTGAGTTCTTGAGGAACCTATGGGCGGAGCCAGCAGCGCTGCTGCTGTTCTGGTTATTATGGATCTAGTGAAATAAAAGAATGTCGCCAACCAATCATCAAGGACGATGATACACGAAAGAAGGAGCTTAAGAAGAACTTGGTCCCCGGAACTTCACGGGTTCTTTAAAGTTCTTGGTTCCTGGAAAGTTCTGGTTCGGCCCTGTTAGTGGAGAAGCCACCTGGCGTTTCCCAGGGACCTTGAGCACAAAGGTGGGGGCCAGTGGTGGGCAAGGAGGTAGAGAGCGTGACGATGACGTCTTTTGACGCTTTAGGTTTTAACTACTTTATCCATTCTTTATTGCGACCGAGGGTCATATTATACCCTGAAAAATATCTTGTTCCAGGGTCCTCGGTCGCGTCCGCGTCTTTCGGCCGTTTTTCGGTTCTCACACTCCCGCGTCTGCCTCCACCTCGCCGAGATCTATCTTTTGAGGGGGTCCCTGGTTCCTGTGCGTTCAGCCATTCCGGAGATACACTCCTTCACCTATGCTTCACCGTGCACCCGAGTATAGAGACACACGGGAGACTACAAATATGGCCGCCCTAGCGACCCCACTCCAAGATGCGCTGTGATTGGCCGGCAGTGTATAACCCTCGCTGTGATTGGCCAGTAGTATGATGACGTCATTTTGCCGCGAAATTCTCCCCCCTCACGGCTCATAGAAAACATATAAAGAGAAGGCTTTTGAAGCTGAAAATAACGGAGTGGGGGTTCTAAAACTTTAGCGATTTAACAGTTAGGACCATTTTAAGATTTGTTTTATAAAAAAAGTTACATGGTATAACTTTAAATGTTACTGGATATTTAGCTCGGCAGGTAAAAGGTGAATTGATCCCAGTGCATGACGGAGGACGATATCACGAAAAATGAAATCTCCACGATACGATTAACTTCAGTGTTTTATTTTTTATTTTTATCACGATAAACGATAACATGGCGTATCGTCCCATCCCTAGTGACTAGTATGTGACAGCTCATGTGACGGCTCAGTTATCAAACTGACAACCTGTGTTCCATTCCTACGGGGAACTGCATTTGGATTCCTCTCTATCGCCCTGCCCTCCCTCCCTCCCTCCCTAGTCAGTCATGTGACTATTTTTGGGAAAGAACAGAGTGGCGTTGGCTGAGCGGTAGCAAGCGGTCCAGGTTTATATTTAGGTAGCTGCACCGCTTATTGAATCAAGGCACTGGACTCATCGCTGGACTAAGCCTCCATCCTTTCCTACTAGGGCTGCGCATATAGTCAGGGGATATTAATAAAACCAGGGAATAAATTCCTTACCAAACGATTTCTTCACCAATGTGTCCGTGGACGGATTAACCCCCGCGAGGGCCCCTGGCCTATAATTTTTTAGGGCCCCCCCCCCACCCTCCACCATAACTCCCCCGTCCCTCCTAGCCTGATTTCAGACTCTACGCTGGAGCTTGAGTCTGAAGTTGTCCCTATTCTATTTGATTACAAAGGGGAGGGGATTTGAAATTTGAAATTCCCAATCACAAGAGATCTGGTGGGAGGGGTTGCGTTTGACTTGTGTACACAAAACATTCCCTCCTCCCCCTCCCCTCTGTGACATGCACCAAACAGGTCATTGTCTTTGATGTTTCATTGATTAGAGAGAATCACTAACGAGCTATCGACACTTGTAGTTGTAGCTCTTCTGAAGTTCAAAGGAGGCAATTAAGAACTCTGGTGAGCCACCCCTCCCACCACTGTTTCTGTTGATTTTTAAAAGTTAGACGCACCCCTCCTCTGTCTTGCATTGATCATTTCATTGGTCGGTTAGCCAAGAAACCGAATCAAGAGACGCGTCATATGACACCTCCAGACCAAGAGAAGCAGTCCACTCAGAGAGTGGGCGGGTCTATTGGCTGGAGCCAGGCAACGTCCCTCCCGCCATGCACTACCCAGCTCGGATTTTAAGCCATGATGATCATCTGTGGGCCAAGAAAGCACCTGTAGACAACAGAGGAGGGGCCCACACATTTGATTTTTAATTAATGTATACATTTAATTTTATTAAGTTGTCAATGACCACGCGGCTCAGTTCCCCCAAGGGCCCCTGAGAGCCAAGGGCCCCTGGCAACGGCCCCACCGGCCCCACCGGCCCAATGGTTAATACAGCCCTGTGTCTAGTAACATATCTAACAAAGATTGAAATTCAACATCCCTAGGAGAATCTTTGACAGCTAGGGTAACTTTGGGTCTCATTCACTATGTATGCACATTCGCAAATGTTCCGCCCCAGGATAATGGATTTTGATTATCGCGATAATATCGTAAATCGCGATTTCTTTTGCCACAATTATCGTGATATGACATTTTCGTATGGCCCCATCCCTAGTATCGACACACGTATCCACAAGCATGAAAAGATGTGTCGCCGCATCTCTGCTCCCCACTAACGCCCCCATCCCTCTTCTTTGTCTTCTTCTTTGGTGCGTTACAGAGGAACGACATCGCCATGGCCATCACAAAGTTTGACCAGTTTGACTTCCTGATCGACATCGTGCCGCGGGACGAGCTGAAGCCCCCCAAACGACAGGTAACACTCACTTCCTGTTTCCTGTCTAAAAGTGTGTTCTGGGCAGCGTTGATTTCTTCGACTAAAACTATGACGAAAAATGCTGAAAATTTCGGCAACGAAATAAAAACTAGACTAAAACGTTAGGGAGGAACTAGTGGAGAAGAGTCATTTTATGTTGGGTTGCTCTAAGGTGTAGCAGATCTACAGAAAGGTTATTTTCAGCACGCAACCAAGTGTAAAATCAGTCATTACGACACCTGCCAACACTTTTGTCGCCTAAAATCTTATAATTATTAGACAAAAATTTGACTAAAACTAAAACTTTTCAGGTGACTAAATTATGACTAAATCTGAATTACATTGTATTCAAAAGACTATGATTGAAACAAAATCTAAATGTTCTGTCAAAAACTGATGTATATTTAAAAAATGGGAGAAAAAAAAACACTTCTCAATTATTTGATTAATCGAAAAAGAAATCAATAGACTAATGGCTAAGAAACGAATGGATATTTGCAGCCCTAGTGTGTTCTGTTCTGCGTGGTTTGGATGTCTTTTCTTTTTTTCTCGTGATGTTTGTAGGCCTGTCACAATGATTACATCATCTTCTAATCGCAATTGTTTGACATAATTGTCATAATCATTTCCATTTCCATATCAACAATGTTGATATACCTTCAAACACTTTCAAAACTGGTGGAAATGGCAGATCTACAAGCACACAATGTGTCGCATAATGTTCTTTTAAGTCAAATATGTCAGTCATTTCTTTGTATATTTAGGTTATGTGTCATATCTGCCACGTGCAACTTCAATGCCTACAGAGCCAAACAGAAATGCAATTGTCAACGACAAAAACACAATTAAATAGTTAATCGCAATTATCCGAGTGACAATTAATCGTCATGTAAAATGTCATAATCGACACGCGCAAGTGGTGTCAATGCATGGCTGTGGACAACAGGAGTGGAGGTGACGGCCTTTTTGGCTGCTGTTCCATCAGTGGCAGTCTGGAGGCGCTGTAAACATCCTTGACTGGAAGCTGGGTTTTTATGGCAGAGAAAGGCTTTCAGTCGGATGTTTGCAGCGTCTTGTTGCCCCCGACAACCAAACAACAGCCCGGGAGATGACGTCACAACAGAAGACCCGCATCCTCACACAGACTCTCAATGACTGCTGTGTGTGTGTGTGCGTGTGTGTGTGCGTGTGTGTGTGTGCGTGTGTGTGTGCGTGTGTGTGCGTGTGCGTGTGCACTTTTATTACTGCACTTGTGAGGCCCAAATGTCCCCACAAATATAGTATTTTTTCCTGGTCCACACACAAAAACGTTAAAAAAATATGGAGAAAAATATGGAGATAAAAATGATATGGAAATCCGGCGCGCTGCAAAGGGAAGCTTTTGTCTGAGATTGTTGTGTAAAAATGAAAAGTGGTTCTCAACCTGTGGGTCGGGACCCCTTGGGGGGTCCCAAAATGATTTGTGTGGGGGTGGGTCCCCAGATGATTAACTTAATGTGCAACATGGTTTGCCCACTCAACAATAAACAAACAAACAAAGTTTAAGTGTATAGAGGGTATCTGCACATTTCTAAAGTGACAATTTAAGGACTTTTTAATACCTCTGAAATGACAAATTAAACTTTGGCCAAAATTAAAAAAATAATAATAATAATAATGAAAATAGCCGCTTGTAGGGTGGGGGCGTCCCCATTTAAAGTATGATTATTTTGTGGGTCGCGCCCCCAAAATGTTGAGACCCACTGCTGCAAACGACAGAGAGGGAGAGAGAGAGAGAGAGAGAGATGGCCGGCCGGGGGCCAGTGGACCACCGTCGTCGTCCCGGAGACCGTGTACAGGAGTGTAAACATCCTACACTCTCAGCTGTGCGCTCATGGAGCTGGGAGAGGGGTGTTTACGCTCTGACGCACGGACGCACAACCACAGGGTTTCACTGAAGAGAGTTGGTGTAGAGCAGGGGTGGAGCAACTTTTTTGTTCTTCTTTTTTAATGTTTTTTTAAATGTCAAATGCATTTATGTTCTTATGTTAACATTATGAACTTAAATACAAATACATTGGACATAAAAAATACAATAACATTTTAATACTATCATTTAGCTACTAAAACAGACTAAGTAATTAAAGCGGGTAATTTTTCCAAGTTTGGAATTGTAACACCTGAAATCAATAATATATCAGTACTCAAATATCAACCTGCGGGCCGCATTAAGTGAAGTTGGGGGCCGCCAGTTGCCCATCTATGGTGTAGACTAGAGTATAGACCCATACCCATTGCGTTTAGGGCTGTCACAATTATTAGGCATAATCATCTAATCGCAATTATTTGACATAATCGTGATTATTTTTCATAATCGTCATAATCGTTTCCATGTTGAAACATTTTCATATATTTAGAAAAAAAGTCAAAAATAGTGGAAATGGCAGATCTACAAGCTCACAACGTGTCGCATCGCGATGCATTGTGAACTTTTAGATACTATTTCCACTATCAATGTTCTTTTTTTAAGTATTAAGTTGTCAAATATGTCAGTAATTTCATTGTATTTTTAGGTTATGTGTCATATCTGCCATGTGCAACTTCAAAGCCTAAAAGCCAAACAGAAATGTAATTAAATCGTTAATCGCAATTATTTGAGTGACAATTAATCATCATGTAAAATGTCATAATCGTGACAGCCCTACTTGCGTTCCAACAGAGCCCAGCCTAACGTTGTACACGGTATTGTTGCGGTGCGGTGGTGTTACTGTATTGAGCAGGCTCTGTCCTGTTCTGTCCTGTCAGTGTGTGTTAACCCATTTAGGCCAAGGAATTATTGACTGCTTTAACTATTGAAAAATAGCAGATATACAAGCTCACAGCGCGGCACCGAGTGCCGCGCTGCGAGCTTGTAGATCTGCTATTTTTGAAAAAGTCGTGAAAATGTGTGCAAATCTTTGAATATGTATTTTCAAAGCGAACGTTTGTAACTCAAATTTTGCTTCTGGGTGGTCCCTGGAACTAGGTATTTTGAAATGGGGGTCCGTGGCCAAATACATATCATTTTGGGGGTCCTTCACATGAAAAGGTTTGAGAACCACTGACATAGTAGTCTCACTGACATAGTAGTCTCTCAAGAACTAACTGAGCTCCAGTTAAGTGAAAAGGACCTTTTCTTTGACGATGGCTGGCCAGATTGCTGACATAGAAACATAGTTTTTTTTTTTTTCCAAAAATCTTCGAAGGATTCAAAAGACACTTATAGAATCGGGTCAAAATTCAAATTTTCACGATTTTTCAAAAATAGCAGATATACAAGCTCACTGCGAGCTAACCCTAACCCTTTTTCACTGGTTAAAGCATTCAATAATTCTAGGCCTGAATGGGTTAATGGATCTTTGGGTCCAGATTGCATTACTCATCCATCAGTTATTCATCAGAGCTGCACTCGTCTACTGTTACACCTGCAACAATAATTCATGGAGATGTAATGGACTGATAGTGTGTGTGTGGGGGGGTTCTTTGTTGACCGATTTCAGCCATTTGGATTCCATAGAAGCCAACGTGTCTCCTATCTATGGAAGCAGGAAATCGCATATCTACAACTAGGGCTGTCACAATTATTACATAATAATCGTCTAATCGTGATTATTTGACATTATCGCAATTATTTTGTCATAATCGTCATAATCGTGAATGTTGAAAAATGTCCGAAATAGTGGAAATAGCAGATCTACAAGCTCACAACGCGTCGCGATGCGACGCGTTGTGAGCTTGTAGATCGGCTAAGTTTGACAAGTAGTAAGTTGTCAAATATGTCAGTAATTTCTTCGTGTATTTAGGTTTTGTGTCATATCTGCCATGTGCAACTTCAACGCCTAAAAGCCAAACAGAAATGTAATTGTCAATGACAAAAACACAATTAAATCGTTAATCGGCAATTATTTGAGTGACAATTAATCGTCATGTAAAATGTCATATCGTATTTGACAGGGTCCCCACGGTCATGAAATTCCTGGAAATATTTTGAAATTAGAAAAAATATTTTTCCAATACTGGAAAAGTTTTGGAATTCATGAAGGGTCCTTGGAAGGTCCTGGAAAAAAATAGCTATGCATTGTTTTACTGCCACCATAAATGGACTTTGAGGGTTCCCTGTCACGATTTTCTTGCCTTTTGACATGGGCATGTGTGTGTCCATCGTGCACGATCCACACGCGTACCACTGTCAGCTCACAGAGTGCACGCTTTATTTTTGCTACACTGCCTGTCTTTGGACATTTCACATAGGAGTAAGCGACTCGTTATTGTGCTGAATTATTGTTATATAGTCCTGGAGATTGGCTTAAATATTCTGGAAAGGTTTTGGAAATTCATTGGTAAAAATGTGTGGGAACCCTGATTTTTTTTTTTTTTTTAAGATTTAAAGAGAAAAGTATTTTTTTTTTGTTATGTTATATTTATTAAGCTTGAACATCTTGTAGAGCATAGCATGTTCACAAATACATCAGCTAACATAGTTTTATATATATATATATATATATATATATATATATATATATATATATATATATTAGGGCTGGGACTTTAACTGATTAATTGCGATTAATTAATTACAGAAAATTAACGCGATTAAAAAGATTAACGCATTTTAATCGCACTTAGTTTTTGCACCACAGAACCTTCAGTTTCGGGCATACCGATCACAGCGATGCACCAACCAAGAAGAGACAACAAACGCAAAGGGAGAAGTAGCCGATCAGAGCGCTTTGCTTGGCCCAGTGGATGCGAAATTTTGATTTAAAAAAAAACTCACTTGTTGATTCACTCATACAACAAAATGTGTTTTACTTGAAAAAAAAAAATGCTTCTCGGGTCAAATGTTAATATGCGTTTAAAATGCGATTAATTGCAATTAATTAATTACAAAGCCTGTAATTAATTCGATTCTTTTTTTTTTATCGTATCCCAGCCCTAATATATATATATATATATATATTTTTTTTTTTTTTTTTTTTTTTTTTTTTTTTTCCTTTTTTTTATTTTTTTCTCCTGTTCACGAGATGTCATTTATTTTTGCCTCCTTCAGGAGGAGGTTCGCCAGCAGGTGGCGCCGGCGGAGCCCGTGCAGTACTACTTCACACTGGCCCAGCAGCCCGGGGCGGTGCAGCAGCAGGGCCAGCAGCAGAACCAGCAGCAGACCATCCAGCCTGGACAGATCATCATCACACAGCCACAGCAAGGACAGGTACTACTGCACTACAATACCCACCATGCAACACTCTCACACAACACACCATCCAGCCTGGACAGATCATCATCACACAGCCACAGCAAGGACAGGTACTACTGCACTACAATACCCACCATGCAACACTCTCACACAACACACCATCCAGCCTGGACAGATCATCATCACACAGCCACAGCAAGGACAGGTACTACTGCACTACAATACCCACCATGCAACACTCTCACACAACACACCATCCAGCCTGGACAGATCATCATCACACAGCCACAGCAAGGACAGGTACTACTGCACTACAATACCCACCATGCAACACTCTCACACAACACACCATCCAGCCTGGACAGATCATCATCGCACAGCCTCAGCAAGGACAGGTACTACTGCACTACAATACCCAACATGCAACACTCTCACACAACACACCATCCAGCCTGGACAGATCATCATCGCACAGCCACAGCAAGGACAGGTACTACCGCACTACAATACCCACCATGCAACACTCTCACACAACACACCATACAGCCAGGACAGATCATCATCACACAGCCACAACAAGGACAGGTACTACTGCACTACAATACCCACCATGCAACACTCTCACACAACACACCATACAGCCAGGACAGATCATCATCACACAGCCACAGCAAGGACAGGTACTACTGCACTACAATACCCACCATGCAACACTCTCACACAACACACCATACAGCCTGGACAGATCATCATCACACAGCCACAGCAAGGACAGGTACTACTGCACTACAATACCCACCATGCAACACTCCCACACAACACACCATCCAGCCTGGACAGATCATCATCACACAGCCACAGCAAGGACAGGTACTACAATACCCACCATGCAACACTCTCACACAACACACCATACAGCCTGGACAGATCATCATCGCACAGCCACAGCAAGGACAGGTACTACACTACAATACCCACCATGCAACACTCTCACACAACACACCATACAGCCAGGACAGACCATCATCGCACAGCCACAGCAAGAGCTGCGTCTCAAGTCAAATTTCCTATTTCCTTGCTTGTATGTTAGTCCCTCCCATTGAGGAAATGGAGAAGAGGAGACGTCCCATTGGCCATTTCTGATGACAACATCACAGGTGGACTAACATACAAGGAAATAGGAAACAAGTGAAGGAAATAGGAATAATTTAAGCACAGATATAAAAATCACACCCGTGTGAACTGAGCGGTGGTTTACCCACCAACCCCCCTCCCCCCTTCCCCTCGGGCCGCAAAAGTCTTGAAAAAAAGTTTTTTGAAAAAAACGTGTTTTGAAAAAAAAAAAATAATAATTTGGGGAAAAAAAAGTTTTTTGAAAAAAAAAAGGTTTTTTGAAAAAAAAATGTTGAAAAAAAAGTTTTTTGGAAAAAAAAAGTTTTGAAAAATCTCGGGCGTGCTCAAACAACAGTAATAACTGCGTATTACCTTACTGTACTTTACTCTACTGTATACTGTACCTAACTGTACTGTATACTGTACTCTACTGTACCTAACTGTACTGTACTGTACATATTCTGTGTTCTATATCTATGAATTCTATGTGTGTAGATCTATGAATTCTGTCAGCCAGGACAGATCATCATCGCACAGCCACAGCAAGGACAGGTACTACTGCACTACAATACCCACCATGCAACACTCTCACACAGCATACCTTCCATAGAAGAAAAAATAACACATTTTGGGCCCTATTATGATCCAGGTCTTATGCCTTATGCCTTAACTTCTTTGCCTTTTTTTACTATTTTGTTTTTGTTTTTTTAAATATTTCAAATAGCTGATCTGCAAGTTCACAACGTGCAGATGTAGATCAGCATTTGAAGTATTTAAAAATGTTTTTCAAAATAGTGAAAAAAAGGTAAAGAAGTTAAGGCATAAGACCTGGATCATAATAGAGCCCTTTGAGTAACAACCCTAATGTACAGATGCTGTGGAGTGTGTTTGTGTGTGCACGTGCATACACAAGTGCACAGGTGGTCCCTGCTCAGTGCTGTGGAGCTGCAGTTATAGAATCTAGTAGAGAATCAGACCGTTTCAAATGTGTTGGTGTTGGCACCGTGAGCTGAGGAGGCCCATGTCTGACTCCAGGGACGTGCAGAGAATCTTAGAGAGGCAGGGGCTGACATTGAAAGGGGGCTTTTGGTGAAAACATCGAAAATGGCCGACCTCCAAGCTCACATCGGGTCGCGCTGCGACATGTTGTGAGCTTGGAGGTCGGCTATTTTCGGTGCTTGACACCACACTGAACTAAGCATAATCAAGTCAATACTGGAGATGTGGCGTAGTGGCATGGCTTTCTACACAGAGAGGGCAATTATTTCAACATAAGATGCTGCATTCAAGTTCAGGAGAGTTTGGACAAGGCAATGACCTTGAATGCTGCCTTCAGGTTTGGCATGGAAAGAGGGCATTTGCATTTCTTTCACCATAGTGAAAACTGCATTCATTGTTTGGAGAGGGCACTTTTTACAGAAGGATAAAAGGGCAGGGGCTCAAGCCCCCTTTGATGGCTATGTGTGCACATGCCTTTCTGACTCCCACCAGCAGGACCCTACAGCACCAGAACACACCCTGAAAACACACACACGCACACACACACACACACACACACACACACACACACACACACACACACACACACACACACACACTACAGTATCATACAGTGTAACCTGAGCTGGAGCAGAACCTTTACCAACGGGACATTGTCTCACACACAATGTCGAGGGTATAGGGATGGGCCAATATGAAAATGTCATATCACGATTATTGTGACAAAAGGAATCGCGATTTACGATATTATCGCGATAATCAAAATGATTTACCTTGGGGCAGAACATTTGATAGAGTGAAAAAAAGAGACTGTATCAAGTACGTACATTTTAAGTACCTTTTACCAATTATAGCGGGTTCAAGTGGTACCGGATATGCAGCTCGGCAAATAAAAGGTGAATTGATCCCAGTGCATGACGGAGGACGATATCACGATGAATGAAATCTCCACGATACGATTATCCTGAGTGTTTTATCACGATAAACGATAATATAGCGTATCGTCCCATCCCTAGTCGAGGGTCACCTTTCAACTCTCACTCTCTTTCCTTCACATTCTCATTGGTTCTTGTCCTACCTCACCACGCCCTCTCTCTCTCTCTCTCTCTGTGTGTCTTTCTCTCTCTCTCTCTCTCTCTCTCTCTCTCTGTGTGTCTTTCTCTCTCTCTCTCTCTCTCTCTCTCTCTCTGTGTGTGTGTGTCTCTCTGTCTGTATTTCTCTCTGGATATCTCTAGGGCTGGGACGATAAGCGATATTATCGTTTATCTTAAAAAAAATACTCAAGATAATCGTGTTGTGAAGATTTAATTTATCGTGAAATCGTCCTCCGTCATGCACTGGGATCAATTCACCTTTTATTTGCCGAGCCTGCATATCCGGTACCATTTAATCCCTCTAATGGTAAAACATACTTATAATATACGTACTTGATGCAGTATTCTTTTCCCCCACTCTCTGGTCTCTACAAAGTCTCTTTGCCGATCTACAAGCTCACAAGGCGGTTGGCAAATGTTCCACCCATGGATAATGGATGTTGATAATATCGTAAATCACGATTTCTTTGGACACAATAATTGTGATATGAAATTTTCATATCGTCCTACCCCTAGATCAGGGGTTCCCAAACTTTTTTGGCTCAGGGCAGCCCTATAAAGATTTTATTATTTATTTTCATCCAAGGCACCCCTACATTATATTCATAATTTTCACTCCCAGCACCTTATATTTATAGCATATTTTAGCGATTATGTTGTGAGGAAAACGTTGAGAATAGCCATTTTGGTTAGAACTGACTGAAAATACGTTTGTATTTCAAGTTTAAAATGATACTAAATATTTTTTGTCCAAATAAATTCCAAATATTGTCAAATTATCTCACAGTGGACTGGTTGGACAAAGCACTCAACATCTGAGTACTTGTTAGTATAGATTGTTACTCCTGGTCAAATAATACTCCACTACATGTAAAGGTTTGCTCACTGTACTGCAGTGGTGGTAAAAAGTACTCATTATTTGTTACGTGAGTAAAAGTATCAATACTGATACCGATATAGAAATACTCCGTTACAAGTAAAAGTCCAGAATTCAAAATGTACTTGAGCAAAAGAACAAAAGTATTGGCATCAAAATGTACTTAAAGCACCAAAAGTAAAAGTAGAAAATGTTTGAAAATAGCAGATCTACAAGCTCACAGCTTGTAGATCGGCTATTTTCAAATAGCGTAGGTATACAATAGGGCTAAAGTGGTTAATGTATGTTTTATAATATTATAATTTAATATCTGCAATGTAGTAACTAAAGCTTTCAAGAAAAAAACTGTGGAGTAAAAGTACAATATTTGGATCCGAGATGTGGTGGAGTAGAAGTGAAAGTATTGAAAATTACTCAAGTAAAGTACAAATACCGCAAAACTGTACTTAAGTAAAAGTACTTAATTACTCTACAACACTGCTGAACTGTGATGTAGAGTAGATTACTGTCCACTGTACTGTGATGCGTAGCACCCGTCTGCTGCTTCAGCAGGGTATGTCTTTAGCTGAGCTATCACACAGCGCTCGCGCTGGCCTGGTTTGCTAGCGTGTGCGCACGCGCACACACACACACACACACACACACACACACACACACACACACACACACACACACACACACACACACACACACACGCTACTGCTGCACTGGCCCTACGACACTCACTTTAAATAGACCACCACGTCCAAACCATAACATGTTTCTGGTTTAAGCTCACAGGGCGAGGCGTTGTGAGCTTGTAGATCTGCAATTTTTTGGCTAAAGTTCTCAGAATATGGACGCTAGGGTTCAAGTGGTTAATATTAAAAAAAAGAAGAAAAACGTTTTTTATCACACAAAGATTTGGAGGACCCCTTGTAGTAACTCTGAGGACCCCCTAGGGGTCCCGGACCCCCTGTTGAAGACCCCTGTTCTATATCCATGGTGGACCCCATTGTCTTCTTGGTTTTCACATGGCCAACCACCTTGATCTGGAACGCAAACCTCCCGTCTGGTCTGGTCTCCTAATCGCCGTCTTGTCTCCCAGCAGCTCACTTCCTGAGTGTTCACTTCCAGATAATAGCCTGGATAAGTGATAGACCACAGACTCAGGCCATGGCTACACGGAGCTGGATATTTCATATATCCCGGTTTTTCAGATATCCACATAGAAAAATATCTAGGTCCACACGACAAAGATATCTAGGTCTAACAAGCACGCACACAGTAAAGTCTTCAGAGATATCCGGGTTCCCTGTCTACACGGATCCAGTGAATCGGATATTTTTCAATCTCTCCACTTATTTATCCGGTTTCAAAAATATCCAGCTTCGCAGCCGGAATATCCAGCTTCATGTGGCTGCCAGCCCCAACAGCACAAAAAAATGTCTAGCTTCAGAAATATCCAGCTCCGTGTAGCCATGGCCTCAGTGTTTGGGAGGTTAAGGTATGATGAGAGGCGGGAAGAAGCATGTGTAAGGAGATAGGATCGTCCACGCTTGTTTAAACCTTCTTTGCAGCATTCAGTATTGTTTGTTATTGCTGGGACGGCACACAGTTAAAAGTAATTGGACCAGAGTTAGCTTGCAGCTAATTTGCATCTGTTGTCTGTGACTCTGTGGGACAGGAAAAAAACAACCACAAAATGATACGCTGACAAAAACCTTTCATCACATACCGTATTTTAATCAATATGTCAAATGTTATAAAAACAAGGCAATCATTGATGGTGACACGTTTGTGCTTACTTGAGCCAATGCTTGAGGCTGGCTGGTTTTAGCACTTGTTCCCAAACTTTAGAGCTCGAGACCCAAGAGAGAAATTATAAGTTTGCTGGGGACACAAACTGGTGCTCACAGCGCGTTGTTTCGCACCGCATTGTGAGCTTGTAGATCGGCTATTTTCACTACTTTTTGTTTTCCAGTTACTACTGTTTTCTAATTCACGAAATGTCTTAGAGAAATCATACCACAGTTCTGAGAAAGAAAAGAAAAATCGTTAAAAGTAGTATTTTTGTGCATTAATCATTTTTCAAAGTAGTGTTGGAAAAATAGAATTCAAAATCAGCAAACATTACAAAACTCAGCAAGGTTTACTATGGCTGCCTCACAGAGATGTTTGGGACCACCGGGTTCTCAATGTCTGGTTCTGGGGACCGCCGGCGGTCCAAATAACAAGACACTTACGAGTCTGTAACTCAAGAGTTTACAATGGCTTATATCTACACTGCAAAATCTGCACCTTTCATTTAACACAGGTTGTACAATGGAACCAGCGCTCTCTACTGGCCAGTGTGTAAATTGTCCTTTTAGCGTGCAGCCGTGCACGGAGCAGCCGGCCTAGTCTTTCTTTTCGCTCTGCCCTCTTTGTCGTGCTGTCTCTCTGCACTGAACTACTTTCTACTGAAGCAGGAGTGACCTTAAATAAAACATTCCATCACCATGTCCAGGGGACGTCACAAGGAGGGGAAAGTGGGACTGAGTTACTAGGGCCCAAGGTGGAGGGGCCCTTAATTATTTTTTTACTTTAGCTATTGAAAAATAGCAGATATACAAGCTCACAGCGCAGCACTTGTGCCGCGCTGTGAGCTTGTATATCTGCTATTTTTCACTGGTTAAAGCATTCAATGATTCTAGGCCTAAAGGGGTTAAAGCACAAAATGTGAGTGAATCCTTGCACCCAGGGCCCAGAATTTGGTGCGACACCGCTGACCGTGTCTGTCTCATCTCGCTCTCTGGACTCTGGCCTGTGATGTGTTGTCTTCAAGTCATGTCTCTCTGTCACTCATTCTCCTCATGGTTATACTGTCCTGCATACGGCTGCTCAGGTGTCATTTGATCTTTGGTTTGCTTATACGGTCGCTGCCGCTGCAGAAACCTTGTATCTCCATCCGTATTACATCTTTTGTTTTCGTCCTATGACGGTGTTTACGTTAGAGTATTGGAAATGGCTCAAAACTCTGCTATTTTCACCGATTTGTTCATATTTTATTGGACGTTTTCAAATCGATTCATAGAATTATGCCTTTTAAAGGCAGGCCCCAAAGTGGGGACACCGGGTGGGGAAAAGTGGTTCAAGTCTGGCTTTTACAAACATTTAACCAATTAAAAGTAATGAATACCCTCGCGAAAACATGCAGTCATCTCTATACTGCCTCCCCCTGGCCAGCCGGGGCGCCTGATGGAGGGGAGGGCTACTGGTTGGAATAACGTGTTCCTTCCACACGCTACGTCCAACCGGGGGAAACTCCCCGCTGTCAGGTGAAAAGAAGCAACTTGGACTCCTCATGCATAGAAGGGAGCATGAGGTCAGTCCGTTGTCTCCCCAGGTTGGCAGGATTACATTAGATAATTGACACCGGGTGAAGAATGAGTTACATCATTATTTTATGCTTTAACTATTGAAAAACAGCAGATATACAAGCTCGCAGCGCTGCAAGCTTGTAGATCTGCTATTTTTGAAAAATCGTGAAAATTTGAATTTTGACCCGATTCTATAAGTGTCTTTGGAATCCTTCTAAGAAAAAACCTATGTTTCTATGTCAGCAATCTGGCTTGCCATCGTCAAAGAAAAGGGCCTTTTCACTTAACTGGAGCTCAGTTAGTCTGTTCTTGAGAGACTACTTTGTCAGTGGTTCTCAAACCTTTTCATGTGAAGGACCCCCAAAATGATATGTATTTGGCCACGGACCCCCATCTCAAAATATCTAGTTCCAGGAACCCCCCAGATGCAAAATTTGAGTTCCAAACGTTCGCTTTTAAAAAAAACATATATTCAAAGATTTGCACACATTTTCACGACTTGAGGCACTTGGTGCCGCGCTGTGAGCTTGTATATCTGCTATTTTTCAATAGTTAAAGCATTCAATAATCCTAGGCCTAAATGGGTAAAAAAAAAAGTAATGAATTCATTGGCTCCATTGGAACACATGTTCTTTTTCCCCTTTTGATGGAGAGTTTGGGACATACAAGGTTTCTACCAGACGGTGACATGACGTGCTTTTTTAATGCTTTGCGCTCCAACCTATGCTTGCATTCATGTTGTTAAGTTACTGCACCCTCTCTGCTTCTCTCTCTCTCTCTCTCTCTCCCTCGATCACCCATTCTCTGGGCCCTCAGGTGCTCCAGGGCGCCACCATGCAGCAGCTTCAGCAAGTGCAGGTGCAGTCACAGGGCACACCCATCACGGTAAACACAACCAACACCACGCACAATGTACGGGTTGGGCGATAACGGTGATGAATATCGTTGAGGCGATACAATGTCTCCACAATATGCCTTTTTTAGAGGTATCGTATATATATCACAGTTTTTTTTTGAGTTTCAGTGAAATTGGGAACCGGAGCGCTCGTCGTGCGGCGCGGGGCGGAACAAGCGGTCACTTTGATCCACAACAACGACAACGACAACGTAGTGTCGTTTTAGTTTTTGTTACCTTGTAGGTGGTTGTACTGTTAAGTAACTTGAAACATAACCAAAAAAAGCAACATGAAAAAGAATTGTGCTACCGCTTGGAAACATATCGTAACATTGTATTTTTCCATAATCGCCCAGCCCTACGCACATGAACAACACACAGTAGCAGGGCTGCTGCACCATGCATGCATGCATGCGACGTTCTCTCTCCCCTTCCTGCCCCGTGTCATTTCCATATGAAGCTGCAGTGTTGACAACTTTGGCCAACGGCCTGTCAGCTCTGATGGATTTCATCACAGGTCATGCACTCCAGTGTCTGTGCAACGGAATGGTGCAATGTACTGTAGGCCAGGGCATTCACCAAATATTCGAATATCAAAGTCACTATTTGACGTTGTTCACCGAAGTCGAATATTCGCTTATTTTTTTATTGTTTTCTCTTTAGTTTTTTTAATAGTTTTTAAAGATTGGCTAATACTCTATACCAGGGGCTCTCAAACCTTTTTAGGCTGTGAGTGACCCACAAAATGAACATATTTGCACTGGGGAACCCGTTTTGACCATCTGTTTGTCTTTGTCCACTTATGCCCATATATGAAGATCTCTGCACACACAGCGCTGGTTGCGGAAAACTCTGATGTCAGACATCAGCTCCGCATACGGGCATTCATTTTATGCCCATATATGGAGAACGCGCGTGCCCGTGGGACGAACGGTTCTCGAGATACGCGGATTACATACATACATACACACTCACAGAGATTTTTTGTTGACTCATGTGGCGTACGTGATGTTAGAGCCTTTAATGAAGTGATGTCACAATGAGTCAGCGCTTGCGCCGATTTCCTCCGGAACAGCCTGATGTCAACAATCAGCCCTGCATAAGGAGATTCCGAACGTTTCGCGCCCGTTCGGGAAAACCGCGCGTCGGGTCGAGTCGAGGCCCGGCACTGCACTCTGCGCCACGGCGGGGAACACGCGTGCCGAATCTGAAGCCGGTGGGACGAACGGTTCTCGAGATACGCGGATTACAGACAGACAGACAGACACACACACACGCAGACAGAGACTTCTCGCATTTATAGATAGATTACATTTAATGTGACTCGGTTCCACAGATAAATATTGTGAAAATTGCGAGGCGTTGTGAGCATGTAGATCTGCTATTTTCACAATGTTCGCCTCTTGCTTACTTAATATTTGACAGTTTGGCAAATATTAAGTAAGCATATATTCGACAATTCGAATACTTTGAGGTCGAATAATTCGAATACTAAAAATCACTATTCGTGAATGCCCTAGTGCAATGTCGATTTCGTCGAATGAAAATGTTACGAAAAATGTTCGTCGCTACCTTTTTCTGACGGAAAATAAAACTATTTACAATTTAGGCATTTAGCAGACGCTCTAAATCCAGAGCGATTTACAATAAGCAAGGTAATACATCAATACATAGAAACATCAAATGCATAGAAATATTAATCTAGAAAAAAAGAACGTAGGTAGACCAAGCGCCTATTCAGTCAAAAACTTTATATAAAACCTAAAAATGCTATCTAGCTTTCATGTATGGTCATTGAGGGTGGGCGAGTGCTACGGTAAGTGCTATGGGCTTAAAACTAAGCTATGAAGACGAAAAATAAATAGAAACTAAGACATAATGAGATAATGACTAAAACTAAGACAATTTTGTCAAAAAATAATAGTTAGACTAAAAATGTTATGCAGGGACTAGTGGAGAAGAGATCCAGTAGAACTAAAAGAAAGGTCTTTTTATGTTTGATTGCCTTTGTTGCACTCAACACAACGGCAGATCTACCATTGTTCTGAGGGCTTTAGTGGTCAACACTGTCAACTAACAGGGTAAAGAGAGGTTTTACTCAGTTTTGACGCTTGTCAAACTGAAACTCTAAACCTTTCCATTAGCATATGGCCATAATTACTCATTACACACTTGCAGTAATGCGCTGTTACACAGGCGAGCAAATGAAGTTGTTTCTCTATTCGTTTAGAAACTTGAACCCTTTTCATTAGCATATATAATCATAATGAACCCATTTAGGCCTAGAATTATTGACTGCTTAAACTATTGAAAAATAGCAGATATACAAGCTCGCAGCTGGTAGATCTGCAATTTTTGAAAAATCATGATTTGTTTTTGCACGTTTTTGAATGTATCTATTTAAAAGCGAACATTTGTTACTAAAATATTTGCTTCCGGGTGGTCCCAGGAACAACATATTTTGAGATGGGGGTCTGTGGCCAAATACATATCATTTTGGGGGTCCTTCACATGAAAAAGTTTGAGCACCGCCGACATAGAAACATATCTTTTTTCAAAAAACCTTAGAAGGATTCAGAAGACACAATCGTTACATGTTAACGATTTTTCAAAAATAGCAGATCTACAAGCTCGCAGCGCGGCACTCGGTGCCCCGCTGCGAGCTTGTATATCTGCTATTTTTCAATAGCTAAAGCATAAAATAATACGCTATAATGCGTACCCGGCCTAACTGGGTTAAGTTGTTTCTCTATTCGTTTAGAAACTTGAACCCTTTTCATTAGCATATATGACCATAATTAATTACTGGTCATTACACACTTTGCAGTAATGCGCTTCTGTTGCACAGGGCGAGCAAATGAAGTGGTTTCTCTATGCGTTGCTGCTCCGTGGTGGTTGTTGCCAGTTGTGATGCAATAGTTTCTGTCAAATGCAGCCATTGTGCAACAAATGAAGCCTTTACCATCACTTTATATACAGGGAGTTCAAATAAAACCCTACATTGTTCAGTACATTAGCACAGGGGTCTTCAACGTTTTCAGGCCAGGGACCTGATGGGGAGATGGAGCAGGGACCCCCTACCTCGTAAGGTGGGGCTGGGGCTACAACATTGTTTAAAATTGTGTTTCGTGTGTATAAATATACCATGTTATTGTGCATCAGATTAGGTAAGATTAATGCATGCATGCTTTTATTAAAAGTCGACAAGTTGACTAGTCGACTTCATTACACAAGTCGACTCCCACCAGAGGAAGTTGGAGAAAAAAAAAAAAAAAAACGTTCTATTGTGAAAATAGCAGATCTACATGCTCACAACGCCTCGCGTTGTGAGCATGTAGATCTGCTGTTTTCACAATTTCTACATATTTGACAATTTGGACAATGTTTTATTTGTCATTTTAGAGGTATTAAAAAAGTCCTTAAATTGTCACTTTAGAAATGTGCAGATAACCTCTATACACTTAAACTTTATGTTGGTTTGTTTACAGTTGAGTGAGAAAACAATGGTTAACACATTAAGTTAATCATCTGGGGACCCCCCAAAATAATTGGGGGGTCGTGTGTGATGTGATGATGTCATCAAGCGATAAAGTCGTCTTCAACTTGACTGAGTGGAGTCACAAGTCGTTAATGCCCTAGTACAAGTGGCCGTGCTACTGCCATGTATAAACATACCTTATTTACTGAGGACCAATGTCAATATACAATCTATCACTAACGATCTGTCAATTGCACAATAATCATGTATATCAAAAGAGACAGAATCATGTTTCTCCAACAATTTCGGGGACCCCCTCCAGTATCCCCGCGGACCCCCTAGGGGTCGCGGACCCCCTGTTGAAGACCCCTGATTAGCGCATAATATAACCAGGGTTCCCACGGTCATGAAATTCCTGGAAATATTTTGAAAATAGAAAAGTATTTTTTTCCAGTACTGGAAAAGTTTTGGGAATTGATCAGTGGTCCTGGAAGGTCCTGGAAAAAAATGTCTAAGCATTGTTTTTGGTTATTGATTTTGTTCTCTCATTTCCTGCCACCATACATTGACATTGATGGTTTCCTGCCACGATCGTTGTGCCTTTTGACGTGGGCACATGTGTGTCCATCGTGCACGATCCGCATGCACGCCACGGTCTGTTCGCAGCGTGCACGCTTTATTTTTGCTGCACTGACTGTCTTTGGGCATTGCACATAGGAGTAAGTGACTCGTTATTGTGCTGAATTAATATTATATAGACCTGTAAATTGGGTTAAATATACTGGAAAGGTTTTGGAAAGGTTTTGTAAATTCATTGGTAAAAATGGGTGGGAACCCTGTATAACGTATTTTGGTGCTGTATTCACATTTCATATTGTCAACGAGGATCCCAATAACCCTTGAGAGTGTACAGATGGGACCCTTGCGTGTCCATTTGGTTCCCTTTCTACACTTGCATACTTACAGACCTTTTTTTAGGGGTCCATATAGAACCCCCTCACGGAACCCTGAGGGTCCTAGGCCCCCACTTTGAGAACCACTGTCTAGTGTCGGACTATCTTGGCCTATAACGGTGGTTCTCAACCTTTTCAGAATAATCCTATTTTAACTGGGACACCCCTCACCCTACGAGCACTAAGAGTTGAGGCATTACATTTTGTATAACACGGTTCTGTTGTGAAAATCGAGCTGCGAGGCGTTGTGAGCATGTAGATCGGCTATTTTCATGGCTAATATTTGACAATTTGGCAATGTTTAATTTGCCATTTTACAGGTATTAAAAAGTCCTATAATGTGCATATACCCTCTATACCACGGGTAGGCAACCTTAGGCACGGTGCCAACTGCCAACATTGGCACAGGGGAGGGTGATCACCGGCACACTGGCAGAAGTGTGAGAGAGGATTTTTAAACATGGTCAATCAAATTAAGTTGGCTAATTTATAGAGAATTACATCTTGCACATATATTCTACATTCATTAAAACTCTGAACTCTGACTGGGGAGGGAGTCGGGGAGATAGCAGGATTATTGCTCTGGGTCTAATGATCATTGTAACAATGTCCTGCCAATCAAAATATCTCAAAATATTTGTCATTAAAATGTATTTTGACATGGCACACTGACACTCTAGAACAGGGGTTCCCTAACTTTTTCGTCTCAGGGCAACCCATAAATATTTTTTTTTAATCCGAGGCACCCTTACATTATAATTTTCACTCCCAGCACCTTACATTTATAGCATATCGTCGTTGTCGGGTGGAACTGGAAACCTTGTATGTCCTAAACCGTTCGTTTTGTATTTATCATCTATAAAATGTAGTAAACTAGTGAAAACAGCAGATCTACAAGCACACAACGCCTCGCGTTGTGTGTAGAGGTGAACCGATTGATCGGTTCCGATATCAGATCGGCCGATCAAGGCCATATCGGTTTTGATCGGTGTTTCCATAATTGGATCAAAGCGAGCCGATCAAGGGATTGAAGCAAAAGGGACGTTGACGTTCGATTCACGTGCGCGTTGTGCATGCGTGCTTCTGACGAAGGAGAGCTCTGTTCTCCTCTCTTCTCTTGTGTGTGTGTGTGTGTGTGTGTGTGTGTGTGTGTGTGTGTGTGTGTGTGTGCGTGCGTGCGTGCGGCTCCATGTTCACTTCTGTCCAGTGTTGCCAGACGTACGATAATTATCGTATTTGTACGATAATTTGACCCTCTGTACGATGTACGATCAATAATTCCAAAAATGCCCAAATGTACGATAATTTCGCCATATCATCAAAAAGAGCGTGAATTCACTATTTTCCCTGGCTGCTGATCTGGGATCTGGTTTGGCTTCTCAAAATAAGCCAGGAAATCAGTCAATCTGACCCTAGATCTGTACTTGGAGGCATTAAAAACACTGGTTGCATCTTTCCAGACCAGTTTCAGGCTTTTATTTGTGTAAGCTCCAAGAAGTTGCCTGCCTCCACACAGCAAATCTGATGCGTTTTTGTCACGCAGGAGTCTAAAACGAGGTCGTTTCTTACACTAAAGACGCATTTTTTGGTGAAATTACGTTTTACGCGAGTGATTTCTCTTTTTTGGCCATGTACGATAGTTTCATGTAAAATACGATAATTCTGAGCCTCCGGTACGATAATTCAACATTTCCCATCTGGTAACACTGCTTCTGTCTGTGAGCCACTTAATCCCCCCCCCTCCTCCCACACCACACACAGACATGCACCGAAGAAAGGGGGACAGAGTGAGATGAAAGTTGTTTGTTTTAAACATATTGGATACACCATTGGAATAGTAGCCTACTTCTACCTTTGTAGGTGTTGACTTCTCAAAGTAAAATCCACGATTTGAGTGATCAGATGAATGCGTTTTCAGCTGTGTTGGGTTAACGAGGCTCCGCTCGTGTCTCTCTCTCTCTCTCTCTCTTTGGGTTAACGAGGCTCCGCTCGTGTCTCTCTCTCTCTCTCTCTCTCTCTCTCTCTCTCTTTGGGTTAACGAGGCTCCGCTCGTCTCTCTCTCTCTCTCTCTCTCTCTCTCTCTCTCTCTCTGCGACGTGAGAGAAGAGAGAGAGGCTGTAACGTTGATGTTAAACTTAATTCCAAAAAACATAATTCCAAAGTCATTGGAGGACAACAGTTGGAGGTAGTTGTTGTCGATCTAAGGATAACGTTTGTAGTTCCCTTATATAGTTTAAAACAGTCATTTCCACAGGTGCTAACCGTTAGCACTAGATGTAAGGAGGATGACGCGTTGCCATTTAGTTTCTGCGACAGAAACAAGCAAACAGGTCTATAAAAAGTGTTGCCATATCCTGTTTTTTCCAGCAAACAGGTCTATAAAAATAAAAAACTGGGAAGGTCAGTCAAACAGAAATGTTGTTGTCTGATATTGTTTAAGAACAGTGGTTCTCAAACATTTTCATGCCAAGAGCAAGGACCCCAAATATGTATATAGTGTACAGAAAATCTTAAGGGCCTATTTGGCCTATTATTGTTGCTATTAACCATTATAGCCAAATAACCTTGAAAATAATGAAGGATAGACAATATTGCCACTGTCTTTATGAGAAAACCTTTTTGTTTTGTTTTTCTTGAGGAGGAATTTTCCTAGGACTAAAATGATTTACGATAATATATCATATTGAGAATCGAATCAAATCATGACCTTAAAATATAAAGTTGAATTGAATTAATATATACAATGTCAATGTTGTGTAAGAGGAATCATTAAATATATAAATGCTCCGACAGTGACACAATAGAAGAATTTATGGATTTCACGCTGTGATCGATCGGTAATATCGGTGGTAATATCGGTGCTTTGATCGATCGGTAATATCGGTATCGGCAGATATTGATTCCAGCTGATCGGTGATCGGTATCGGCCCCAAAAAACCTGATCGGTGCATCTCTAGTTGTGTGCTTGTAGGTCAGCTGTACACATTTGAAACTTGGAGATTCGAGGTTTCTGCCCGACAGTGATGATATTTTAGTGATTATGTTGCGAGGAAAACATTGAGATAATATTGAGTACTTGAAGTTTAAAATGATACTAAATATTTTTTAAGTGTCCAAATGAATTCCAAATATTATTAAATGATCTCGCGGCACCCCTGGACTGCCGTCGCGGCACCCCAGGGTGCCCCGTCACCCACTTTGAAAACCCCTGCTCTATGCACTTAAACTTTATTTTGAGAACCACAAGGCACTCTCGTCTACATGTAGGTGCTCCAACCTGGGCCTCCTAAAGCCAGTTCTCCTCAGGTGACCCCCTGGATCAGGTGGCCTTACTTTCTACCGGAGAGAGAGAGAGAGAGTACTGTTGAAACTTGCACTGTCATCTAAGTGTCTCGCTGTGTGGTCCGGTTCCGTGGGGGGGGGGGGGGGGGCTGGGTTTTGGGGTTAAACCGATAATGGCCAAACGCAGTTACTGATCTGTCTCGTCTCTCCTCGTCCTGGTGTCAATCATAAACTGCCACGTTGGATACATTTGTGGACTTGTCAATCAACTACTCGTTTGTGTTTATCTTTGTCCACCTCTCGATTCAATTCAAAGGGCTTTGTTGGCATGAGAAAACATATGGTTTACATTGCCAAAGCAGAAGTGTACACGGTGCAATACAATACAATCAATATAATGCAATCAAAATAGAATATGTACGATTGAAAGGGGTGGAACATTGTTCTGTATCGAGATTAACACGATGCAGACTGCAGGGATGTATACAACACTATGATCAGTAGTCTTCAAGCCATGTAGACTGGGTATACATTATTGCGTATTATTATTTTATGCTTTAACTATTTAAAAAATAGCAGATATACAAGCTCACAGCGCGGCACCGAGTGCCGCGCTGCGAGCTTGTAGATCTGCAATTTTTGGAGAAATCGTGAACATTTGAATTTTGACCCGATTCTATGAGTGTCTTTTGAATCCTAAGGTTTTTTGAAAAAAACCTATGTTTCTGTGTCAGTGGTTCTCAAACTTTTTCACGTGAAGGACCCCCAAAATGACATGTATTTGGCCACGGACCCCCATCTCTAAATATTGAGTTCCAGGGAAAATGGCAGATCTACAAGCTCGCAGCGCGGCACTCTGTATATCTGCTTTCAATATTTGAAGCACTAGGCCTAAATGGGTTTTTAAGGTTGTTGTGTTCCATTTGATATCCTTCTCCTATCACAGCAGCTCACCAATCTTGCTGCTGTGTTTGCACATTGTAGTATTTCACCCAGCAGATATGGGAATAATCATCGGTCATGTTTTCAAACTCTCCTTGGGTGGTTATGATCTTTGGGAAGTAGGGCATTCACCAAATATTCGAATATTCGAATATCAAAGTCACTATTCGACGTTGTTCACCGAAGTCCAATATTCTCTTTTTTTATTTTATTGTTTAAAAAAGGGTTAGGGTTAGGGTTAGGGTTACTATAACCCCCAAAATAAACATATTTGAACAGGGGACCCCCACCCCGACAAGCACTTGGAACTGTGGTTATTACATTTAATGTGACTCTGTTCCGCAGATAAACATTGTGAAAATAGCCGATCTACATGCTCACAACGCCTCGCAACGCGAGGCGTTGTGAGCATGTAGATCTGCTATTTTGTTCGCCTCTTGCTTACTTAATATTCGACAGTTTGGCCAGTCCTGTCGAATATTCGACTATTCGAATACTTTTGAGGTCGAATAATTTGAATACTAAAAATCACTATTCGTGAATGCCCTAGTGGGGAGTATGTGTCTCTGATGTGTTGTCTTGGTCTCTCTCTCACTCTCTCTCTCTCTCTCTCTCTCTCTCCCTCTCTCTCTCTCTCTCTCCCTCTCTCTCCCTCTCTCTCCCTCTCTCTCCCTCTCTCTCTCTCTCTCTCTCTCTCTCTCTCTCTCTCTCTCTCCCCCCCCACAGAGTGCTCCGGTGGCCATGCAGGTGGGTGAGGGGCAGCAGGTCCAGATCGTGCAGGCGGGGGGTCAAGGTCAGACGGTGCAGGCGGGCCAGGGTCAGACCATGCAGGTGATGCAGCAGATCATCACCAACACCGGAGAGATCCAACAGATCCCTGTAAGAAGATCCCCTCTGTCTGCACCGCACACACACACACACACACACACACACACACACACACACACATACGTGATATTATTATCGTGATAAAACACTCACAATCTCACAATCGTATCATGGAGATTCAATTTATCGTGATATCGTCCTCCGTCATGCGCTGGGATCAATTTCCTCTTATTTGCCGAGCTGCATATTTTTGATAATCAAAAAACATTATCCTGGGGCGGAACATTTACCAAAAACAGCAGATATACAAGCTCACAACGTGTCGCCTTGCGACGCGTTGTGAGCTTGTAGATCTGCTATTTCTTGGCAAAGACATTTGATATAGTGGGAAAAAAGACTGTATCAAGTACGTATATTATAAGTACCTTTTCCCAGAGGGTTTAAGTGCTACCAGAAATGCAGCTCGGGCAAATAAAAGGTGAATTGATCCCATTGCATGACGGAGGACGATATCACGATAAAGTAAATCTCCACAATACGATTATGATAAATGTTTTTCATCACGATAAACGATAATATCGCGTATCGTCCCATCCCTAACATTTAACTTCACTAAAACTATGCCCAACTCAAACCCTAATCTCACAGAAACAATGCCTTAAACCTAAACCTCAAACCCCTATCCGCCTGCGTGCACGTATCCCCATTTGAGAAACACTGCGTTAGACCAGTGTTTCTCAACCTTTTTTCTGCATGGGCACACTTTTCATGTCCCAAGAATCCATGGGCACACCAACATGATACAGGGGTGTAAATATCGTCACTGTCGTGACAAATGTGTACGTTATTTTGCAAAGTAAAGCCCTGCTTCATCATACAAGGCTGTCACACAACAGTAGTGAAAACAGCAGATCTCGAGGCGTTGTGTGCTTGTAGATCGGCTGTTTTCACTAGTTCAAATCATTTTAAAAATGATAAATACAATACTGGCTTTCAAGCAGTTAGGGGCACACTTGACCCTTCTCAGGGGCACACCAAAGGTCCCCAGGCACAGTGGTTGAGAAACACTGCGTTAGACCATGTAGGCATGTACCATATATTTTTAGATACCACTAATTCCTTTATTTATTTATTTTAATCTATGTGAGCCCAACCTCTGCTGTGAAATCCACTTGTTCAAGTCATTTATCTGAGAGGAACAGGATCTGGGATGTTGTTGCCGTTACGGAATTGACGTCAGCCCTGCAGAGATCTGCTGCCCAGCTTTCTAAATCGGTGCATCAATTCATCTCCTGTGACAGTCTGGCCTCATGCATCTCTCTATGCTGCCGTTTGTTCACCTTGAGATTCTCTCCCCTTACCGTCCATCCATACCTAGGCCTGTCACAGTTATTACATAATTGTCTAATAATCCTCATAATCGTTTCCATGTTGAGAAATGTTAATATAGTTACAAGCACTTTGAAAAAGTACTGGAAATAGCAGATCTACAAGCTCACAACGCTGTAGGCCTGGAAAAGGGGTAAATACTTTGGGAAAAGCTATGGAAGTGTTTTGAGATTTCATTGTTAAAAATGTAATTTTCACTCCCAGCACCTTATATTTATAGAACATCGTCGTCGTCCAAAACCGTCCGTTATGTATTTATCATCTATAAAATATACTAAAGTATTGAAAACAGCAGATCTACAAGCACACAACGCCTCGCATCGCGAGGCGTTGTGTGCTTGTAGATCGGCTGTTTTCACTAGTTTTGTGCGACAGTCTTGTATGATGAAGCAGGGCTTTGCTTTACCAAAAGAGGCACACATTTGAAACTTGGAGATACGAGGTTTCTGCCCGACAGTGACGATATTCTAGTGATTATGTTGTAAGGAAAACGTTGAGATAATTACCATTTTGGTTAGAACTGATTGAACATAACTTTGTACTTTTAAAATGATACTAAATATTTAAGTGTCCAAATGAATTCCAAATATTATCCAAATGATCTCGCGGCACCCCTGGACTGCCGTGGAAATAGCAGATCTACAAGCTCACAACGCTGTAGGCCTGGAAAAGGGGTAAATACTTTGGGAAAAGCTATGGAAGTGTTTTGAGATTTCATTGTTAAAAATGTGCCGGAACCAGTGGTGGAAAAAGTACTCGCATTTTCTACTGAAGTAAAAGTATCAATACTGCATTGTAGAAGTACTCTGTTTACAAGTAGAAGTCCAGAATTAAAAATGTACTTGAGTAAAGGTACAAAAGTATTGGCATCAAAATGTACTTAAAGAACCAAAAGTAAAAGTACAAAATGTTTGAAAATAGCAGATCTACAAGCTCACAACGCATCGCATTGTGACGCGTTGTGAGCTTGTTGATCGTCTATTTTCAAATAGCCTAGGTATAAATTAGGGTTAAAGTCGTTAGTGTATGTTTTGTAATATTTTAATTTATATCTGCAAAGTAACTAGCAGCAACTAAAGTTTTCAAATAAATGTAGTGGAGTAAAAGTGCAATATTTGCATCCGAGATGTAGTGGAGTAGAAGTAAAAGTATTGGAAAAACTCCAGTACTCAAAACTGTACTTAAGTACAGTACTTAAGTAAATGTACTTAGTTACTTTACACCACTGGCCGGACCCCAGAAGGACGGAAACGAAAGGCAAGCAGAGAAGAACTGCTTTGCTTCGTCACCCAACATCGTTTTGACCTTGTGAGATTCCACAATTCCGTTTTGTCTTCACATCAACTCCTTCCGTCGTCGACGGTCTGTGTGGTAAATCATCAAACTGCTCGTTTCAAGATGGTTAACGTCTCCCTCTCTCTCTCAGACCAACCAGTGAGTGAATGATGGCCACAACGGCCACTCACCCGGAACAGTGGAATGACCCCTGCTGTGTTGTGTTCTCTCAAATGACCTCTCTTTCAAATGTTGTTTCTCTGGCTAAGCCCTGGTGTTTGTCTCCCCCGTGTGGTGGCTGTGTGCAGGTGCAGCTCAACACGGGCCAGCTGCAGTACATCCGCCTGGCGCAGCCCGTCTCCGGGACCCAGGTGGTCCAGGGACAGATCCAGACCCTCGCCAACACCCAGCAGGTAACTTTGATTGATTTATTGATTGATTGATTGATTGAAGACTTTATTAGAAGTTTGCATAGGAAAAGGTACAGTTTCATGACGGTACAGTTCACTGGTACAAGGTCTACTAAAAGGAGATCCATGAAAAGACTAAGCTTATTTCCACTGGAAACCATTGAAGTATCTCATATAACATTGAATGACAGACAAATAGAACACAGTTCTATGCAGTAGATATGTAAAGAAAAACAAAAAAAGAGAACAGTAAGTCTAAACAAACATAGAGCAGGGGTTCCCAAACCTTTTTGTCTCAGGGCACCCCATAAATAAATATATATGTTTTAATCCGAGGCACCCCTACATTATAATTTTCACTCCCAGCACCTTAAATTTATAGCATATCGTCGTTGTCGGGTGGAAACCTTGTACGTCCAAAACCGTTCGTTATGTATTTATCATCTATAAATTATACTAAAGTAGTGAAAACAGCAGATCTACAAGCACACAACGCCTCGCATCGCGAGGCGTTGTGTGCTTGTAGATCGGCTGTTTTCACTAGTTTTGTGCGACAGTCTTGTATGATGAAGCAGGGCTTTGCTTTACCAAAAGAGGCACACATTTGAAACTTGGAGATACGAGGTTTCTGCCCGACAGTGACGATATTCTGGTGATTATGATGTAAGGAAAACGTTGAGATAATAACCATTTTGGTCCAGACCCTCGCCAACACCCAGCAGGTGACATAAGCCTGTTTTCAACTGCAGCTTTAGCACCACACCACACCACACCACACCTAGGTCTGTCACAATTATTACATAATCGTCTAATCGTGATTATTTTTCATAATCGTCATAACCGTTTCCATGTTGAAAAAGGTTCATATATTTTTTAAGAAAGACAAGAATAGTGGAAATAGCAGATCTACAAGCTCACAACGTGTCGCATCGCGACTTAAAAAGAACATTGTGGAAATAGACGATTTTACAAGCTCACAACTTGTGAGCTTGTCGATTTCCACTATTTTTGAAAATGTTTGAAAAAATATGAACATTTTTCAACATGGAAACAATATTGATGATTATGTCAAATAATTGCGATTAGATGATTGTGTAATGATTGTGATAATTGTAATTATAAATTATAAGGTAATGGAGCTCGTCCCATTCCCGTCCATGTGGAAATCTTGTACGTCCAAAACGGGTTCCTTTTCAGAAAAACAAACGGGCATTCCTATGGATCTTATCCAGTTATAATTTTGTCTCAAGATCTATATTTAACTGTTCTCCCCCGACCCAAAATAAGGACGCTAGGTCAAAAGTGGTTAAAGTGTGTCTGTGGCTTTTTATGAATATTTAACCAATGATCACAATCCTGTGACTGAATAACTACATTGAATCCATGGGAACACTGGTTCATTTTCCATTCCGTAAAAAGTAACCGTTTGGACATAACCAGGTTTCCACCGGAAAGCAGATGATATATTCAATATTACAGGGGTCTTCAACGTTTTCAGGCCAAGGACCCCTTAGTTGAGAGAGAGATGAAGCAGGGACCCCCACAACCTGTTCATAGATTCCATATGGTTTCATCGTTTGACAGCACAATCATCAGTGTATTTTGGAATCATGTCAATTTGTGTTTTCAGATATTAAACCACTTGAACCGTCAATACTTAATAAACTTGACCTTTCACTCTGTACTTAGACTGCTCTTTTCCCCCTCTACCCTAAAGCTCTTTGCCGAAAATAGCCGATCTACAAGTTCACAACGCCTTGCAATGCGAGGCGTTGTGAGCTTTGTAGATCTGCTATTTTTGGTTAATATAAAAAAGGAGAAAAAAAGCTTCTATCCTACAAAGATTTGGAGGACCCCCTGTAGTAACTCTGAGGACCCCTAGGGGTCCCGGACCCCCTGTTGGAGACCTCTGCAATATTACATCATCTTGTTTCCATAATGATGCAATGATTGATGTTGTGGATTGTCTCTATTAACTGAAATCAGACATGGGAATAACAGCGATTAAAGGCTTGGGTTGTTGGAAGATCAATACTTTTTATAGTTCCATATTGAATTTTCTATATTGCAAATCTATTTTATAGTTTGTATGTATATGCAGTATGCCATAAGGTCGACTCGTAGCTTGACATATTGCCCAGCTCCTGTCCGTAATCAGGTGTAACTTGTGCAGTTACAAGTAACTCACTATGGCAGTAACTTGATCAAGTTAAAGTTATACCCCTGGAGAAATGTAACTTATAAAGTTTCAAGTTACATAGAAAAAGTAACTTGAGTAACTTGAGTTACCTTTTTTCAGCGTTAAAGCTATACTGTGTAAGATGCTCAACTAGTGGTCAGTAGCCCTATAGCAAACCGCGGTCGCGTCCGCGTCTTTCGGCCGTTTTTCGTACCTTCACACCCCCGCGTCTGCCTCCACCTCGCCGAGAGCTATCTTTAGAGGGGTTCCTGTGCGTTCAGGCATTCCGGAGAAACGGACTCCTTCACCCTGCCTGGTAGGCGAGATTACCTTTTGAGTATAGAGACACACACGACTACAAATATGGCGACCCCACTTCAAGATGCGCTGTGATTGGCCGGCAGTGTATAACCCTCGCTGTGATTGGCCGGTAGTGTGATGACGTAATTTTGCCGGGAAATCCCGCCCCTGTCACGGCTAAGTAGAAAACATATAAAGAGAAGGCTTCAGAAGCTGAAAATAACGGAGTGGGGGTTCTAAAACTTTAGCGATTTAACAGTTAGGACAATTTTAAGATTTGTTTTATAAAAAAAGTTACATGGTATAACTTTAAATTGAGAATGTACATTTGGTGTACATGAAACAAAATATAATATTCTACAAAAAAAAGTCACATGCCAGCAAAAATATGCCTCTCATCCGAGTTTTATGTTTTATTTAAAAAAGGTTGACATTTTCTTTAGTAAACATCTGTGTTCCTAAAGTTAAACAAAAGAAAAGAAAATTATGATCTGGACATTTGATCGTCAATATTCACAAAACTTAAATGTAAAAGTATAACTTCGCTTGTAAAGGGGAAAAAGAGCAGACTAAGTACAGAGTGAAAAGTTAAGTTAATTAAGTATTGACGGTTGAAGTGGTTGAATATCAGAAATTGACATGAATCCAAAATACACTGATGATCGTCCCGTCAAACAATGAAACTATATGGAATCTATGAACAGGTTGTGGGGGTCCCTGCTTCATCTCTCTCTCAACTAAGGGGTCCTCGGCCTGAAAACATTGAAGACCCCTGCTGTAGTTAAAGCTATACTGTGTAAGTTGCTCAACTAGTGGTCAGAGCTGTATAGCAAACCGCGGTCGCGTCCGCGTCTTTCGGACGTTTTTCGCCGTGGACCGGGCCTCTCGCCACCGCGTCCGCCTGCAGCTCACCGAGATCGATCTTTAGAGGGGTCCCTGGTTCCTGTGCGTTCAGGCATTCCGGAGAAACTGACTCCTTCACCCGAGTATGTTGTTGTTATGCTGAGGCAAGCTACTTCCTGAGAAGTCAGCAAGATGCGCCTGTGATTGGCCGGTAGTGTACCATGTGTTTATGATCGGCGATATGATTGGCCAACGTATACACATGATGCAGATGACGTCATTTTGCCGCGAAATTCTCCCCCCCTCACGGCTCATAGAAAACATATAAAGAGAAGGCTTTAGAAGCTGAAATTAACGGAGTGGGGGTTCTAAAACTTTAGCGATTTAACAGTTAGGACAATTTTAAGATTTGTTTTATAAAAAAGGTTACATGGTATAACTTTAACACCTATGCTGTAGCACTTGAACTAGAGATTGAGTTTTCTCCTCCTTTTCAGATCACACAGGCAGAGGTACAGCAAGGCCAGCAGCAGTTCCAACAGTTCTCTGACGGACAGGTAAGCACTCTAACAATACGCTGTGTTCACATTTTCATATGGTTTATTCTTTTGTCTCCGCCTGGCCCAAAGGCATAGCCGAAATGTTTTCTACCCTGTTCGTGTGTCCGTCCGTCCGTTACCAGCTAATAGGGCTGTCACGATTATGACATTTTACATGACGATTAATTGTCACTCAAATAATTGCGATTAACGATTTAATTGTGTCTTTTTGTCGTTGACAATTACATTTCTGTTTGGCTTTTGGGCTTTGAAGTTGCACATGGCAGATATGACACAAAAAAGAACATTGGTAGTGGAAATAGCTGATCTACAAGCTCACAACGCGTCACATTGAGATGCGTTGTGAGCTTGTAGATCTGCTATTTCCACTGTTTGAAAATATATGAAAACTTTTCAACATGGAAACGATTTGTGACGATTATGACAAAATAATTGAGATTACGGTATGTCAAATAATTGCGATTATGTCAAATAATGGCGATTAGACGATTATGTAATAACTGTGACAGGCTTACCAGCTAATCTCCGGCGTTGTTGGCCCGGTCGCTGCCAAACTGTGCACACACACACTCCCTGGATTCCAATCCAGAACCTCTACCCCACATATTTCACATGGGCCTGTTCTAGTGTCACCATGCGGCCGACTTTTGCGAGACACATTTTTTGGCCAGTACTGCAAATCGTTAGACGGTATCTCTACAGTCATGTGATCGATATGGATCTGTCAGTTTCTGTATTCCATCCTGATTGGCTAAGATGTCAAAAGAATTTCAATAAATGTTCGATAAAACTGCTCAAAATTATTCAACCCCCCCTCTGCAAATCTGGTTATTGGCTAAATTCACAAACTGACAACTGAATAAATCATACAATCATACAAGAACAATGTAAATAGCTCAACAAAAGTAACATTTGGTGTTTCTTTCCAAATGCAATGCTAAATGCCACTTTCAACGCCACTTTCACTTTCAATTATTCAACTCTTAATTACACCTGAAACCATCTGTAATCAACTGCAATCGACTAATCAAGGGCATAAATAGTTGCATCAGATGTGCAATCTGGCCTGACTAGAAGTTTGTTGACTTTGATTAGAGCAGTTAGAAACATGGCTAAATCTAAGGAATGGTCAGAAAAGCCTTGCACAAAAAAGGAAAAGGATAGAAAACAATTGCAAAGACACTGAATGTTCCAAAAAGTACAGTTTTGAGCATAGTTGATAAGTTTTAAGTCAAATGAACAGCGGCTACACTAATGAACAATTATTTCAGAGGGGGTTGAATAATTTGTAGTTATAGTTATTACTATACTGTTTGAATAAAACAGTATAGTAATAACACCTGTGTATTTCACGAATAGTGATTTTCAGTATTCGAATTATTCTACTCGCGTTGCGAGGCGTTGTGAGCATGTAGATTGGCTATTTTCACAATATTTATCTGTGGAACCGAGTCACATTAAATGTAATACCTACAATTCCAAGTGCTTGTCAGGGTGGGGGTCCCCAGTTCAAATATGTTTAATATGGGGGTCATGGCCTAAAAAGGTTTGAGAACCCCTCGTATAGAGCATTAACAAATTCATCCACCAGGGGCATTGACAACTCATTCTTATGACTTCCTATCTAGCCAAGCTTTATAAACTATATATTTGGAGCTGTGTGCAGCTCCCTATACGTGGCTGTGTGGGTCTGTGTGTGTGTCTGTCTGTGTGTCTGTGTGTATGTAGCCTGACTTCGGCGCGTAACTAGTGCCGCACCATTTACGCCACTCGCGCAATATATACATCAAAATGTGCGGCTCGGCCGGGAATGGTGTTCTATTACCTTTCGTTCCGATCCGCCTTACCATGCCGACGTAATCGGCAAAAAACGACGCTTAATTGTCCCCATTGACTTATAATGGGACAATGCAAGAAATCACTTTCAAGTATTTTTCTCTCGTAAACCATAGGAGCTACAGTTTCAAACCTCGGAGAGGAGATTCATAATGATTTTAAGAATGAATCGAAAAATAATTACATCACTCGGCCTCATGTTGGCGCTATAACGGCCCACTTTACGTTTTGCCCCGTAACTCTTGAACCGTAGATCGGAAAATTAAAATTCTTTTTTCCCTGGATTCCTTGGGTCAAGACGCATCTCCCCATATAGGCCACGCCCATTTGCGCCAGGATAGATTTTCCGCCATCTTGAATTTTCTCCAAAACACACTTTTTGCTCCTTTTCCTACATATTTTCTTCAAATGTCACAAAAATCAGTACACATGATCTACACACACACACACACACACACACACACACACACATACACACACACACACACACACAGCTCCACTTCACACGGGTGTGATTTTTGGAGCTGTGTGAAGCACAGGCTCCCTATACGTGGCCGTGTGGGTCTGTCTGTCTGTGTGTCTGTCTGTCTGTGTGTGTGTCTGTATGTAGCCTGAACTTCCTAAACTTCGGCACGCCACTAGTCCCACAGTTTTGCCACCACACACTCGCGCCATATGTCAAATCGAACGGCTTACTCGGGAATCGTGGGCTATTACTTTTCTAAGAGAAAGGTTCTATAGTTTAATTGATATTAATTTATTAGTGAATTAATTTTCCCCATTGACTTATAATGGGAATCGCAAAAACTCACATTCAATTATTTGTCTCTCGCAAACCATAGGGGCTAGAGTTTCAAGACTTGGAGAGGAGGTTCATAATGATTTCAAGGATTAAATAAAAAATAATTGTGTCATTTGGCCGCATGGTGGCGCCATAACACCCCACTTTACGTTTTGGCCTGTAACTCTTGAACCATAGGTCGGAAAATTAAAAATATTTTTTCCCTGGATTCCTTGGGTCATGACGCATCTCCCCATATAGGCCATGCCCATTTGCGCCATGATAGATTTTCCGCCATCTTGAATTTTCTCCAAAACACACTTTTTGCTCCTTTTCCTACATATTTTCTTCAAATGTCACAAAAATCGGTACACATGATCCACACACACACACACACACACACACACACACACACACACACACACACACACACACACACACACAGCTCCACTTCACACGGGTGTGATTTTTTTTAAAAGAGAACATTAAAAAAATAAGCGAATATTCGACTTTGTTGAATATTCTAATATTTGGTGAATGCCCTACTGTATAGTAATAACACCTGTGTGTGTTGGTGTTCCACAGCAGCTGTATCAGATCCAGCAGGTGACCATGCCGGCGGGACAGGAGCTGACCCAGCCCATGTTCATCCAGTCCACCAATCAGACGGCCGACGGCCAGGTGACGCAGGTCAGCGGCGACTGAGCCCCGCCCCCCCCTTCGGAAGAAAACCCTCCCTCCTCCCACCACACACACACACACACACACACACACACACACACACACACAGGGGCGTCACAAGTGGGACTGAGTTACCAGGGCCCAAGGTGGAGGGGCCTTAATTATTCTATACTTTAGCTATTGAAAAATAGCAGATCTACAAGCTCACTGCGCGGCACGCGGTGCCGCGCTGTGAGCTTGTAGATCTGCTATTTTTGAAAAGTTGTGAAAATGTGTGCAAATCTTTGAATATATGTATTTTTTTAAGCAAACATTTGTAACTCAAATTTGGCTTCTGGGGGGGGGTCCCTGGAACTAAATATTTTGAGATGGAGGTGGCCAAATACATATAATTTTGGGGGTCCTTCACATGAAATTTTTTTCATAAATAGCAGATCTACAAGCTTGAGCTTGTATATCTTCTATTTTTCAATAGTTAAAGCACAAAATAACGCAGTGAATTCTTAGTACCCAGGGCCCAGAATTAGGTGCGACACCCCTGCACACACACACACACACACACACACACACACACACACACACACACACACACATACACACCGGCCCCACTTGCCGTGTCACCACCTCCCAAACACCCCAACCACACCACAGTGAAATCAACGGCTCTCTAACAAGCGTCTGAAACACTAGAAGAACTGCATCTTTCTTTTTTCTCTCTCTCTCTCTCTGTTTGTTTTGCTCTGGGGTCAGAGCCGTCTGTACAAAGCACTCTGGTCAAGAAGATGAACCAAAGGGACACTGGGAAAACCCTCCACCTCCCCCCCGATAAATACCCGACGTTAAACGCTACGTCCACGGCCATGTGTAAACCCGAGCGACAGACAGACTGACAGACCCCCATGCTCTCCTAAACCTGGACAACAGACAAGAAAGACCACCTTTCTCCCTCTGGAAACTCCACGGAAACCTGAGATTCAAGCGTGACGCACTGAGCATTTTTTCCGGGGCTATTTCGACGTCTAAAATGCGGCTAGGCTGAGGGCCGATGGATTCTCTCCACTTTTTAGAGACAAATTTATTTCGGTTCGGGGAGTCGCAGCATCTCGGCAGCGCCGAACAGCCGAATTAATGATGTTAACCGCCCTCCCCCCAGAACCTCTGAATGACGTCATTTTCAATTTTCAATTTCACAGTCAGTTTGGACAGAGCCGAACCGAAATACATTTGTCTCTAAAAGTGCAGAGTACGCATCGGCCCTAAAACCATAACTGTTCTAAAAGTGATTATTATAATGTTTTTCAACGGCTAGGCTTGGCCCAGACATCTAAAAGTGACCCGTCATTTCAACGGCTATATATCGTCAATGTCGGGCAGAAACCTCGTACCTCCAAGTTTCAGATTTGTACGTTTTTTTAAAGCCCTGCTTCATCATACAAGGCCGTCGCACAAAAGTAGTGAAAACAGCCGATCTACAAGCACACAACACCTCGCACCGCGATGCATTGTGTGCTTAAATCGGCTGTTTTCACTATTCAGTACATTCTTTTTAAATGATAAAAAACAAACTGTTTTGGACATACAAGTTTTCCACTCGACAACATCATATATGTATATCTAGAACGCTTAAAAAAACTGCTAATCAACGTCAAGGCCAAGCCTAGCCGTTGAAAAAACGTTGACTTTTAGACCAGTTCTAACCTGATTTTAGTCGGAGGTCTAATAGCCGAATATGACTCACTGGACTCCTCCCTCTCTTTCTATTGGGGCTCTTTTTGGCTACGAAGGGTTAAACCAGAAGCTTCCATAAAACCTGAACCTTTCTGATTGCGTGACGTTTCATTTTTGTTTCGTTTGCAACCAGAACCACCCCTGAAGAGGGACGTTAAGTACATCGCTTATTTTTTTTTGCTTGAATGAAAATGTTTTTTTTTTCCTTTTTTTTAAGGATATTATCTGAAACGGAGTCATGGCGTAGTATGTATGGAAACAAATCCAGAATCTGGGACATAAGTTTGAAGAGCCATTTTGTTGTTTATCGTTGGTAGTTGAAAGGATTCCATGCCCTGTTTGACACAATAAAGCCATATAATTTATATATGCATCCCTGGGGTATTTGTCGTCTTATAGGTTGGTTGGTTACCGAGTTCGACCCACGAATGCCCGGGTGATCATTTATTCATCACATACCCATAACCTTGTTTAATCACAAAGTACTGTGAGAAAATAAAGAAATCAAAGAGTCCGTCAGTCGGTTTTGATGTTGACGGGGGTCTGGCAAACCTACGATCCAGGGGGTCCCCAGCTAAATGACTCGACAGCCTAGTTGGGAACCAAGTGGACCGTTTACATGTCTGCACGCTCTCAGGGTTAGTGGTTCTAATCATCAAGCCAACCAGTTGGAGAACCACAGGTCTACAGCAGTGGTCCCCAAATTATTTTGGGCGGTCCCCAGATGATTAGCTTAATGTGCAACACTGTTTCCTCTCAACTAACCAACATACAGTTTAAGTGTATAGAGGGTATCTGCACATTTCTTAAGTGACAATTTAAGGACTTTTTAATAACTCTAAAATGACAAATTAAATATTGGCCAAATTGTCAAATATCAGAGGCAGAAATTGTGAAAATAGCCGATCTACATGTTGTGAGCATGTAGATCTGCTATTTTCACAATAGAACCGTGTTATACAAAATGTAATGCCTCAACTCTTTAGTGCTCGTCAGGGTCGGGGGTCCCCAGTTAAAATATGGTTATTTTGGGGGTGGCGGCCTGAAAAGGTTGAGAACCACTGATCTAGAGGTCGTCAGATTTGCTTTCGTCACACGCCTCACCTAATAGGGGGTTAATGATAAAGGCTGGGTATGTGATCAATGAAAAATACATCTATTTTACACATTAGTTTGATTCTAGTAAGTAGCAGAATGCCCCGGCAGACATGAATAGGTCAATGATGATGTGACGTGTTTTCTTTCTTTTTTTAAAGACGATGAGTTGTTGTGGCGGTCATGTGGTCATGGGTTGTTGGTCAAGGGTTGTTAATGCTTAAAGTTTGCACGCTGGTGTCCACTTGCCGAAAACAGACCATTTTATAAGCTCACAATGCTCACACAAATTGACAATTGACTACTCCTAACACTGCTGCATCATTGTGCCTCATGTCGTAAGCCAATCAGAATGCTTGTTACATATCAACATTGGGCAGAAAGCGATTTAAGTCAACTTAACTTATGTTGAATGTAACAAGCATTGCGATAGGCTGAGAACATTGGCAATAAGGCAAGATGAATCAGTAGTGTTAGGAGAGTAGAGTTAGGCAGATACCCATGTTTCCTGTTGAGATTGGCACATTTCACCCAGGTTTTTTTCTTTTCATCTCGCTCACGTCACTTTGTCTGCTGACCTCACTCAGCAACGAAATAAACAGAAAATAAACAAAAATAAAACAATTCACAGGAGGCAAGCAGTGATCACCCCATTGATGTGCACTGCAATGTAGTTTCAAATGCACTGCATTGCAGGTGCTTTTTGAGAGTGAAAAAACAAGAAGACGTGTGTCGTGTGATCTGGGCAGCTTGCCCCAATCTGGGCAGCTTGTGCCAATCTCAACAGGAAACAATGGTATAAATAAAGGCAGATAAACATGACTTATGACAAAATAGTTTCTAGGTGACTTAATCATAAAGTTTTTTTTTTTTTTTTTTTTTTTTTTGAAAACCTTAAAAATATGTGTTGGGCAATTAACACGATGAGGCTAATGGAATGGTCTATTTCGGGAACACGACATGGTGCACAAAACCCAGTATTAATGGGACTTGAGATGCGTCTAAACTCCCCTTGAAGTTTCTACTGTGGATGACTTTTTACCTTGTCGCCTCTTACACCAGGGTGGGTTTGGGGTCTCCCCCTCCCCCTCTTAACCCATTTAGGCCTAGAATTATTGAATGCTTTAACCAGTGAAAAATAGCAGATATAAAATCTGCTATTTTTGAAAAATCGTGAAAATTAGAATTTTGACCCGATTCTATAAGTGTCTTTTGAATCCTTCAAAGATTTTTTGAAAAACCTATGTTTCTATGTCAGCAATCTGGCCAGCCATCGTCAAAGAAAAGGTCCTTTTCACTTAACTGGAGCTCAGTTAGTCTGTTCTGGAGAGACTACTATGTCAGTGGTTCTCAAACCTTTTCATGTGAAGGACCCCCAAAATTATATTTATTTGGCCACAGATCCCCATCTCAAAACATTTAGTTCCAGGGACCACCCAGAAGCAAAATTTGACTTACAAACGTTCGCTTTGAAAATAAATATATTCAAAGATTTGCACACATATTTACGACTTTTTCAAAAATAGCAGATCTACAAGCTGCGAGCTTGTATATCTGCTATTTTTCACTGGTTAAAGCATTCAATAATTCTAGGCCTAAATAACACAGGTCCCTCTGAGAACATAAAAAGATGCCCTTAAAAAAAAAACTTGTATAATGAATAAAAAGTAAAACATTTTTTTTTCTTTGTGGTAACTGTCAATGTTATGGTTTGTCCAAGATGAGATTATGTTTTTTTGCCTTCCCGACCCCCCCAGTCATTTTGTACAGTAACGACCATTGTTGACGTTCTTATTATTGTATTTCTTTTTTTTCTTTCTCTCTCTCTCTCTTTTTTGCATGTAGTTTAAACTGCCAGCATGATATGCAATAGTTAGGTACACATGTTTATTTTTTATCTTTGATGTTCCTTTTTTTGTAAACAAACTTTGTGAGACAAAAAAATGTAATAAAATGATAACATGCGCCCAGTGTCTGTTTCTTCTTTCTACACATAACAGAAGTGTACAGACTAGGGTTTAACCATACTTTTAAACTCACCGTGATACGCATTACGATACATAGTTGGCGATATGATATAGGCTACATGGATGATATTGGTTCATTCATGGCGATACGATTCAATGATTTAAAATCTATTTAGCTAAATATTTTAATCGGTGTGAAACTTGGAAAGTGCAGGTTTTTTTAAAGGAAAAATTTATGTTTATGGCTATGGATAAGTAAACCATGGTTCTCTGACAAATACATGGATATTGTATTTGAACACCTATGGACAAACCCGCACCTTGACATGAACACAGAATACACAACATTCATTGTGTTTAAAGTAATTAAACCCCTTTCTTTTTTTCTTCTTAAAATTGCTAAATACAACGCACAAGTACTTGGTATCGATACAATGGATTATTTGCATTCCAATACGATACAAAGTAAAATGATACATGCATGTCGATGTACTGTAGTTGGATCAAAATTACAAAATGGTAAATGGTGCATTTATATAACGCTTTTATCCAAGGCGCTTTACATAGATTGTGCATTACGTTCACACATTCATACACCGGTGGCAGAGGAAACCATGCAAGGCACCAACCTACTCACCAGGAGCAATTAGGGGTTCAGAGTCTTGCTCAAGGACTCTTCGACATTAACTCAGGGGGAGCCCGGATTTGAACTGGGAACCCTTCGTGCTCTAATAACGGTTTCTCTACCCCTGAGCTATGCCGCCCCTACAAATTGATTCATCGATACGTTTACTGTATCGTTACACCTTTACAACATACAGACGTAACTATCTCATGCTGTATTTTCCTACATATGTTACTTAAGCCATTAAAATACTTTGAACATTGGTTCTCAAAGTGGGGTCCTGCTAATAGCCTGGGTCCAGACCAATAACCGTTATTATTGTTGTTATTATAATGTAGGCTACCGGTATTCAAAATAGCAGATATCACAAGCTCATAGCGTGTCGCTGCGTGCCAAGCTTGTAGATCTGCTATTTGAAAGTCCTTTATTTTAAAGGAAAAACTGTTTTGCTTCCGGGGGTCCCTGGAAAGCAATACTTTGAAAAATGGTTGGCGGCCAAATTCATATATTTGTCCTTGACATGAAAAAGTTTGAGAACCACTGATATATCAGTTAGCAACAGAAGTTTTTTTGAGCAGAGCCTACAGCTCCAACATTTGACCGAGTGTGTATTCATACTTGACATTTATCCACTTGAACCCCAGCATTCCTAATCTGGGGGGACCATTCACCAAAAATAGTAGATCTACCTGATCAACCCCTACACCCCCACCCGTTCACTTAGATCAGCCAACACAGGGATGCTGACAGAACCCTCGCTGAAGGCCCCAGGACAGAAATCCACTCGTCCGAGACAGTTTGCCCTCCTGGCCCCCAAGCTGTGGAATAAACTCCCTGTCGCACTTATAACAACGGACTCACTCGCTAGCTTTCGCCGTGGACTGAAGACTCACCTTTACAGACTCCACCTTGACCCATAGCACCACTCAATGACCATACATGAAGCTAGTCAACATTTTTTTTTATTGTTTTAGATTTATATTCATATGCATTTGTTATATTGTTGTTGATGTTCTGACATGTTATCTTATAGTAATGTATTATCTGCTTATTGTAAGTCGCTTTGGATTAAAAGCGTCTGCTAAATGCCTAAACTGTAAACTATCTACAAGATCGTAGATTTGCTTTTTTTGGCTAGGAGGTTTAATATAGAGGTTTTAAAGGGATAGTTAAATCGATTATTCAACCCATGGAGACTTGAATTCGTGGATGTTTCTTTTTAGTTTCTGTCGCATTCATATACCAATACTTTGAGGAGACTCTTTGTGTCTCCATAGGGAACAAAGCAGGCTCTTTGTGTCTCCATAGAGAACCACTGCTGGTCATCAAATGATTGGCTTATGAATGCGACCAAAACATACCCATGAATTCAAGTCTCCATAGGGTGAGTAATCGCTAGAGAAAAAAAATAGTTTTTGGGTGAACTATCCCTTTAAGTGGTTAACTAATATTGTCAAAGTATGTTGCGGCACCACTGGACGTCACAGCACTCACTTTGAGAGACCTGCCATACTCTGTATCCCCAATGTCAGTAAGACTCCACTATAGCATATTGTCTTGTTGTAGATCTCATACTTTTGATACTTTTGAATTTGAAGTCTGAAAAGTAACAGTTTCGGACATTTGGGGTTTGCGCATCGTCACTGTCTGGCCAAAACCTCTTAACTCCATTTTTGAGGTTTTAGATTTTTTGGCATAAATCAGGGCTATTGAACACCCTTTACATCTGAGTGTTGGTTAAAATAATATTGAACCAATGGAAAGTAGTACAAAGTGCTTTGGACAAAACCTCCTAACTCCACACTTTCTGCCAAACCAGCTAACTCCACCCGATTGGCCCTCTCTTATTTTCATAAATATGTGCTATTGAACACCCTTTATGTGTGTGTTGGTTAAAATAATATTGAACCAATGAAAAGTTGTAAAAAGCCCTTCGGTCAAAACCTCCTAACTCCACTTGAGCTCATTTTCCCGAAAATGAACATTTTGGAGTTACGAGGTTTCGGCACGACAGCGAGATATTCAGTACAAGACGATAATAAAATTCATTAAAGAAGTTTATTTTGCAGCCAGTGGATACAGTGTGTAATGGAGACCAAAGAAATGCACAAAGAACGTGATTCACAACCACAGCTATAATGAAGAAGTGGTGTCATTACTCATAAAGGCCAGATGGGGGCAACACTAATCCAAAAATCTAAACCTGGGCCCTTTAACAAAACGTGACATCCAGATTTATGGCTTGATGTAGGTCTAAATACCATTTTGCTCAAATGGCTCTTTTTTTTCCTTCCCTTTGTTTTTTAGCAACACAAGACATTTCCAAAGTGCAAAGTAAGACAATTTTCCTTTGCTAAAATGTTCTAATCAATATCAGCCCCCAAAAGTTCCCTCGACCCGGCAGACAGAGCATAAGAACAATAGTAGGCTTATTTCTGCAGCTGTGCGGGGTTTTAAGTTCTTGTGTCTGAAAAGGGCAAGGTTGGTTAACAATAGAGTCACGAGTTGTTCTAGCTGGTGAGGAGAGGAGAGCTCTCAGCTCCAGGCCTCCTGCTCAGATCAGCCTGCATTCCTTCATCCGACCTAAATCTTTAAAGGAAGACAAGTCCTTATATACGCTGGAGCGGAAAATGAGACAAATGCACGTAGCTATCGCTGCCAGGGACGTGCAGAGAATGTTAGAGAGGCAGGGGGCTGACATTTCTAAAAGGGGCCTTTGGATATTAAAAATATAGCCGACCTCCAAGCTCACAACGTGTCGCGTTGTGAGCTTGGAGGTCGGCTTTTAAAGGTACTTGATACCACACTGAACTAAGCATAATCAAGTGAATACTGGAGAATGGAGATGTGGCGTAATGGCATGGATTTCTACACAGAGAGGGCAATTCTTTCAACATAAGATGATGCATTCAAGTTCAGGAGAGTTTACTTTGGACAAGGCAATTCTCTTGAATGCTGCCTTCAGTTAAGGCATGGAAAATGGGCATTTTAATTTCTTTCACCACAGTAAAAACTGCATTAATGGACTGGAAAGAGCACTTTTTTTTACAGAATGATTAAAGGGATATTCCACTTTCAACAGGGAAACAGCTTATGGGCCTCTCTCCACATACACACCCATTGTAACTTCAAAAAAATTCATTAAAAACAATTTTTTTTTTGTTCTGGTGACTCATACTACCCTCCTAATACGTGAGCAGGCCGTGTTTTCTCAATAACTTTTTTCATTTATTTTTTAATAATTCTTTGGGAAAAACTATTATTAAAAATAAATTAAAAAATCAAACCTCGGTTCGAAGTGGAGCGGTGAATCTGAGCAGCTATACCCTGTGTGTGTGTGTGTGTGTGTGTGTGTGTGTGTGTGTGTGTGTGTGTGTGTGTGTGTGTGTGTGTGTGTGTGTGTGTGTGTGTGTGTGTGTCTAGTCTGCACAACAGTGCCCTTCTCAATCTGTTCCTGTCTGTCAGTACAGTACTGACCTTACTGTACTGTACCTTACTGCTTACTGTACCGTACTGTACCTTACTGTACCGTACTGTACCTTACTGTACCGTGCCTTACTGTACTGTACCTTACCGTACTGTACCTTACTGTACTCTACCTTACTCTACTATGCCTTACTGTACTTTACCTTACTTTACTGTACCTTACTGTACTGTACCATAGTGTACCGTACCTTACTATACCTTACTGTACAAGTACATTGTTTAAGAAGCGCTGTGTTCTAGATCTATGTTTTAGATTTTTTGTTCTAGATCTATATTTTTACATTCTATGTGTTCTAGATCTGTGTGTGTGTGTGTGTGTGTGTGTGTGTGTGTGTGTGTGTGTGTGTGTGTGTGTGTGTGTGTGTGTGTGTGTGTGCGTGTGTGTGCATGCGCGCATGTGTGTGTGTGTGTGTGTTGAGTGTGCCTGGCCTGCTAAACAGCGCCCCTCCTTTAACATGTGTGTTGTGTGTGGCCACTAGAGGTATTGCCAGGCTACAGACATAGCCAGCCAGCCAGCCAGCCACATAGCCAGCCAGCCACAGACATACCTGTCTATTGGGAGCGCTTTCACCGCTCCAAAAAGTGACAAAAAAAAACACGGCCTGCTCACGTATTAGGAGCAGGCCAGAAAATTAATGGGTGTTTTTAATTAATCTATCATGGTTAAAATGAAGTTTCAAGTTACAATGGGTGTGTGTGGGGAGAGGCCCTGGAGGGCCTGGTAACATTTTTTTTTTTTAATGTTTTTTATCCCACGCTTTTTGCAACCCATTTTTCTCACCGGTGACTACGCTCTCCCCCTGCCGCGCCAGGGGACATTGGGGAGCACCCGGCTGGCTAGGGGGAGGTAGTATAGAAACCAGGACTACTGCATGTTTTTGTGTGAGGGCCTATGCCCAAAGAGACACGGGGAGAACATGCAAACTCACCACAGAAAGGCCTGGTAACATTTACATCAAATATCTAAATATTGAATCAAGCAAATTAAAAACTGTTCAGGGTGTTCATAAAAGCCTGATTAGACAATAAAACGACCAAAAGTTTTTTTTTTTTTTAAAGTGAAATATCCCTTTAAAGGAGTAGTTCACCCCCAAAATGACTTTTTTTCTATTGATTAGTCACGCCATGGAGAGTAGAGTTCAATAATATTTTTTGGTTTTTGTCACATTCCTAAGACAAAAATTTGATTCGAGTAAATTTACCCCCATTGATTCCGGATGGGGACCCGTTTCGAAACGGGTCCCCATCCGGAACGAATGGGGGTAAATTTATTGTTATCACATTTTTGTGACAAAAACCAAAACATATTATTGAACTCTACTCTCCATGGCGTGACTAATCAATAGAAAAAATGTCATTTTGGGGGTGAACCACTCCTTTAAAATTCAGGGGCTCAAGCCCCCGGATGATGTCGTTGCTGTTCTTGGACCAAAACCTTGTCGCCCTTTTTTTTTAAGTTGTTTTCTACCGTAAATGAATGCCCTATCTTCGTCATATGGGGTCTTCCACGTGTTCAGGCCAAGGACCAAGCTGAGAGAGATGAAGCAGGGACAACCTCTACAGATTGCATATTAAAATTGCAGATTAAACTTTTTAATTGATTTCATAGATAGCGTCATAGACTTGTTTGACAGCACTGTCATCGGTGTATGTCGGATTCATGTTAATGTGCGTTCTCAGACATTTAACCACTAAAACCGTTGATACTTAGTAAACTTGACCTTTCATCTTGTACTTAGTCTGCTCTTTTTTTCCCTCCGCCAAAACATCTATGCCGAAAATAGCCTAATACTAATACTTGTAGATCTGCTATATGTATCAAGTTCTCTTCAGAATAAGGATTCCAGGGTTCAAGTGGTTAAATGTAAATAAACTATCAAACAAAGATTTGGTGGCCCACCCTGTAGTAACTCTGAGGACACCCTAGGGGTCCCGGACCCCCTGTTGAAGACCCTTGTACTATAGTTGCACAAAAGCAGTGAAAATACCAGATCTACAAGCTCAGAACATGTCGCGATTAATACATTATAATGAAAAGCAGGAAGGGTTAAATTGGAAGGTTTCCTCCACCCTGACAGGCATAGTGACGATATTTTGAGATCTCAACCTGTCCCACTTTAGCTTACCTGGAGGAACAGGTCACAGTCACCCCTGATCGTTCAAAAGCTACGTGTGTGTGTGTGTGTGTGTGTGTGTGTGTGTGTGTGTGTGTGTGTGTGTGTGTGTGTGTGTGTGTGTGTGTGTGCGCGTGCGCGTGCATGCGCGCGTGCGTGTGTATGCGCGCATGTGTGCGTGTGAGGGAGAGAGAGAGAGAGAGAGGTGTATTAGATAGATAGATACCTTTATGATACAAGTAAACTCAGTAACTATCATTTATATCAGGGGTCTTCAACAGGGGGTCCGGGACCCCTAGGGGGTCCTCAGAGTTACTACAGGGGTCCTCCAAATCTCTGTGCGAGGCGTTAATTGTGAGCTTGTAGATCTGCTATTTTCGGCAAAGAGGTTTGGTGTAGAGGGGAAAAAGAGCAGACTAAGTACAGAGTGAAAGGTCAAGTTTATAAAGTATTGACGGTTCAAGTGGTTAAATATATTATGAAAACGCATTGACATGAATCCAAAATACACTGATGATTGTGCTGTCAAACGAGGAAACTATATGGAATCTGGGGGTCTCTGCTTCATCTCTCTCTCAGCTAAGGGGTCCTTGGCCTGAAAACGTTGAAGACCCCTGATTTATGCCCTATAGCGAGCTCAGTGTGGTTAGAGTGTCTGCCCCGGGACTGGGTTCAAACCAAAGGCACTTTGATTGATTGGTTGAAGACTTTACTAGAGGTTTGTGTAATGAGACGCGGAAGCGGGGATTGAACCCGGGACTCCCACTCGCCAGTCCAACACACAACCAGTCATGCTAATAGGGCTGAGCCCGATTAGCAGGTCTGTTGTCGCTGGTTCATGGCTGGTACTAACTGTGGGGGCTACAATCACCCCCCTGATCTTTGGAGCGCGCCCTCGCGCTTCACACTTCACGCCGCGGACCGCCGCAGACGATGTGGACCTGTCCCTCACGCGAGGATATCACGCTCCTCATCCTGCCGACAACGCCAGATTGTAGTGAGACGCGGAAGCGGGGATTGAACCCGGGACTCCCACTCGCCAGTCCAACACACAACCAGTCGTGCTAATAGGGCTGAGCCTGATTAGCAGGGCTGTTGTCGCTGGTTCATGGCTGGTACTAACTGTGGGGGCTACATTTGCATATAGGAAAAGGTACAGTTTCATGACAGTACAGTTGACTGGTACAAGGTCAACTAAAAGGATACACCAAAAAAGCCCACATAGTAGATTGTTTCAATTGAGATCGTTTTTTTTTTTACTTGTATAACATTGAATGACACACAGAAAGAACACACTACTACACTATGCTAGAATGCACTCAGCATCAAGGGTTGGATTGGGGGTAAAAGGGATATTCCACTTAAATAAATAAACAACTTTTGGTCATTTTACCGTCTTATCAGGCTTTTATGAACACCCTGAACAGTTTTTAATTTGCTTGATTCAATATTTAGATATTTGATGTAAATGTTACCAGGCCCTCCAGGTCCAGGGCCTCTCCCCATATACACCCATAGTAACTTCAAACTCCATTTTAACCATGATAGATTAATTAAAAACACCCATTATTTTTTTCTGGTGACTCATACTACCCTCCTAATACGTGAGCAGGCCATGTTTTTTCAATAATGTTCTTCATTTATTTTTAATAATTCTTTGGGAAAATTAAAAAACATTAAATACATTAAAAACTATTAAAAATAAAGGCTCCTGCCCCTATGTGCAGGCACATCACAAGGGGGGAGTTACTAGGGCCCAAGGTGGAGGGGCCTTAATTATGTTATACTTAAGCTATTGAAAAATAGCAGATATACAAGCTCACAGTGCGGCACTCAGTGATCTGCTATTTTTGAAAAGTCGTGAAAATTTGTGCAAATCTTTGAATTTATGTATTTTTTTAGAGAACATTTGTAACTCAAATTATGCCTCTGGGGGGGTCCCTGGAACTAAATATGGGGGTCCGTGGCCAAATACGTATCATTTCGGGGGTCCTTCACATGAAAAGGTTTGAGCACCACTGACATAGAAGGATTTGAAATATTCAAAGACTTGCACAAAATATGTTCACAATCTTTCAAAAATAGCAGATCTACAAGCTCGTATGAGCTTGTATATCTGCTATTTTTCAAAAGTTATAAAGCACAACATTTGAGTGAATCCTTGTACCCAGGGCCCAGAATTTGGTGTGACACCAATACCGTATGTGCCTCGATGGCTCTGCAAGCTTAGCCTGTAAAGCGCATTTTCCACAGGCCCAACACCACACCACTCCACACCACACCGCCCACTTGTGTCAGGTTTTCCACTACAAGGAACTGGGTAGAGTGGTGTGAAAGTGGTACTTAACGGGGTACTATTTAGTATCCACTCAAGAGTGGGTCCTGGCTAGGCCTAGTGTATACGCGCTGCTGATACTGATTGGTCGGAGAATCTGGCTCACTGGCTGAGCTGTCTTCATAACAACTTGAGACAGATTTGTTCACGGCTGCAAATCAAATATAAGAGCATCGCCTGTTTGTTTTATAGGCTATATCTGTTTATAAAGAGGTTGATTATTATAGGCAGAATTGTGTTCCCCAGCCCTGCAGTTGAGATTCCACGAAGCACCAAGAACATAACCAACACAAACAGCGGACATACATCTATCGTCGCGAGTCGAAATAAACAACGGCCAATGCGTCGGCCATCCGTTATTTTATATAGATCTTTATGTGGATGTTCTCAGTGAGATGTCTCCTGTTTGTAATTGTAACCGCATGTGTTGAATGGGGAAAATAATCTACAGTACATGTAGGCTACTGTAGCTGCGTTAAGCATGTATGCTAGCGCAACTAGCCTCTACATTCTAGCATACTTATTTGTGTAATTTGGCAAATAAAGTTATTATTTGACTATGTTCACCCTGTGTGAGTGTGTGGCATCTAAAACATTGTCCACCACATCTCTAAAAAATAATTAGCGTAAGTTAGCGTCTCAGTTGTGTTTACAGAGAAAGATCCTATCCGTATGTTGAAAGGGGCGTTGATTTCTTTCGGGAGAGGAGGGGAGGGGGGAGATACTGTAGTGGAAAACCTACATATGAAAATGCGGTGTCGTGCCGTGTCGTGTAGTGTCGGGCTAAAAACTGGTATGGAAAACTGCCTTAAGTGTTATGTGATTTCCATAAAACGTACTAAACCAGGCCAACAAAAGAGGGCCCCACTGGATAGACGGACAGACATGGTTACTACCAGGGCAGGAATTTCATGGAGGCCATGAAGGCCATGGCCGCCGTTGCCCCTCAGTTTGGCCTTGTGCCCCTAAAAAAAAGGCATGACCTGAGGCCACAGTGGCCTTAATGCCCCAGCTGACTGTACCACTTTCTCCTCTGTCTCTTTCTGGTCAATATGTAGACAGTAGACACCGTTGTGAGGTGTCTCTTTCTTTTCATGTAGACTCCAGTGTCTTTTGTTGAGATTCTGAAATCTTAACTCCCCTGGCCTGAGTCCCCATCTTTAAACCAATCCAGTGACTTTGATTGGTGCAGGGCTGATTATGGATCCGATTGTAAATACCTTCATTTATCTATTTCACTGCAGATTAGGTTATCATCCCTAACCCTTAAATTCAACAAATTCTTTCAATGGTCTAAAATCTTGTTTAATTTCATGGCCTTCCTGCCCTGGCATTTGGCCTTTGTGCCCTCAAAAAATGGACATGACGAAATTCCAGGCCTGGTTACTACCCAGGAACCGGCAGGTTAAAAAGTGGCCCCCAACACCCGGGGCCCGTTCCTTTCCTCTACCTCTGGTCGTCATAATCCCTGAACAATAACTGCTTTAATGAGTGCAGACTCATGCTCCACTCTGTCCAATGAGGCTGAGGAGGGATTGCGAGGAATATGTGAGCTTAAATTAAGCCATGCGTGAAAAGGATTGTCCGCTGGTATTTGTCTTGGCCCGGCTCGTCCGGTTCAGATCAAGGAACCGACCCGGACGGTGAGGAGAGTGTTGGGGAAAAGTACTCACATTTTGTTTACTTAAGTAAAAGTATCATTACTGCAATGAGGGCAATAACGAAAAAGTGTCGACTGAGTCGACTTCATTACACAAGTCGACTCCCACCAGAGAAAGTCGAAAGTCGAAGTCCTTTGTATTTTTTTTCTATCATTATTTTTGCTCCATGTGTGCGTCTGTACAGCATTCAAACACTAGGATTGCTTATTGTCAAGGACGGAATGATCCAATATTACAGTGTTACGTTACATTTGGTATAACATGGTTCTATTGTGAAAATAGCAGAAAAAATTTCTGCCTCTATATATTTGACAATTTGGACAATGTTTAATTTGTAATTTTAGAGGTATTAAAAAGTCCTTAAATTGGCACTTTAGAAATGTGAAGATACCCTCTATATACTTAGACTTTATGTTGGTTTGTTTACATTTGAGTGAGAAAACGATGTTGCACATTAAGTTAATCATCTGGGGATAATATTATAAAACATACATAAACCACTTTAGCCCTATTTCATACCTAGGCTATTTGAAAATAGCCGATCTACGCGTTGTGAGCTTGTAGATCGGCTATTTTCAAACATTTTGTACTTATTAAGTACCTTTTGAATTCCGGGTTAGCCAGTACAACTACATTGCAGTATTGATACTTTTACTTAAGTACAAAATGTGTGTACTTTTTCCACCACTGCACTCCACAATCATTTTTAGCCAAAATATGTAGAACCACAGAATTTCTTGACCCGACGACCGACGTGATGTTTGGTAACAGTTTGGACTGGTTCTGCGGCTGCTGTCTGTCGGCAACGTTATCGCGGTAAATGCAACTCCGCAAGGGTACACATTTAACCACCCGGACTGAGTAATAATAGCAAAACACAGTGCACTGCACCCGTCTCGCTGTTGGAGGTGTGAGTGTGACGTATGTGTGTATGTTTTCTCATGCCAATAAAGCCGTTTGAGCCTGACGTCCTCTTCACCAGTGGATGCAATGACGTTCCTTTTTTCCCCGTTTCTTGCTAAAATATATTTCTTGTTGGGACACATTGTTTCAGAACCGCTGTCTTAAGTACCATGCATAGTAGTACATAAGAACCGCAGGAATACATAAGCAACGGAGGGTGAGTTAAATTTCGTCCGGTTTGTCCGGTCTGTCTCCCACGCCTCCGTACTCCGGATGATTTATCTCCGTATACGGACCCTTACGGACAGCTCCCAACTGGACGGACTGAACGTACAAGATGTATCCGTAGAAGAAGTACCCACGGCCACCGTTATAAAACATAGGCGCAGTTGTGATGAAATTAACTCTGCTCTAACAGCGGTTCTCAAAATGTGTCCCAATAATAAATTATATTTTATCAAGAAACGGAAAAGGTCGCACAACCACTTGAAGAGGACGCCTCGACCTCTCTCTCTCTCTCTCTCTCTCTCTCTCTCTCTCTCTCACACACACACACACACCGCAACAACAGTCATCAGCACAGACAGCGAGGCACACAAGTCACAAGAAGAGATGATGATGCGGCTCATTTATTACTTGGAGTATGTTCAATATATGAGCGGGTGTGTACGTGTGTTTTGTTATAATTACTCCGGGTCCGCATCCATGTGTTTAAATTTGTACCCTCGCGGAGTTGCATTTACCGCGATAACGTTGCTGAGTGCTGACAGTCAGCAGAACGAGTCCAGACTCCAGACTGTTACCAGGTATTATTTATACCAAACATCACGGCGGGTCCAAAATCTGTGGTTCTACATATTTTGGCTAAATGCTAAGATTTTTACACGTGTGAGAACCACCTTCATGTGGCGCGCGGCCAAAACGGGAGCAGAATTGGAGCGGAGAGCGGGTCGGAACATAAATAACGTGCATGTCTACTATGCATGGTGACGCGATTACCGTACGTAGTTCCTCACCCAAAACGTACACAAAATCAACCATACGTAACTATAAATGGCCCTTTATAAGTAATTTTCCTCACTACTGCCACGGTTGACAAAAGTTCGCCACGAGTAGTTCATGCGTACGTACGTTTTTATCGGTTTTAATCCGTCGGGTTGAGTGTTGTCCGTAAGGTTACGTACAGAGACAAAAACGGACAGACCTACGGAGCTTAAATCACTCTCCCCCTCCGTTTCTAGTGTAGACCTGTGGTCCTTATGTATTACTAGTAAGACACCTGAGGGTGGAATGCGACCTCAGGGTGACATGCAACCTCGCCCTAAAGGGCGAGGTTGCGCCAATTCTTGACCATCTGGCCAACCACAGCGTTTCTCTGACGATTCTAGTTGCGAATCTGTTTAGGCCAAACAGATTCGCTCCATTTCTCCATGTATAGGTCCAAATGCCCAACGTTGAGCTTGACTCAGTCTATTGAGTTGGCCTAACAATGGCTACTGTCTATGACGGTAGTCCCATATGACATGATGGAATGGACTTTCTCCATATATAGTGTTCTCCACATCTCCATGTTTAGGCCAAACAAATTTCGCACCATTTCTCCATGTATAGGTCCAAATGCCCAACGTTGAGCTTGACAACGAAACGTTCTTAACACAGACGCCCCCATATTTACATATATATATAAAAAGTATGTCATGTGACATCACTTCCTGTACAGACAGTCAGACAGACAGCCATTGACTCCGGCCTAACAATGGCTACTTTCTATGACGGTAGTCCCATATGACATGATGGACTGGACTATCTCCATATATAGTGTTATCCACATTTTGTGTAGCCGCCCTGTACAGGAAGTGATGTCACAACTCACTGACATCACACTGACATCACAGAGGATACGGAAGGAAGGTCACAGGATACGGAAGGAAGGTCACTCAAGCGACACGGTTCTTCAGAGTATATGCGACCTTCGGTCGCAACAACTATGCATGGTACTTAAGTGGACCGGACGCCCGCTAGGGAAGAGGGGTGGGGGGGAGGACGTTTGATCCCCTCGTGTTTGATCCTCTGAGGTGTTGAGGATTTTTTTCTTTTCTTTTAATAAGCCTCAAAAAGCCGATTATCCCTGCAACCGGCCCTTTAATTTAATCGCCCATGCAGGATCTTAGAGTCTAATTCAAATCAATCAGAGAACAATTGTTGCTGTTCAACAATGCACAAACCACATAGTATACAGTATGAGGTGTTGTGCTGTTCAGACATAGGCCTACAGTTTAGTTAGATAACGACTAGGAACTGACCATTTTCATAGATTCCATATAGTTTCATGGTTTGACAGCAACGATCATCAGTGTATTTTGGGTTCATGTCAATTTGTGTTTTCAGATGTTCAACCACTTGAAACGTCAATACTTAATAAACTTGATCTTTTACTCTGTACTTAGTCTGCTCTTTTTCCCCTCTACACCAAAGCTGTTTGCCAAAAATAGCCGATCTACAAGCTCACAACGCCTCGCGCTGCGAGGCGTCGTGAGCTTGTAGAACGGCTATTTTAGCATTTGTAGTTATTTTACTGTAATTTAACAACATAATAACCAGCACAGATAGACAAAGAGACATTCATGGATTTCTATTTAAAAGTAACTTTTATTTTCCCCCCTGGACCCAGGGTATGGCAGCTGCATACCCCTGCCATACCCAATTGGCGCCCCTGGGCATGAACATCCAGCTTGGACTCATGGATGCACTGATTGGTCCAAAGGTCAAGCATGTCCATCACATCATCTCAATATCTTAGGAGCGCCTTGATGCATCCTTTTTTATTTTTTATTTTTTTTAACTTTTGGCACAAATCTCCACTTGAGGCTCGAGGATGAACTGATTAGGTCAAAGGTCAAGTTCACGGTGAAGGCATAAAACACATTTCATTCAATTCCTTCAAAGTCTTACCACAGTCAGTGGTGGATAAACTACTACATTTGTTTTACTTGAGTAAAAGTAGCAATACTTCAGTGTAGATGTGCCCTGTAAATACCTTTGAGAGTGGAATCCACGTTCAGACAATGCATTTCAATGATAAGGGAGCGTTTTTTGTAGAAATCCTCTGTTGGCATGAAACCGCTTCACTCTCATTGAAATGCATTGGCGGAACGCGGATTCCACTCTCATAGGTATTTTGGTGTGAGGGCACCCTTACAAGTAAAACTGCAGAATTCGAAATGTACTTGAGTAAAAGTACAAAAGTATTGGCATCAAAATGTACTAAAGGTACCAAAAGTAAAAGTACAAAATGTTTGAAAATAGCAGATCTACAAGCTCACAGCGTAGGTATAAAATGGGACTAAAGTGCTTTATGTATGTGTTATAATAGTATAATTTATACCTGCAAAGTAACTAGTAACTAGTAACTAGTAAGTTTTAAAATAATTGTAGTGGAGTAAAAGTACAAAATGTGGATCCGAGATGTAGAGGAGCAGATAGATATAATCTTTTTAACAGAGACTTGGCTGGGCACAGATGGAGCTGTTGCACTTGGCGTCGCCTGCCCACCAAACTATCATTTTATTCAATCAGTGCGCGAAGGAAAAAGAGGTGGAGGTGTGGCGTACATTTTCTCTGACATCTTTAAATTCAAGAACCTGTCTTTTGGAAGTTTTTCATCCTTTGAATACCAAGCTAACTTATTTGAGAGTAAATCCTCTGTTCTAATGATTACCATATATCGCCCACCAAAATGTAGCAAAGCCTTATTTCTTACAGAAATATCAGAACTTTTATCTATCTGTTCCACTGACTATGAGAGAACCTTGATTGCTGGCGATGCAAATTTACATGTGGATATTGTTACAGATGTTACTGCTATGAGTTTCTTACAGTTATTACATTCCCTTGATTTTGTTCAGCATGTTACCGGGCCAACCCACAATCAGGGCCACACCCTAGACCTGGTGATCTCTAAAGGGCTAAGTATTTCTATGGACAGGATCATCGCTAAGCCTGACTTATCGGACCACTATTTACTGTGTTTTAATATGACTGTCTCTGATCTAGAAAAATACAATAGAGAATATACTATAAAAAAGAGATTGTTCAGGGCATCGGCAGCAGAAGAGTTTGCTCGCCATCTTGCATGTGCACCCCCCCTTCCTGATATTCCCTCAGTAAATGATATGGTTCAACATTTTAATCTTAAATTAGAGTCAGCTCTGGATATAGTGGCTCCTATGAAAACTAAAAAGAAACATAAAGTAAAAGAAACACCCTGGATAAACGATCATATACGCTCACTCAAGAAACAATGCCGCAAAGCAGAGCGAGCTTGGAGAAAAAATAAACTAACTATCCATCTACAGATTTTTAAGTCATTAACAGCCACGTACAATAAAACCATGCGTCTGGCTAGGCAGGCCTATTTTTCCGGAATTATTAATGAGAACAAGAACAATGCTAGGGTCTTATTCTCCACTATTGAACGCCTCTTAAACCCCCCCCAGTCCTACAAGCAGTCACTCCTTGCCTCTAAAGCAAAGTGTAATGAGTTTGCATCCTTCTTTGACAACAAAATTGTGAACATTCGAGCTGGTATTATGAATAATACTGTCACAAATGCAAATGCGGTTAATGGTGCCATGTGTAAAAGTGTAGATAAATCTAGGGGCAGCCTAGTATCATTTTGTGAAATTGATGAAGAGGAACTTCGTAAAACCATATCGCAAATGACATCGTCTTCTTGCTCGCTGGATGCAATACCCACGCCATTTCTCAAAGAGGTTGTAGACTGTGTGATTGGAGATATCCTAAAAATAGTAAATAACTCTATACAATCAGGTGTCTTTCCAGAAACACTGAAAACGGCCGTAGTTAAGCCCTTACTCAAGAAACACAACCTCGACCCGTCCATGCTGTGTAATTATAGACCCATTTCCAATTTGCCTTTTCTGGGCAAGGTCCTAGAAAAAATTATCTTTCATCAATTGGATGTATTTCTGCAGAACAATAAGGTGCACAACAAATTCCAATCCGGCTTCAGGAAAGGACACAGCACAGAAACTGCACTTTTAAAAGTAATTAATGATCTTAGGGTGTCTGCTGATAACAAAAATGTATCCGTTCTCCTACTGCTGGATCAAACGGCGGCTTTTGACACAATTGACCATACAATTCTAATACAACGTCTTGAACACTGGGTAGGGCTGTCAGGCACAGCTTTGTCCTGGTTTTACTCCTACCTAACAGGCAGAAGCTACTTTGTTAATCTAGCTGACTTTGAGTCAAACAAACACAACATCTGCTCTGGTATTCCACAGGGCTCAATTCTTGGTCCTTTATTATTCTCCCTCTATATACTGCCGCTGGGAGAACTTATTTCCGCTCACGGTGTGAATTTCCATTTCTATGCTGATGACACCCAGCTGTACCTTTCGGTAGCTCCGGACGACCCCTGTGCTCTAGACCCATTGCTGACGTGTGTGTCTAGCATAAAATGCTGGATGAGTGAGAACTTTCTCAAACTAAATGAGGACAAGACAGAAGTTCTCATAATTGGTTCTACTGCGCAGAGAGAATCAATAATAAGTAGACTTGGTAACCTGTCTAAAGAAAGTAACACTTCTGTAAAGAACCTGGGAGTGATCATTGACGCTGAATTGAATTTTAATACACACATTAACCATGTCACCAAGATTGCCTTCTTTCACCTTAGAAATATTGCGCGAATTAGAGCCTATCTAACATTGGACGATGCAAAAACGCTGATCCACGCTTTTGTTTTCTCTCGGCTTGATTACTGCAACGCACTTCTCTCTGGTCTGCCAAAGAAAACAACTGACAGTTTGCAACTTGTTCAAAATGCGGCAGCCAGAGTTTTAACTAAAGCTAAGATGAGAGAACATATTACTCCAGTCTTAGCGTCGCTACACTGGCTCCCGGTTGTTTTTAGGATTGATTTTAAAATTATTTTACTTGTTTATAAAGCTCTAAATGGTCTGGCACCTTCGTACCTCTATGACTGCCTGCATAGATACGTTCCAAACCGCCCACTCAGGTCTTCTAGTGCTGACCTACTCGATGTGCCTAAAATGAAATATAAAAAATATGGTGAAGCAGCTTTCTGCTTCTACGGACCGACAGTTTGGAATAAACTCCCACTACACCTAAGACAGGCAGCCTCTGTGGATAGCTTTAAAGCACAGCTCAAGACCTATTTCTTTACTCTTGCTTTTAGCTGAATTATTTTTTTTATCTCTTTGATGCTATTGACGTCCACACTGTTCTGAAATTGTTCTTTAAAGGTTTTATGTTTTTATTGTTCTGCTTTATTGTATTCATGTGTATTTTATTTTTTCTGTTAAGTAACTGTGCTTCATTTTCTGCTCTGTAAAGCACTTTGAGCTGCATTTCATGTCATGAAAGGTGCTATACAAATAAAGCTTTATTATTATTATTATTATTATTATTAGAAGTAAAAGTATTGGAAATTGGAAATACTCAAGTAAAGGGGGTAGATCTGCCTGGGGGGGTCCAAGGCCAAATACATATCATTTTGGGGGTATTTCACATGAAAAAGTTTGAGCACCACTGACATAGAAACATAGGGTTTAAAAAAAACACACATCTGCTATTTTTTCAATTGTTAAAGCATCCAGGGCCCAGAATTCGGGGCGACACCCCTGCCCAGGGGCGTCAATTGGGTATGGCAGGGGTATGCAGCTGCCATACCCTGAGTCCAGGGAGGAAAATAAAAGTTACTTTTAAATATGAATCCATGAAAGTCTCTTTGTCTATCTGTGCTGGTTATTATGTTGTTAAAGTTAATGCAAAATTTAAAAAAATGGTCACTTAAAGGTGTTATAATCATGTTCTCCACACGTTTATGGTATATTCCCAGGTTCCGCAGGTCAGCTGCACAGGTGCAATGTATTATTGTTAATTGTGGCAGGTTTACTAACATGCCAAGTTTAGCTGCACTTGAACAACCGTTCCAGGCTGCCATATCCAGCCCAAGAAACCTTAGAAACCGGGGGAAAAAATAGAATGTGCTTCTTAAAATAAATGTATCATACCTGTTGCTAAGGTATGGCAACATGACATGGTGTCTTGCATGCGCGCCTTCGCGCGCGTGCAAGACACCAGTCATATTGCCATACCTTAGCTTTTTTCTGAACTGACACCACTGCCCCTGCCGGCTGCAGCGCTGAGTTTTTCCATGCGGTCTGGTGTGGTCACGGCGGTGAAGGAGGCTAACGTGGGGCGTCTGGCGTACACAGGGGCGTCACACCAAATTCTGGGCCCTGGGTACAAGGATTCATTGCGGGCCCCCCATGAATGTTAATGCGAGCTTGTAGATCTGCTATTTTTGAAAAATCGTGAAAATGTGTGCAAGAAACTTATGTTTCTATGTCAGTGGTGCTCGAACGTTTTCATGTGAAGGACCCCCAAGATGATATATGATGTATTTGGCCACAGCTAGACCCCCATCTCAAAATATTTAGTTCCAGGGACCCCTCCCCGGAAGCAAAATTTCAGTTACAAATGTTCGCTTAAAAAATACAAAGATTTGCACACATTTTTTACGACTTTTCAAAAATAGCAGATCTACAAGCTCGCAGCGCGGCACTCGGTGCCGCGCTGTGAGCTTGTATATCTGCTATTTTTCAATAGCTAAAGGTACTATAGGGCCCCTCCACCTTGGGCCCTGGTAACTCAGTCCCACTTTCCTACCCCTTGTGACGCCCCTGGGCGTACAAAGAGTCTTTTGAGCGGTCATGAATGGGCCACTGGGTGAGGCCTCCACCCACCCAGGCCCATGATGTCATTTCCTGCTGCAGAGGAAAACCCGGGCCAGTCCACTCACCGGAGGAGAAGCCATGCACGCTCCAAACCCTGGCGTCAGGGGCGTCACACCAAATTCTGGGCCCGGGTACAAGGATTCACCGCGGGCCCCACATGAATGTTAACTATTGAAAAAATAGCAGATCTACAAGCTCACAGCGCGGCACCGAGTGCCGCGCTGCGAGCTTGTAGATCTGCTATTTTTGAAAAATCGTGAAAATGTGTGCAAGAAATCTATGTTTCCATGTCAGTGGTGCTCAAACTTTTTGATGTGAAGGACCCCCAAGATGATCTCCATCTCAAAATATTTAGTTCCAGGGACCCCCCCCCCCCCCCCCCCCCCCCCCCAGAAGCAAAATTCGAGTTACAAAACGTTCGCTTAAAAAATACATATATTCAAAGATGTTCACCACATCTTCACGACTTTTCAAAAATAGCAGATCTACAAGCTCGCAGCGCGGCACTCGGTGTCGCGCTGCGAGTTTGTAGATCTGCTATTTTTAAATAGCTAAAGTTACTAGGGCCCCTCCACCTTGGGCCCTAGTAACTCAGTCCCACTTCCCCCCCCCCCCCCTTGTGACGCCCCTGCCTGGCATAGAGAATAGTACATTGTAAATTGCACCTCAACTGTCTAAAGCACTGTTTCTCAAATGGGGGTACGTGTACCCCTAGGGGTACGCAGAGGTACTGCAGGGGGTACTCAAGAAAATGCTCCAAAAAAAAGACACGATATTATTCATAGTTAAAGAATGAAAAACATTGAATTAGGAGGGGGGAAACGACATTTACGAGCGACCAGTTAATGATGACACATGGAAAAATTGGTGTGAACCTTAAATGACATGGTACCAGGCACCTGGGATGTGCTTGAAAGTTTTACAGTTATTGACATGAAAACTGGACTGAAATGTTTTGGCCACAAATCTGCTCAGTGCTCAGGAGGCACCGTTTGAAACTCTTTCACCCCATTTCTTATTTGTTATTTTATATTTTTGAAATGGGGGGTTTATCATAGCATCATATAGGCCTACCACTATTTTTTTTTTTTTTTTTTTTATTTATGTTTT
>NC_137819.1:2617200-2660531 GCF_963921795.1 Nannobrachium achirus | reverse complement strand
TTTTTTTTTTAATTTATGTTTTTTCACTTGGATTCAGACATCAGGGAAAGGGGGTACTCAAGCCAAAAAAGATTGAGAAACACTGGTCTAAAGCAGGGGTCTTCAACGTTTTCAGGCCAGGGACCCCCAAACTGATGTGGAGACCGAGCAGGGTCCCCCTACCTCGTAGGGTGGGAGTGGAGCTACAGGTATATGTATAAAATTGTGTGTGATGTGTATAAACATACCATGTATTGTGCATTCAATACTATATTAACACGTTGACGTCCGAAATAGAATGGTGGTTGGTAGATTAGCCGTGACATTTCTATTATTGTATTGTGATCTGAGACATAATATTATGTTTATAAACATGACCCCGCAGCCCCTCCATCTTGAACAGCGCCGCTGTTTTTTCTTTTTTTTTCCCCCCAGGCCAGTAACTCACCATGATTTTCTCGATTTCCGTTGGGATAGAATGGGGGTTTTGGCCGATCGTCGATGTCCCCGTGCGTTTCGCGTGCGCGATCCTTTCACGTAAATGTCCCCGCAAATAGTCCATGTGTGACGGAAGAACAGAACTGAAAAGTTTCGCTAGCATAGCCCCAAGCATGGCTGCAGGAGGAGCTCGAGTGTGTAGACAGTAAACGGATGGGTGGAAGGTGCCTTGGAGAAGGAGAGGCGCTGACGTCACCTCTGCTTCATGCACGGTCTGCATGAGCTATCAGTGCACGAGTGGTGACTAGGGAAGGTTAGACGATCGCCGATTTTCGGATCAAAAGCTTTTATTCCGGTTTTAAAGACAAAGTCCGGGAATGTACGACGTGGCTGAGAGTCCCTGGGGGGATGTGCGATATAGTACGATTTTAACATTAAGGGGCTCCCCTTGGCTTAGAAGGTGTTAAAATAGATTATTACCCGGCTTGTTTGGAAGCTTGATTCTGATTGGTCGAGCGCTGAAATCAGCGGTGAATTATGAGCGTATAATTACCGCTCCGCTCTATAATTCACAGCTGCCTAATCAACGGCTCAGAGCAGCTGCAGCATTCAGGCTGCACTGCGTGGATTTAGCGCCGTATCCAACATGGCAGCCATGTAAAAAAACACACAGCGTCATTTACAACCAAACATTGCTCTGAAGAATGTTTTAAAAAACATTTGAGGCGAGAAATAGACGACACAATAACCGAAAATGGATTCTATTTGATCAGCACTTCCTTGTTTTCCAAGGCGACCGTGTTGCGCTCGGGGGGACACACTTTCAGCCGCCTGTAAACAAGGAAATACTTTGTTTTGTTTTTAGTTTTGAGTCAAATTATTAATTTTATGTATTAGCCGGGTAATAAGTGCTATAAGGTCTTGCTGCTTGGTCATTATGGCTTATATGGACACTTCAGGCTGATAATTCCCCTCGGCTCCGCCTCGGGGAATTATTAGCCCGTCGTGTCCATATAAGCCAATGACCGCACAGCAAGACCTTATCGCATACTTAATATATTCATGCTTTTTTATTTTAAACATGCATGTACAAGTGGCCTTATAAACACACCTTATTAACTGAGAACCAATGTCAATACTATCAATCTATCACTAACAATCTGTCAATTGCACAATAATCATGTATACAAGCTATTCAAGAGACAATGATGTTTTTTTTATATTTAAAGACACATTTCAAAATATGTATTTTTCAAAATAAAAATAACAAATATTTTAAAAGGGTTTTCTTTTTCTTTCTCCAAAAAAAAACGGGGACCCCCTGCACTGCAGTATCCTCGCAAACCCCCCTGTTGAAGACCCCTGGTCTAAAGTCTGACCAATATATCATTCTGGACGATACATTATTCTGGACGATACATTATTCGACTGCGCCTCTCGCCCTGAAATGGCCAGCGGGTGTTTGATAGCATGGGGCTTGAACACTGCGTCACTGCTTCTCTCAGAAGACCTGAACCAGGGCCTATCACAACATCAGGAGCACAGCAGCACAACAAACACTCTGTCAACCAGCCACGTGCACACATAGACATCAAAGGTGGACTTGAGCCCCTGCCCTTTTATCCGTCTGTAAAAAGTGCTCTCTCCAGACCATGAATGCAGTTTTTACTATGGTGAAAGAAATGTAAATGCCCTCTTTCCATGCCATACCTGAAGGCAGCATTCAAGAGAATTGCCTTGTCCAAACTCTCCTGAACTTGAATTTAGCATCTTATGTTGAAAGAATTGCCCTCTCTGTGTAGAAATACATGCTCTTACGCCACATCTCCAATATAGACTTGATTATGCTTAGTTTAGTGTGGTATCACACACTGAAAATAGACGGCCTCCAAGCTCACAACGCGTCGCAGTGTGACGCGTTGTGGCGCGTTGTGAGCTTGGAGGTCTGCTATTTTCGATATTTCCACCAAAAGGCCCTTTTAGAAATGTCAGCACCTGCCTCTCTAACATTCTCTGCACGTCCCTGCTGTCAACACATTCATCTCTCTCTCTCTCTCTCTCTCTCTCTCTCTCTCTCTCTCTCTCTCTCTCTCTCTCTCTCTCTCTCTGATGTTTTCCATTAGGCGAGAGATCAGGGCTAAAGTGGAGGAAACGTAGATTAAAAAAGAAAGGAAAAAAAGAGATTGAAACAAAGGTAAACAAGACTGCGGTCTGGGGGAAAGAAGCTATTAAGTGTTCTGCCTCTCCCAAAGTATAAAGCGCAGAGTGAGCAGAGCGGGCGGAAGTAACATAGCAATAATAATGAAAGAAAAGAGTCAGAGAAGGGTTGTTAGTCGGTTGGTGGGGAGTTGGGCTGGCCACTTTGCACTCTTACTGTATTGTACTGTAAGCAGCCCGGTGCTGATGTGGGGATATTTTTAAGTTCCCACAGATTCCTTGAGTGGCTGTCTGACTCCCTGCGCTCACCGCGCTGCGCTCTGTGGGGCCAGAGTGGACCAGAGAGGCGTCAGCCCGTGGAAACACATCGGAAAGGAGCAGGGGTTGTCGCACCAAATTCTGGGCCCTGGGTACAAGGATTCACTCACATTTTGTGCTTTAAAGGGAAACACCTTATGGGCTTTTCTCCACATACACACCCATCTCTCGGTCGTAATCAGACGAGCTTCCATCGGAGTCTCCAATCGTTCCGGTTCTCCATACACCCGGCCAGCTCCGAAGAGCTTTCAGCTCCCGCATCCTTCTTCAGGACGTCCACATACAGTACGTTAACGCGGAACGTCCTCTCGATCGATGCCCGCGCGTTGGTTCCCACAGGACCAGCCTGCTGGCCGGGAGCTCCCGATGTCTGGGGCAGTGGCCGGCCAACTTCATCCTCCTAGCTGCTACCTTCTTGCTGAGCCTCGGCAGTTGCCTGTACAGGTCCTTGTTGGTAATGTGGATGTTCTGGTCCACATTCAGAACAGCTCGTAGCATTCTGGTGTAGCACCCATCCAGGGACTTCTGCAGGGTGGGTGCCAGGGTCCAGCTTTCGCAGCCATACAGGAGGACAGACTCCACAGTGGTGTGGAATAGGCTCAGCTTTATGTGTCGGTGGAGATTCGAGCACCACACTCTTGACATACCGTTCAGGGCCCTCCACGCTAGTGCCTTCCTGACCTTAAGGTCCTGTTCTGTGGAGTTCATCCAGGAACCCAAGTATAAGAAGTCATTGACCTCTCGCAGAGCGTTGCCATCTGATGTTGTAATCGGCGGATGGCCGTGTGGATGTTATAGGTGATTACCTCAGTCTTCTTTGCATTCAGTCTGAGGCCAACCTTAGCACATTCCACCTCCACTCTGTTCAGGAGTTCCTGCACTTGCTCCACACTGCGTAGTCTAGGTCTGCCAGAGCTACAGCAGGGTTTCTACTAGACTTCCTAAGTGTAATTGTGAAGCCAAGCTCCTGCTCCCGCCCGTTGATGGCTTTCCTGAGCACGTAGTCCAGAGCTATGATAAAGAGGAAGGGGGCAAGAGTGTTTCCCTGTTGCACCCCTGCTAGGATTTCGAAATCCTTGTTGATGCCATCTGGGGTTACTACCTTGGCTCTTGTGCCCTTGTGCATGGCCTCTATGGCCCGAAGTAGATTCGGGGGGACCCCGTAAGCCTTGAGGATTTTCAGCATTATGCCTCTGTCTATTGAATCAAATGCCTTTTTGAAGTCAATGAAACACAGCACTGCTGTCAAGTTGTTCTTCTTCACCTCCTCAATGATTCTCCTTAAGGCCAGGATCTGGCCTACGGTGGTCCTTCCCTTTCTAAAGCCATTTTGGTTGTCCCTCAGGTGTGGGTCAATGACGTCCCTAATCCGGTCTAGTATCATGCGGTTGTACATCTTCGCTATGACACAGATCAGGCTAATGCCACGATAATTGTCTGGCTTAGACAGATCTCCAGATTTGGGAACCGGGATGATGTTAGCTAGGGACCATATGTCGGGCTCTCACCTCCGCTGTGTAGTTGGCCTGGAGTTCAGGGCTTCCCGCAAAGGCCTCCCAGTCGGGCCGGGTTCTTAGGGCACTCTTAGGGACCCTCAAGCTCAGGCACAGCCTTGTAGCTACCACACGGTGGTCAGAGCCTACAGAGTCGAATGTACTGTAGGACTCTGTGTTCAAGATGGACTTCCTCCACCTCCTCCTTACCAGTATATAGTCCAGCTGACGCTGCATACTGGTGGCTCGGTCCTGGAACGTCCATCTCTTGCCCAGCCTCAGGGTGTTGGCGGCCAGTAGGCCATGTTCCGTGAGGAGGGCAGCTAGATGTTCTCCGTTACGGTTGGTATTGTCGTGGTACGTGAAGGGTGCGTCTTCCGGTCCAAGTCTCGCATTGAGGTCCCCCAGGATTATTAGGAAGTTGTGAGCAGGCACATGGTGGATTGCTGTTCTTATATTAGGTCATCGTAGAACCTTTCCACTTCCTCAATCAGTGCTACGTTGGTGGGAGAGTACACACTCATGGCCGTTGTTACTGGGTTTCCCTCGAAATCGGCACAGTGCGCCAGCTCTTCCAACCTGGCCTCTTCCCTCACTGTGTTTGCGTTGTAGGTTGCCATAATACATGGCCTCCTACAGCGCAAGAGTGCATTGGACAGTGGCCTGTGGTCATACTGAACCATCCCTCCCCGGAGGAGAGGGTTTGGGGTCCAGTCGTCATAGTGCCCTCCCGAGGGAGGACCAGCACCACCGTCCGCTGCGTGGCTCCTGCGGACTCCCGCCGCTGGAAGTATAGGATTATCGGTGTCTTGTGTCTCCATGAAAGCTATACATTGCGCATTAATAATGACTGTGGGGCGCAGCTCCTCGCAGCCATACTCTGGCCGTTTCAGGCTTGAAGCCTTCATCCGCCCTTGCTGCACACCTTCAGATGGTATACGGTGCGGAGCCAGGCGCGAGCAACGCCTGTGGTTTTTGTTCGGAGTGACCTTCTCCTAGATGGGTTGCCTACCATGGCTAAGAGCCCCACCCGCCCCCCCTCCCCCCTGCTATTTACCCATAGCTGGGACAGTGGTTGGCAAGGCGCCAGGGCGTGTCCACACACCGGTGGGCCTGCGCACCTCACCTCTGGGGCCCACTGCTGCTCCCCGATCCCCTACAGTTTGGTTTAGTGTCCGCAAGGACACGTATCCGTGTGTGGCCACGAGGAGGCACTGCAGGAGTCTTGGCGGTGGAGAGTGTGCACCGGCAGGAGGAGGCTTACGCACTCGGCTCCTCTGTTCACCCCACGCAAGGAGGGCTAGCCAGTGGCAGTAGCTGAAAGCAGAGAGTAGCAAGCAGGAGCAGCATGCAACATGCACTAACTACAAGCACTTCTACACAGTACTACTGCACTGACGCATCACACACACCCTGTATGCAAGCATACACACACTTCAAACACCCATTGTAACTTCAAACCACATTTTAACCATGATAGATTCATTAAAAACACCATTATTTTTTCTGGTGACTCATACTACCCTCCTAATATGTGAGCAGGCCATGTTTTCTTTCCACAACTTTTTTATTTTAGGTTTTCAAAAAAAAACATGGCCTGCTCACGTATTAGGAGGGTAGTATCAGTCACCAGACAAAATAATGGGTGTTTTTAATGAATCTATCATGGTTAAAATGGAGTTTGAAGTTACAATGGGTGTGTGTGGGGAGAGGCCCTGGGCCTGGAGGGCCTGGTAACATTAATAAAATATCTAAATATTGAATCAAGCAAATTAAAAACTGTTCAGGGTGTTCATAAAAGCCTGATTAGACGATAAGTTTTTTTGAAAGTGAAATATCCCTTTAACTATTGAAAAATAGCAGATATACAAGCTCACAGAGCCGTGCTGCGAGCTTGTAGATCTGCTATTTTTGAAAAATCGTGAAAATGTGTGCAAGTCTTTGAATATTTCAAATCCTGCTGAGGTTTATTTTGAAAAACCTATGTTTCTATGTCAGTGGTGCTCAAACCTTTTAATGTGAAGGACCCCCAAAATGATATGTATTTGGCCACGGACCCCCATCTCAAAACATTTAGTTCCAGGGACCCCCCAGAAGCAAAGTTTGAGTTTCAAATGTTCGCTTAAAATATTCAAAGATTTGCACACAAATTTTTCACGAATATTAAAAAATAGCAGATCTACAAGCTCGCAGCGCGGCACTCGTTGCCGCACTGTGAGCTTGTATATCTGCTATTTTTCAATAGCTAAAGTATAAAATAATTAAGGCCCCTCCACCTTGGGCCCTAGTAGCCTAACTCAATTTCTTCCAAAAAGCTTCATATACCCTGCCTATACTGTACATAACGACACAATGTGACATAGCTCTGTTTACACAATGCTTTACCCCCTCCAACTGCATAGGCTATTATGTTCCCCATTTGCAACAGTTTTTTGAAAATACATATATTCATGAAACTTGCTTTGTACACGTATGTTTCTCATGCCAATAAAGCACCATTGAATTGAATTGAATTGCGTCACCGCCACCTAGTGAAATTAAATGGACAGTGACACTACATCATTTCATGCCCTGATGCGGCTTCATATGAACGCTGGATAAAAAAAAAATTACAACGCAACGGCGAAGTCCCGGGACCTCGCCGTTTTCTCTACAGAGCGTTAATTGTCGCCTGAGCGGGGCCTAAGCTACAGTACGATGACTAAAACTGAGACTCAATATTGACAATTTCGTCGACAAAAAAAATAGACTAAAATGAAGAGAGGAGATCCAGCAAAAACTGAAAGACATGTCATTTCATGTTTTGGTTCGGTTTGGTTATGATAAGCGAAGTCTGTGTTGTACTCGAAATTACGGACATTATCTAGTATCCTCTAATATGACTAAAACTAACTGCTCAGACGAAGGCTCTTAGCCGAAACGCGCAAGCGTTCCTTTTTGGTGTGTTCCAATAAATAAGTGGAAATGTGAGTACTTTGTCCTCCTGATTTAAAAATTGGGGATGTGCTACCTTTTTGGAATTCAATTCCTATTTTTTTTATGTAAAACTAACTGAATTTGTCTTCAAAAGTATGACTAAAACTACACAAACTATCTCAAAATCGACTCTGGTGTGTGTGTGTGTGTGTGTGTGTGTGTGTGTGGGGGGGGGGGGGGGGGGGGGGGGGTTTGGTGGTGGTGGTGGGATTCAATGGCATCAATTGGGTATGGCAGCTGCCATACCTTGGCTAAAGAGGAAAAAATAAAATGTACTTCTTAAAGATGCAGTGCCATGATTTTTCACCCCCCATATTATTTAAAAGAAGATTTATTCCTAGAAAGTGTACAGAAAGGGTTAAAATTAGGTTTTCATGTAGCCACACCCACCAGTTCATTATTGTCATGGTGGGTGGTGACCCAGCTGAAGTTAGCCACACCCACAGTGTTGGGTGAATGGTTTTGACCCACAAGGAGTAAGCCTCCAGGAAGAAACCCCAAATTCAAAGGGAATACATAATTGCTCATAACAACCAATCTAATGAAGTACTGTCAACCTCCTAGACACATGAAAACCAGAAAAAGTACAAAACTAAGGCACCGCCTCTTTAAAATAAATTCTTAATGCCTGTTGTAGTAAGGTATGGTAACATGACTGGTTTCCTGCACGCGCGCAAGACACCAGTCATGTTGCCATACCTTAGCTTTTGCCCAACTGACGCCACTGGTGGGATTGTGTGTGAGAGAGGGGAGGCGCAACAGCCGTCCCCCTGTTTCGTCCATTCCCCTGCGACCTTGCTCAGCTGTTGTGCATTGTCACAGGGCCAGCTTTAGGTGGGTGGGTGAGGGGGGGGGACACATGTCAGAGACAGCCCTCCCTGCGGTGGCGACAGGGACGTGCTGGCCATTGGGAAAAGCGGGACAACTCCCGAACGGCCGGTTCATTCCCTGCCGGTCCAGGCCGGCCATTAGGAAACAATTAAAAATAAAATGTCGGCCTTCGTTCCATTTTGGGGGCTGGGTGGCCAGCAAAGTAAATCGAGGTTTCTTTCGGGCAGAAACCTTGTATCTCCAAGTTTCAAATGTGTACAATTCTTCGCAAAGCAAAGCCCTGCTTCATCATACAAGGCCGTCGCACAAAAGTAGTGAAAACAGCAGATCTACAAGCACACAAAGCCTCGCGGTGCGAGCCATTGTGTGCTTGTAGATCAGCTGTTTTCACTAGTTTAAATCATTTTTAAAATGATAAATACAAAACAAACGGTTTTGGACATTTGGACATACAAGGCTTCCACCCGGCAACAACGAAATATAACTCATGTAATTGGCCCACTAGCAATTGTCACTTGTCATGATCTGAAATGGCAAATCTTTGAGTAGCAGCAGCGCTATGGAGAGAGATCTCTCTCTATAGCGCGCAATGAGGGCCTCTCCAACTCTTTTTCCCGGGCTGAATCAGGGGCCCAGCACGTCCCTGGGTGGCGAGTAGCGGGTGGGGATGGATGGCGAAGGGGCTACGGGGATGGAAGGGGCACATGGTTCCTACAGAATCTCTGGTGTTAATCCCCGAGTACAGGCCTTGTCTGTTGACACCCCCCCCCCCCCCCCCTCTCTCTCTCTCTCTCTCTCTTTCTCTCCTCCTGGTGTCTTTGTGAGCAGTGGTGTAAAGCAAGGGTCTTCAACAGGGGGTCCGGGGACCCCTAGGGGGTCCTCAGAGTTACTAGAGGGGGTCCTCCAAATCTTTGTGTGATAGAAACTTGTTTTTTCCCCCCTTTTCTATATTAACCACTTGAACCCCAGCGCCCATATTCTGAGAACTTTAGCCAAAAATAGCAGATCTACAAGCTCACACCGCCTCGTGCTGCGAGGCATTGTGAGCTTGTAGATCGGCTATTTTCGTCAAAGAGCTTTGACGGTTCAAGTGGTTAAATATCTGAAAACACAAATTGACATGAATCCAAAATACACTGATGATTGTGCTGTCAAACAATGAAACTATATGGAAGCTATGAACAGGTTGTGGGGGTCCCTGCTTCATCTCTCTCTCCCAACTAAGGGGTCCTTGGCCTGAAAACGAAGACCCCTGGTGTAAAGGAACTAAGTACATTTACTTAAGTGCAGTACCCAAGTACACTTTTGAGGAATTTCTACTTTATTGAGTATTTCCAATTTCTATCATTTTTATTCTACTCCACTACATTTCGGATCCGCATATTGTGCTTTTACTCCACTGCATTTTATTTGAAAACTTTAGTTACTAGTTACTTTGCAGTCATAAATTATAATATTATTACAAAACATACATTAACCCCATTAGCCCTATTTTATACCTAGGATGTTTGAAAAAACACGCCGCATCGCGATGTGTTGTGAGCTTGTAGATCTGCTATTTTCAAACATTTTGTACTTTTACTGTTGGGACTTTAAGCTCATTTTGATGCCGACAATTGTATGCTTTTATACTCAAGTAAAGCAGTTTTGTCATCAATATCAACCATCAACGACCAGAGGCGTCAATGGGTATGGTTGGCTAAATAAATTCATGCCTGTTGATAAAGCAGGGGCGTCAATTGGGTATGGCAGGGGGTATATGCAGCTGCCATACCCTGGGTCCAGGGGGGAAGATAAAAAATGTACTATAGTCATACAACTTCATCCTATTGCAGTAAGTTATAGCATAAACCCAATTTCTGACTTTTTGGCCAAATGTCAGATCAATACCATAGATTTAAAACTTCAGATTTTTTTTGTGCCAATTGTCAAATATAATTACTAGTCTAAAAAAACATAATTCTGAGCTCTAAATATAAATCCAAATGCAACATTTAACAAAATGGTCACTTTATCAAGGTATTATAATTATTTTATAGGTGTATATATAATTATATGTACTTCTTAAAATAAATGTATCATGCCTGTTTCTAAGGTATGGCAACATGACTGGTGTCTTGCACGCGCACGAAGGCGCGCGTGCAAGACACCAGTCATGTCGATGTCGCCATACCTTAACTTTTTCTGAACTGACGCCACTGTGATAAGGTATGGCAACATGATTGGTGTCTTGCACAGGTGAAGGCACAAAAAGATGAATCCAATGACGCTGCCAATGGCCATACGTTGCTGGTTGATATTGATGAAAACATTGCTACGTGTATCAGGGGCTTATTATGTTGAATTCCAGACTTTTACTTGCAACAGAGTACAGTATTTCTGTATTGCAGAATGTAGGCTATACTTATTACTATTTAATTAAAGGTGATACACCATGCTTTTAAAAAGTATTTATGTCATATTGTTTATGTCCCAAAAATGTTTTTCAAAAGGTTTGAGGCTAAATTACCACTCCTGAATAGAGAGCCTCCCATTTTTGAGCGGTGGTCACAACGCTCCTATACGTGGCCGTGTGTGTGGGTCTGTCTGTCTGTCTGTCTGTCTGTCTGTCTGTCTGTATGCGTGTCTGTATGTAGCCTACAGTACCTTTTGTGACCACACATGTTAAGGGAGGGGCGCTGTTGTTCAGGCCAGGCCAGGCCAGACACCCACACACACACACACACACACACACACACACACACACACACACACACACACACACACACACACACACACACACACACAATATATATATATTTGTTTTGCTGTTGCGCAGCCTCCACGACCACCGCTCAGTTCACACGGGTGTGATTTTTTAATGGCTCTCAGAGCATTTTCAGCTGCAGTACCACCTTTGGCCTGAGCTGCAGCGTGCACCGCCTTCCCAAAACCAGATAAAGACACAACGGTCTGAAATGGGACTTTGTGAGGATAGAAGGTGCTAGTGGGACCCCAAAAAAGGTTTTAACACATATGGTGCCAACCCCGAGTTTCCCGAGTTTGTATTGGTACTAGTGCTGTGCCAACCCCGAGTTTCCCGAGTTTGGGCCGTTTTTGAATTTATTTTTTTTTTCAATTTTTTTTTTCAAATTTTTTTTTTGGACCTCCAGAAATGTATTAGGCATGATCGCGATCGCGAAATTGCATGTTTAACCCCCATACCAACCCATTCTTTCAAACATGGCAGCCATGTTTGTTTACATCTGAAGAAAACATAATGGCTGATAAATCATGAATGCCTGAACGGATTTCCAAGCGGATTTTTTTGTTTGAAAGCTGTGAACAGCATCTACACACGTGGTGCATCATCTAGGCATGGGCGTGCACTTTTTACACACTTGCACAATTACATGGAAGTCTATGGTAACCATGGCAACGCGGGACATTGGCCGGAAAAAATGCAACATAAGTAATAGGAAAAGTGAAATTTCATTGTGTATCACCTTTAATATAAATGTGAGTACTTTTTTTCTCTCCCACCACTGCCGTAGAGGGAGAAAGAGAAAGTGTGGGACAGAGAGAGAGAGAGAGAGAGAGAGAGAGAGAGAGAGAGAGAGAGAGAGAGAGGGTGAAGTCGTCGTACGATGGAACATAACTTAGGTAGAGGATTTGAGGGGGGAGAGGGGGGAGAGCCAGGGGAAGACAGAGGAGGAGGACGGGACAGCTATAGGGTAAACAGCCGCGATGCGTTTTGAGCTTGTAGATCGGCTATTTTTGCTTCTTTTGCATTGGAATCCTGAATAATTTTTTGTTCTTTTTTAATTGGAATCCTGAAATGTAACATTTTGATTTAATTTCAAACGCAAATATACTCATGTTAACTTTATGAACCTAAATACAAATACATTGGACATAAATATATATATGTCACGGTTTGTTAGAGAAACAGGACGGTCGAGAAACGGAGCACTCGTCGTGCAGCACGGGGCGGAACGGAGCCGCTCGATTGTCCACGACATTGCAAGCGGCGCGCAGGCCAGCGGACCTTGGTCCTGCTCTTCGCCCCCGAGCACCGCAGGTGCGAGTGGCCGCGAAGAGCGGGCCAGGGCCGCGCGGCCGGCGGAGCGCCGCGCGAGTTACGAAGCCGTGGTGAATGCAATCGTTATATTTATGCCCAGGCCGTAAGGCCTGGGCAAGCCCACGATAAACGCCCTGTCCAAGTGACTACAATGGAGCTAATGGCTAGGCTAGGCTAGGCTAGGCTAGGCTAGGCTAGTAAATAAAGAAAGAGTCGCAAACGAGTGAGGTCAGCGCCTTCACTAGTGAATGGCTGTCGCATTATAACTCTATGGGCTGTCGTCGCCACCTGGTGGTGATTGGTGTGTGGTGAACAACAAAACAAGCGCTCTTACATAGAACGTCCTGAGTTACCCAAACATCCGGTAACATATATATATATATATATATATATATATATATATATATATTACTACTATACTAGTCATTAAGCAACTAATATAGACTGACGGAATTAAAGCAGGTCATGTTTGGAATTGTAACAGCTGAAATCAATAATATATCGGTATTCCAGTATTAACCTGCGGGCCGCATTAAGTGAAGGTGGGGCCCGCATGTGGCCCCCGGGCCGCCAGTTGCCCATGTATGCTCCATAGGTTCAGGTTCAGTTTTATTATCACACATATCCATACAGGTACAGATATAATGAAATGCTTGTGCCAGGAGCACTCTCAGCCTTATTACACAAAGACATGGTCACAGTGACCGACAGGAGTGTGGACCCACATACCATGCAGGCCACACAAAACAAGTCCCAACTACAACAATACCATACGTGTAACAGTGTACAGTTTAAAAATGCCTTCAGTTGCCCATGTTCACCTACGTTTCACTTTCATCCCTTCGTTGAGCAACCTGACTGCCTGGGCAAAAAAACTATTACTGAAACGAGTGGTGTGCGATTTGATGCTCTGGTAACGTATTTTTGGATGGGAGTAGTGAGAACAGGGAATGGGTGGGATGGCTGCTATCTTTCATGATGTTCTGAGTCTTTTTCTTGCAGCGTGTGTTATAGATTGTATGGAGCTGTGGCAATTCCGTGCCGATAATGTTAGCAGCTCTCTTCACAATCCTCTGCAGCTGTTTACAGTCTTGAACAGTCAATTTACCAAACCACACTGTGATGCAACCTGTCAAAACACTTTCTATGGTGCAGCGATAGAAATTCACAAGAGCCTTGGTGCTCAAGCCAAATCTCTTGAGGCGCCTCAGAAAGTACAGTCGCTGCTGTGCTTTCTTAAGGATACCTTTGGTGTTTAGAGACCATGTGAGTGTGTTTGTGATGTGTACACCCAGGAATTTGTTCACTATATCTACAGATGAACCGTTGATGGATAAGGGACTGTGATTAACTTTAGACTTCCTAAAGTCAACGATGATTTCCTTGGTCTTACCATAGTGCACATGCTTCCATCCACTCTGCTCTGCTTTCTTCCTGGAGGCTGACACCTTGTGGGTCAAAAGTGCAGATCCAAAAAACACAGATAAAGCTACGCTTCATGGAATGAAGCGAAATAAAATCTCATGACTGAAAATGTTGAGGTATATTGTTGTTGCCGTTCTACATGCAGTCAGCTAGTCGATGAAATCACAGGTTGAGACTTTAAACGTTGCTTTCATGACATTTCGGAGAGACCATTCATGTTTCATGACAGATGCTTCGGAAAACATGTATTCTATTACTAGTTTGACTGTCTTGAATACACTTGAATGTTAATACAAGTAAATTACTTAAAAATAGCTATTTTGGGTGTGTGACATGCTTCCATAGGAGTCATGCTGGCTTCTATATGGCATCCAAATGACTGAAACCAGTCGTGGCATGCACACTTTAATCCAGGGGGCCTTTTGTTTTAGGAACCAAAACAAGTAGCACATGCTGTACCATTTTACTGCACATCAATGATGAAATAGACCAGGGGTATTCAACGTTTTCAGGCCAAGGACCCCTTAACTGAGAGAGAGATGAAGCATATTGCATATTGTATAAAATTGTGCAGCAGATTTTCACGGATTTCATAGATGGATTCACAGACTTGTTTGACAGCATTGTCATCAGTCTATGTTGGATTCATGTTAATGTGTTTTTTTTTCAGACATTTAACCACATAACCTACCTCTACACCAAACCTATTTGCCAAAAATAGCCGATCTACAAGCTCTCAACGCCTTGCGCTGCGAGGCGTTGAGAGCTTGTAGATCGGCTATGTTTGGCTAAGGTTCTCAGAGTAGGGACGAGAGGGTACAAGTTGTTCATTTAAAATAATTATCCTATCACATAAAGATTCTGGCGGCCCCATTGTAGTAACTCTGAGGACCCCCTAGGGGTCCCGGACCCCTGTTGAAGACCCCTGAAATAGACTATTATCCACTGGATAATCACCACAGTGTACCCTCTGTACACATTCTGGTCAGGGACTACAAACTTTCGGATGTGTTGCTCATGCTCTTATATCAGCTATAGGCTACTGTATGTTCTCCTTTTTTTTTTTTTTTTTTGCACAACCCCGTCCATGTGATTGTACGACACAGTATAAAACAGGGATTAAGTGCTTTAAGCTTGAGTGGTGTTGAGTTATGCATAAGGTAAAGGAGCAAGCGCTGGGAATATAGCGCCGGTGAGATTTGTGCCTCAGCGTGAGGGTCTCCAGCTCTGCATTCCTCAGGCCTGCATGTTCCATAAACTATAGGCTACTGTGCTACAACACACACCATAAACTATAGGCTACTATGCTACAACACACACCATAAACTATAGGCTACTATGCTACAACACACACCATAAACTATAGGCTACTATGCTACAACACACACCATAAACTATAGGCTACTATGCTACAACACACACCATAAACTATAGGCTACTATGCTACAACACACACCATAAATAGCCATACATTATAACTACCAGGAGATGTCGCTAATATTCGGACGTTATGTCTCTCCTGGAGTTATAAGGCAGAGTCATATGGCTCTCGCTGGTTGAGCCCCAACGTCCACATTCGGCTCAAAACATGTACAAATCAATAAGTTGCTCACCGCATCGTCGAAACAGCTTTATATCTACCGGTGAGCCCACTCGTTGTGGCATGTGTTAGTCCATATGGTTCTAATAAATTAATGTTTACTCAAACTTCTCTGAGACTCGCGTTTTCTCGTCGGAATACTTCCGCCTTCAGAACGCTTCAGAACTACAGAACGTTGGAATACATCCGCATACAAAAACGTCATGTCCTAGTATGAGCGAATCGCAACGGCGATCAACGTCACGTGATATGTTCGGCCATTTTTACCCAAGCAGTTCAAAAACAAGGAAAGCGATGAGACTCTGAGAAGTTTGAGTAACATTAATTTATTAGAAACATATGGACTAACACATGCCAACGAGTGGGCCGTCCGGTAGATATGAAGCTGTTTCGACGATGCGGTGAGCAACTTATTGATTTGTACATGTTTTGAGCCGAATGTGGACGTTGGGGCTCAACCAGCGAGAGCCATATGACTCTGCCTTATAACTCCAGGAGAGACATAACGTCCGAATATTAGCGACATCTCCTGGTAGTTATAATTTATGGCTACACCATAAACTATAGGCTACTATGCTACAACACACACCATAAACTATAGGCAACTATGCTACAACACACACCATAAACTATAGGCTACTATGCTACAACACACACCATAAACTATAGGCTACTATGCTACAACACACACCAAAACACACACCATAAACTATAGGCTATAGGGTAGCCTGATTGATTTCAGACTGACATTGTCCCATTGACAAGAGATTTCAAAGGGGAGATGATTTGAAATTTGAAATTCCCAATCACAAGAGATCTGGTGGGCGGGGTTGTGTTTGACTTGTGTGTACACAAAAACATTCCCCCCTCCCCCTCCCCTCTATGACAGGCATCAAACAGGTTGTTGTCTTTGATGCTAACGAGGTGTGCACAACCCCCTTTGAAGTTCAAAGGAAGCAAATACGAGCTTTGGCTGAGCTCCCCCTCCCTCCACAGCGCGGCACCGAGTGCAGCGCTGCAAGCTTGTAGATCTGCTATTTTTGAAAAATCTTTGAATATTTAAAATCCTTCTAAGGAAAAACCTATGTTTCCATGTCAGTGGTTCTCAAACTTTTTCATGTGAAGGAGAAGGACCTCCAAACTGATATGTACCGTATTTGGCCACGGACCCTCGTCTCAAAATATTTAGTTCCAGGGATCCCCCCAGAATAAAAATTTGAGTTACAAAAGTTTGCTTAAAAAAATACACATTTTATTACATTCAAAGATTTGCACACATTTTCACGACTTTTCAAAAATAGCAGATCTACAAGCTCGCAACGCGGCACTCGATATACATCACTCTGACTCAAGTGATGTATATCGGACCAGTTACCCATATAGAGTATGGAGACCCCTTGGTACCCATATACTGTATGGAGATCCATGTACTGGTTATGGATATCTGCTGTGAGAACCCAAACATGCTTACTCAGTTATTCATTATGTGTAAGTCCTATGATGTCTATGACATCTGACATCATACCCTTTTATGCCCATATATGGAGATCCCTGTCTAGAACCAGCCACACAAATAAGTGTTGTCTTGGCCATCTGTCTTGGCCATATATGGATTCTGTTAGTGTGGTATGTGGCCGATCTGGCCTCCATATATGGGCATTCCCATATGAAGTCCTGTTCCATACAATATATGGGCATAAAAGGGATTCTGTTAGTGTGACATCACAGTGAAGCCAGAGCGTGATGTCAGAGCGGCAAACCCATTCTGTAAGAGTGGTTCCCCTGACATCACATTGATGTCAGAACATGATGTCATGCGGCAAACCCATAGACCAGGGTTCCCCAATTAGTTTTCCCCAAGGGCCGAGTTATGTCTAGGGTACCAAGCCGAGGGCCACAACATTGAATTATGTCTAGGGTACCAAGCCGAGGGCCACAACATTGAATTATGTCTAGGGTGCCAAGCTGAGGGCCACAACATTGCAGGGGGCGACGGTGGTGTTCCCGCTACTCCAGCGACAGTTCAGATATCGTCGTTGTCGGGTGAAAATCTTGTACGTCCAAAACCGTTCGTTTTGCATTTAGCATTTAAAAAAATATTTTAACTAGTGAAAAGAGCAGATCTACAAGCACACAACGCCTCGCACCACGAGGAGTTGTGTGCTTGTAGAAATATTTTAACTAGTGATTTACACATAGTCCTACACAATTCCGCGGCAGATTAGCTCCTCCTGGAGATTACTTCAGTACAATGTTGGGGTATATACATAGTATATATATTTTTTGCAAATCTTTCAAGTTTTCAGTACTTTTACTTCTACTTCACTACATCTCAGAGGCAAATGTTGTACCTTTCCTCCTCTAAAGTTATTTTAAAACTGTAGTTATTATAGTTACTTTGAAGATGTTGAATATTATTACAAAATATACAAAATAAAAACCCACTTCAAACCTGTTATACATTTCGGCCATTTGAAAATAGCGTGTAGCCTGCAATTTTCAAAGGTTTTTATTCATTTTATACATTTGAAAACTTTGTGAAATGGGAGTTTCTGGACAATGAGTAGCCTGCTTTCAATGTTTGATACTTTAAGTCGGCCTACATTTTGATACCAATATGTTGTACTTTTACCTGCAAGCACAATTTCCAGTTCCGGACTTCTATTTCTAATTATATGTGAGTACCTTTATTCCACCACCACACAGAGCATGGCATGTGCAACATGCACCGCATAGCAATGAATTCAATGTATACATCTGAATGGACATGGTTAAGTCAGTATTTTTGATTGAATTGTGAACATTTGTGCAAGTCTTTGAATATTTCAAATTCTTCGAAGGTTTTTTTTTTTTTTTGGCTGAGTGTCAGGCTAGCATTCATGGTCTGGAGAGGGCACTTTTTACAGACGGATAAAAGGGCAGGGGCTCAAGCCCCTTTGATGTCTATGTGTGCACGTGCCTGCTTGTAACAGAGAGTGGGCCTCACTATAGGTATTATTGCTACTTTTACTTAAAGAACAACTATTCTTCCACCACTGTAATAATGCCTATGTGTCAGAGTCACGCCTCAGTGTCCCACCAGACCCCTGTGTGTCCCCACTGTCCCTCCCTCTCCTCTGCACCTGTCCCTCTCTGCTCTGGTGTCCCCAAACCCCAGCAGGGAGCCATGGTTACCGCGTGCCCCCCCCCCAGAATTTGATGTGACAACCCTGTTCCTAATCTAAATGACTTGAATTAACTTGAATTGATGACGCAGTCAGTCAACACTGACTGTAAAAAAAAGTAAAAAAAAAAGTAAAAAAAAAAAAAGATAAAGGTATACGGTATCTGTTGTGTGGGATCAGAGCATTATAGGCACATTATCTGTGTGTCCAAGGGAAACAACAGGTCTAAAGTATATACTTAATTGCTAATGTTGTATTGATTATTATATAGTGTTTATGGCGTTTGATAACTTAACTAATTTTGTATTTATTTGAAAACTAGTTATTTTGTAGATTTTGATTATAATTAATACAAATCATGCATTAACCACTTCAAATGGCCCTATTTCGGGCCAAATGCATTGGGTCTCCATCCAGAATCAATGGGGTACATTTACTATAATCATTTTTATTTTATTTTTTATAATTTTTTTGTCTTAGGAATGCAACAAATTTAAAAAATATATATATATATTATTGAACTCAAGTCTCCATGGCGTGACTAATAAATAGGAAAAAGAAAGTCCTTTTGGTGGTGGTCCTTTAAAGGAGTATAGGCCTAGTTCACCCACACAATGACTGGAGGTCCACCAATGAGGTGGACCTCCAGTCCAGACAGTGATCCTTCATTATTTTATACTTTAGCTATTGAAAAATAGCAGATATACATTATACAAGCTCCCAGCGCAAAGTGCCGCGCTGTGAGCTTGTATATCTGCCTCAGGGGAGGGGGGCCTCAAAAAAAAAAAAAAAAAAAAAAAAGAATTTTGGACCCCAAAAAATGCAGTAAGCATGATCGCAATCGCGAAATTCCATGTTTAACCCCCATACCAACCCCATCTTTCAAACATGGCAGCCATGTTTGTTTACATTTCAAGAAAACACACTCTTAGAACAAAAACTAGGCTCTACTCAATTTTATTGGTGAAACATTTTTACACTCAAAAATATTGAGTAAATATTACTGATATGAAATCAGGTAAATGAAACTCAATTAATTTGAGTAAAAGTAACCAAAACTTTTACGTACTTATTAACAACTAAAATTGAGTACAATGACCTAAAGAAATTGAGTAGATTTAATTAAATGATTCAGTCAATGCCACAAAAGACTACAAGTAAATACATTGAAATATTAAGTAGATCTAATTGAATATTAGAGTATGATTTAACAAAACAAATATGTCACATTTACTCTATTCATTTACTTTTATTGATTTAATTCATATAGTACCATTTTACCCCTTTCATTTACTTTACCTTTTACTCCAGGAGTACATGATGTCAAATGAATACACATTAAATAATTATGCAGATAATTATGTTTTTAATCAACTCATTTTGACCATTGTAACACCACATCAAGTATGAACATTCAACATACTTTAGTATGTAAATGACATGCAACAATGCCTGCAAAAACAATATGTTTAAAGATAATGATCAGGAAAGGGGTATCCCTGACACTTTTAAAAATTTTAAAGTTTACTAAAGAGCAGTGTGTGTTCACAATACTGTATATAAGTACCTCTAATTGAACTGTGCATACTGTAAGTAAGCAGTCTGTCAAACATTATGCACCATAAGAACAATGAGCCCATCAAATAAACAGTAAGTCATAACCACAAAATACATTAAAGAAGACAGTCAGAGGCCATTTGGCATGAAAGGAAATCACAACTTGGAATATGAAATAATAAATAAGCATTTACAGTAGCTCAACATTTAAACATATTGACTATGCACACATGTAATGTCTATATGCTAAACTGACCTGTTTGCATTATGACTCGAATGCACCAGAAACAAACACTTTACATGAACTAATTACTATCAGCAACAAATACCATTGCAAAAATGCTGTTTTGACAATAAATCCACTTTCAGTTGGTTATACCCACGTTCTGAGAGCATCTTGCTGAACAGTAGTCGGCAAGCAGACATTTTTTCAGTCTCTGAACTTTGGCTGAAAGGTGTCCGGGATCCAACTCAACTAGTACTTTTTGGAACATCTCAAGACCATATCTGAGGTTCTTGGGGTATCTCAGATTAAAGGCATAGAACAGTCCCAACAGATAGCAGCAGATCCACAAGATTGTTGAGGGCAGTGATGCCCTTAATCACAATACCTACATCAGTAGGTTCATTCATTGAGTCCTCTTGGTTCTGCAGCAGGTAGATCTTCATCTTCTTCATCATCACCTCCTCTGTCAACTTCTCTTCTACTCTGACAGGTGCACCAGCAGCTTCCTTCCTGCACACATTGTGAAGATAATTGTTTAGAGCTCACTTTCAGGCTAAATGTTACAAGACACACAGACACACATTGAGAAATCCTAGCTGTCTCCACGAATGAATAATAATTAAGGGTCTTTTTAAATTGATCCATATAAGTACTCCATACTCAAATATTATGAAGGAAAATTACCAAAACAAATTGAGTATAATTCATGAATAAAATCAGTTGGTCAAATACTAATTTATTCTCACGAAATTAACTCAAATAATTATGTACATCTAACTCAAAACGAACAGTTGGATTTTTACTCATTTCGTTTGGTGTGACCTACTCAAACAATCACATACATGATATTCAGTGATTTTATTGAGTAAATATAACCTTTTCTAATAGTGCCATATACTCGGCCGCAGAATCATTTCTCAGAGTGCATAATGGCTGCTAGCTCATGAATGCCTGAACGGATTTCCATTTGGATTTTTTTGTTTGAAAGCTGTGAACAGTGTGCACACACGTGGTGCATGATCTAGGCATGGGCATGATCCGTGCACTATGAATTACATGGAAGTCTATGGAGAGGGAGGCGGTGTGGAACTTGGAAGCCATTTTGAAAAGAATGAGTTAATTTAATGATGAAATTTTAAAGTATTGCAATCCAAATAAAGTGCTATTTGTGTTTAGTTACAGTACATTTTGTTTTATTATTGAGAGCTTCTGCTCTGCTGGCCGCACTGCATGTAGCTGCTCTGAAAGCTTAGTGCAGTCTAAAGCCTGCCCACTCTATGTATCCGGTACTTTCCACACACATAGGCTACACACATGCACGCAAACTCCAATTCTGTATCCGCGTGTGTGTGTTTCGCTGCATGCTAAATAAATAGTAACAGCTATGTGCAGCTCCTTGTTAGACTGTTGTGTGGGGAATAAACACCCGAAATTGATATAAAAAGCACGCAAAAACGGGTAAAAAAAAAAAAAAGAAAATCGCACCCGCCCTACGGGCAGGTGGACACACTTAATTCCTTGCAACACCCTAGATATTGGTCAAATTACGCCTCTACACACAGTCACATTATGCACGGCCGGTCCGGAGGTGAGGTCACGGTGTGGTCAGGTGGACCGGAGGTGGAATTTTTGCGCTATTTCCCCTTGCCCAGGGGCCTCATGTCATATAAATCCGGGCCTGTACCCAGGGCCCAGAATTTGGTGCGACACCCCTGCGGCTGGCTGTGTATAGGCCTATGTAGTGTAGGGTTTTTCCTCTTATCTTTAGAGTTTGTTGTCTGTCTGTCTGACTGCCATTCTCTCCACATCATCACCACTGATTGTTCTTCACTTTTTGTGCGCCGCTGCACGCCTCCACCCGCGGGAGGGAGCGCTTTGACCACAGAGACGCGCACACACGCACACCCGTCCCAGCCAGAGAGACGCGCACGGTGCACCCAACCAACCAACCAGGCAGGCAGCGCACCCACCGAACCGGGACGGGAGGACAGGAGAGTAGAGAGACTGAGGGAGAGGATCTCAGGCTGATTTAAACGAAGACATTCTGAATGGCACAGATGATTAGCAGCAGAACCCACTGAAACAATGCTGTTTGCGACGTAGAATAGTGCAATTAAATGGTCTCCCTCAATCAATGCGATTTGCTGTTATTTGCTGTGCTAGAGAAGTTAACGGCGACGCGTCTTTAGGTTGTAGTGTTTCACAAATTGCAAATCATTGGCACCCTTTACGCTCAAAATTATTGCTGTGTAATCTCTCTCTCTCTCTCTCTCTCTCTCTCTCTCTCTCTCTCTCTCTCTCTCTCTCTCTCTCCGCTCTCTCCCTCCCCTCTCTCTCTCTCATAACTTCTAGTTCTAAAAAACATCAGAGTGTTTCCAACCATGTTCCGTGATCAAGGTCACGTCGTTTTTTTTCTCACACGTTGCACTTGTCCGCGCGCTGCTGCTGCTGCTGCTGCTGTCGTTGTCGTCGCCGCGCGTGTTTTGTTTTGCGTGGATCACCATGACTCGATCCACAGATAACTTTTTGAGGTTAACACCTACGGGCTCGTCATCATGTGCCTCTTATTCACCGTGTCGCTGCGATTAAACCTCTCGCCGCAAACCGGACAACCGAAGGGTTTCCCCCACCGTGCGTGCCGAGTCCCTCTGTAGAGAGTTGAGTTATTAGTCAGGACAAAACAACGGGACTATCATGACTTGGCTTAAAGTCTGCTCGGCTGTGATCGTGCAGATAATGATCCGGTGAGATTTCCTAAAAAAAAAAGAAAAGAAAAAGACTTTCTTGATCATTTCGCGTTTTTTTTTTTACATCATCCTCATCATCCTCATCATCACCATCAGTCAACAGACCATGCTAGGGAGCCCGTCGAACAACGGCGGCGTCAGGATGCTCGTGCCGCCGACTCCGAGCGACGAGCGGCGGGTGGAGTTCGTGGCGCTGACCGCCGTGCACACGGAGAAGAGCCAGAGCGAGCCGTCCACGCCGGAGCGCGGCGCCGTCCCCGGGCACCGCACGGGGCTGCTGGGCACCCCGCTGCCCCTGTCCGGGGGTCCGCCGGGACCCCGGGGCGCCGGGGCCAGCACCTCAGCCTCCACCAAGCGCTACAGAAAGCTGCAGAACTGGCTCTACAACGTGCTGGAGCGACCGCGAGGATGGGCGTTCATCTACCACGCGTTCATGTGAGTTCAACTTTAAGATGTTTTAATGTCTTCATCTAACATGCGTTCATGTACTTTTTTTGTGTGCTCTATAGGCTATGTTTGATTGAACTGGTCACTTTATTAGAAGTTTGTTTGGTTGATTGAATAATTTATTAGAAGGTAAAAGTAGGCTAAATCACTGGTAAGGTCAACTTACATATGTATCTCATAGGACAGTAAGCCTATACAGTACAGTACACTGATATAAGGTCAACTATAAAGGATAAAGACCACAAGAAAACTGTTATAGGCTTGTTTGCATTGGGGTCTCTTTGTAGCCATACTCAATTCATGTAACATTTTATCATCAAAATCAAGTTACTATAAAGTGTTTTCCACCGTAGTTTTGTTTAGATCACAACTTGTCAAGTCTTTTGCAACTTAAAGTTTACTTTAAGCCTTCTATAGACTTATAAACTGTAACAGTAAACCCGAGTTGGCCCTGCACTTGGACCCCTTTTCCCTCACGCACACATCTCTGTAGATCTGCTAATTGTGTCTAATACTGTCCCCCCATTGTGTCTAATGTCCCCCCAGGATGTGGATGGGGGTTCAAGAGAGACCCTAGGAGTAGTATAGGGCTACTCGTTGAAAGCATTTAATCTTATCAGGCATGGCAATAATAATAATAATAATAATAATATTTATTGTCCCCAAAGGGGTCTTCACAAGTCTGTTCAACACAAACAACACAAAACCATATAACACAAAACATCACAGACAGATCATCAGGTCCCCACTATTCACAGAAAACCATTTTAGCGACGGGGGCGCTTGCTCAGCAGATTGTTTAGTGCAGCGATGGCTGAGGGGACAAAACTCCCGTTAAACCGTACCTTTTGCCACTTCAAGGTACAGAGGATGATCACTGATCATTGATCAGTGTCATATATTATTGAGAGTGCTAAGCGTGTGATGGCCTTATCGTTCATAACAGCAGGTGTGGGTATGTGGGAAGTCTGATGATCTTGGGAGCAATATGGGTAATGTTGTAAAGTTTGTTTCTGTTAGGCATGGACAGTATAGTGAAGAAACCAGCTGAGCAATACAACAGAATAGGTTGAATAATGCTTTTGTATAGTAATAATAACAGAATATGAGGGCAAGGGATGGGACGATATGAACATTTCATATCACGATTATTGTGACAAAATAAATTATAATCAAAATATCCCCAAATATCCTGGGGCGGAACATTGGCCAAAAAATAGCCGACGCGTTGTGAGCTTGTAGATCGGCTATTTTTTGGCAAAGAGATTTGGCAGAGTGAAAGAAAAAAGACAGTATCAAGTGCATACTGTATATTATACGTACCTCTTTTAGAGGGTTTAAGTGGTACCAGATATGCAGCTCGGCAAATAAAAGGTGAATTGATCCCAGTGCATGACGGAGGACGATATCACGATGAATTAAATTTCCACGATACGATTATCGTGAGTGTTTTATCACAATAAACGATAATATCGCTTATCGTCCCATCCCTTGGGGCAACAGACAGTGATCAGGCATTGTTTGATCCTTACACATATACAGTAGGCAAGGCATAACTGTACTGTATACATATACTGTATACCTGCGCTCATTTGATGAATCTTCCAATTAACGGAGCGGAGTTGCTTATCCGGCACTTAAAGCTGTGCGTGTGCCATACATCATGCCAGCGTGGGGTCTCCTGCCTCAATTTCCCCATCTGATTAAAGCCCACAATGAGATTTTTCAAATCCAATTTCTGCTAAATCGTAGGGGGTAATTGGCATTTTCATTAGACGCACGCAGTCCCCCGGTCTCCCCACATGGGAAGTATACAGAGATTAGATAGGCCGACATGCTGCTGATCCCCGTTCGTTTGTTCGGGGTTTTTTCTTTTGCGTTATTAGTTAAAAACACTTTCCTCTATATCATCATGTTTGTGAGCTTTTTGCTGACTGTCACTTAGTCGTCCAATGCTGTGGGCCAGGTGCGCAGAAGCAGGACTGTTTGCTTTCCGCTGGGGACTTAGACTTGAGCAGTGGCGTCAGTTCAGAAAAGGCTAAGGTATGGCAACATGACTGGTGAGACACAGTCATGTTGCCATACCTTAGCAACAGGCATGATACATTTATTTTAAGAAGTACATTTTATTTTTTCCCCCGTTTCTATGGTTTCTTGGGCTGGATATGGCAGCCTGGAACGGTTGTTCAAGTGCAGCTAAACTTGGCATGTTAGTAAACATGACACAATTAACAATAATGAATTACACCTGTGCAGCTGACCTGCGGAACCTGGGAATATACCATTTTGTCAAGATGGGGAGAATACAAGTGTGGAGAATATAATTATAATACCTTGTTAAAGTGACCATTTTGTTAAATGTTGCATTTGTAGTTATTTTACTGTAATTTAACAACATAATAACCAGCACAGATAGACAAAGAGACATTTATGGATATATATTTTTAAGTAATTTTTATTTTCCCCCCTGCTGCATACCCCTGCCATACCCAATTGACGCCCCTGGACTTGAGACTTGCGTGCAAACTGTGCATAATGGAATCCCTTGAGGAAAAAACACTGCTTCGGCAGTATTGTCATTGTAGGGTTGTACAGTACTATACAGTGTATATATATATATATATATATATATATATATATATATATATATATATATATATATATATATATATATATATATATATAAATGCATGCGTAAAAACTAAAAAAAAAAAAACCTCTCCTGACTCCACAAGGCCCCCAAATGACTCCACACAACGTCCCTAAATTGACATCTTTGCATAGCTGGTAACTTTTTCGACACAATAATGCAAAAAAAAATAATCTGATGATGACTAACATCAGTAGCAGTATAGCTATCAGGGACGTGCAGAGAGTTTTAGAGAGGCAGGGGCTGACATTTCTGAAAGTTTCTTTTGGTGAAAATATCGAAAATAGCCGACCTCACAGTGAGCTTGGAGGTCGGCTATTTTCGGTACTTGATACCACACCGAACTAAGCTTTATCAAGTCAATACTGGAGACGTGGCGTACGGCACGGATTTCTACACAGAGAGCCAAGGGCAATTATTTCAACATAAGATGCTGCACTCAAGTTCAGGAGAGTTTGGACATGGCAATTCTCTTGAACGCTGCCTTCAGGTATGGCATGGAAAGAGGGGCATTTGCATTTCTTTCACCATAGTAAAAACTGCATTCATGTTCTGGAGAGGGCACTTTTTTACAGACAAATAAAAGGGCAGGGGCTCAAGCCACCTTTCATGTCTATGTCTGATGATGACTAACAGCAGTAGCAGTATAGCTACCCTATGTACAGTGAACTCTTATTATTTCCTATTTGTGTCTCCATAGTGCAGTGAAATATGTAAATCTTTCATCCTAAGATATAGATTGTGTGCCACAGCCACAGGGAAAACTTGAGAGAATAGTATAGTTTCCATTTCGACTGATTGGAAATAACTTCATACTTGACATGTGACCACCGATTTCGTAAGAGACTCGTCACCAATTACAAGATATTTAAAAGTTGTTTGGGGCCATGATGATAACCTCTTCTTCCCACTACTAGACTAAGGATTTATATTGTCTGTGTTATTGTTTACAACCACAATTATTCACGTGTGGCAAGATCGCGGTTCCACTAGTTTTACTAGTAGGCTAGTGTAGGCTTAGAAGCCTTTTCAGAAGTTTATTTAATGTTTTCCATTTAATGATTTCCTTTATCCTCATCTAATCTTGGCGCTAATGCACACAACTGTTTTCGCCAGGTTTTAAGGCCTATTATAGGCTTTTCAGAAGTTAATTTAATGTTTTCCATTTAATGATTTCCTTTATTGTCATCTTTTGCTAATGCACGCAACTGTTTTCGCCAGGTTTTAAGGTCTTATTTGAGTTGTTTCTCTTAAGCTCGCGACCCTCCTTGCCCATCGGCCCTCACCGTTGCGCTCAGGGTCACCGGGAAAACTGCGGTTGCGTCCTATAGTGTGTGTGTGTGTGTGTGTGTGTGTGTGTGTGTGTGTGTGTGTGTGTGTGTGTGTGTGTGTGTGTGTGTGTGTGTGTGTGTGAGTTCACTCTATGTAGCTGAGCTCAAGGAGATCTAACTTTGTTGGCAATGGCACCGCGGTAGGAGGAGGAACCTTATCCAAATGCCTTTCAACCAGTCTCGAGTGTAATTTGTCATGGCTTTGATCTGCCTCACATGCACGTACCCTTTAATGTACACACTGCCTATGGTCTCTGTATGCAGTTGCCTTAACGCTGGCCATAAACACTGGAAAAGTATGAGTTCATTGTTAGCAGACGCACCAGCTGGGGATTCATCAACCCCACCGCTGCACAAAGTAGAATACGCGCACACAAAAAGTCTTAGCTTGACTTAAAGGACAACTCTAGTTTTTTACAACAAGGGTTCATATTTTAGATTGTAATGAAAGAATATAAAAGATGAGTGTTAAAATTATTTCATTTACTTCTTTCTATTGTTTTAGAGATTCTTATTTCAGTGGCTGGGGGCATGCGTACAAGTGGCTGAATATGTCATTTTACACAGAATAAGCCCATTCCCACGATACAACGCAACCTTTCATGGTTGGATGTGACATATGGGGGCTAGAAGTGTTACTGTATATAGCAATAAAGAAACTGCTGGCTTACTGTGTCTTAAAAGACATATTTAGCCACTTGTACGCATGCTCCCATGCGTACGCATGCCCCACATTTTAGCATGGTAAACGCGATAAAACAATAGAACGAAGCAAATGAAAACATTTTAACACTCACTTTTCCTTTTCTCTAATTACAATCTAAAATATGAACCCTTGTTGTAAAAAAAACAAAGTTGTCCTTTAACCCATTTAGACCTAAGTCCGATTTAAAAATTAGCTTACACCTTTGGCTTTCATAGAAAACAATCTGAAAAAAACTATCTGAAAAAATGTGTTTCCGGCCTGAGGGGGTGATTTCTTTCCTTCTTCTACCAGGTGTTAAAGGTGATACACCATGCATTTAAAAAGTATTTATGTCATATTGTTGATGTCCCAAAAACGTTTTTCAAAAGGTTTGAGGCTAAATTACCACACCTGAATAGAGAGCCTCTCTCATTTTTGAATGGCTCTCAGGGCATTTTCAGCTGCAGTACCCCCCCCCCCCCAAAAAAAAAAAAAAAAATCTTTTAACCTCTGCCTTCCCAAAACCAGAGAAAGACACAACGGTCAGAAATGGGACTTTGTGAGGATAGAAGGTGCTATTGGGACCCCAAAAAAAGGTTTTAAAATAGGAAAAGTGAAATTTCATGGTGTATCACCTTTAACCCATTTAGGCCTACGTCTGATTTGAAAATTACCCACTGTTTTTCTGGAAAACGTATTACTCAGCCTCTGTAGCAGTTAGAAATACAATTCCAAAACTATTTGATAGCTTACACCTTTGGCTTTCATAGCAAAAAAATCTGAAAAACTTTAAATAAAAGAAATGCCATTTTCATTGTCAGGCTACCATTTCTATCCAATCAGGAGGAAGAACTTACACAGGATACAAGTGGCATTGGAGGTGATGACACAAAGAAATAGGTACTCCTTCCTGATTGGCTGAAATTTGCAACCCACCAGAAAATGCATTTTCTGTTCATTAAAGAGCTGGAGAGATGGAGAGACACCTCTTACTGAACAAACCCTCTTCATAGCATTGATCGCTATCAGGATAATAGAGCCTGAACCTTAACAAGTACGTTTTTGCCTGAAAATATCACGCTCTCTGCCTTTAACCTTGTTTTAACTAATTTACTGTCTTTTAAACATCGACTGAAGTGGTTAACTGCCGCGTCGTCCTCACCCTTTAACGTGGGGACGTGCGTGCACAGATGGTGCGCGATGTCACGGATCATGTACCAGGCGTGTGTAGAACCGATCACAGCTTTAAAATAAAAAATCAGACTGAAAAAAGACCTCTCCATCGCTGAGCTCCGTCTGCAACTGTTTACACGGAAGCTAACGGTAGCTGCGCCATGGTCCCGGATACGGAAGTCATATCCGGCGCATACCGGTAATGTGACCGGAAGCACTTCCGGTCGGGCGATTAGACACCGATCTCCGATAAAACAGAGATTTTATAGCGATTAAAGCACATTAAAGTCTCGGGACTATCAGGACCGGCAGAGAGGTACATAGGGATTTTAACGGGACTATCGGGGGAGGCAGTAAATGAGTTAACAGTGTGAATGCGTTTTTATCATCTTTGCCATCAATACCTCTTTGATTACGCAAGGAAACTATCTCAGGGCAAATCCTTGATTCTCAATTCAATTCAATTTCAGATCATAGTGTCAGATCATAACAAGACACTTTCCTTGTTGCTTTCCTTCAGAATTATTCTTATAATGTATTGCTTTGTTGTTGCCACGGAGGACTGAAACCTGAATGAAAGCCGTATAGTTCACTCATTATTGCATTTGAAACTGGTCATTTTCATCAAAGCTGATGTCCAGTGAGCCTGCGACTGTCCGGTGCACCGAAAATAGCCGATCACCAAGCTCGCAGGCCGGCTATTTTCAGTGGGGAGCGACCCTGTCGCAGCATAAAATACAGCATATCATAGCGTCGTCGTCGGGTGGAAACCTCGTATCTCCAAGTTTCAAATGTGTACGTTCTTTCGCAGAGTAAAGCCCTGCTTCATCGTACAAGGCCGTCGCACAAAACTAGTGAGAACAGCCGATCTGCAAGCACACAACGGCGTTGTGTGCTTATAGATCGGCTGTTTTCACTAGTTTAAATCATTTTTAAAATGAAACATGCAAAACGAACGGTTTTGGACATACAAGGTTTTCACCCGACAACGACGATTAGGCATTACACGAGCGCTGCTGGTTTCATTGTCATTATAAGGACAGCTACATTATCCAGTTTGTCTCTCTCTCTCTCTCTCTCTCTCTCTCTCTCTCTCTCTCTCTCTCTCTCTCTTTCAAAGGAAACACAGTCAGGGCGATTCTCCAGAAGTGCCACACTGTGTATTCTGCCCGGCTGTGTGTGTGTGTGTGTGTGTGTGTGTGTGTGTGTGTGTGTGTGTGTGTGTGTGTGTGTGTGTGTGTCAGCCAGAGGACAGCAGGGATGAGGACGTCGGGGCCGGTCATCAGGGCCCCGTGCAGGGGCGTCACAAGGGGGGGAAAAGTGGGACTGAGTTACTAGGGCCGAAGGTGGAGGGGCCTTAATTATTTTATACTTTAGCTATTCAAAAATAGCAGATACACAAGCTCACAGCGCGGCACCGAGTGACGCGCTGCGAGCCTGTAGATCTGCTATTTTTTAAAAGTCGTGAAAACGTGTGCAAATCTTTGAATATGTGTATTTTTGAAGCGAAAATGTGTAACTCAAATTTTGCTCCTGTGGGGGTCCCTGGAACTCAATATTTTGAGACGGGGGTCCGTGGCCAAATGCATATCATTTTGGGGGGTCCTTCACATCGAAAGGTTTGAGCACCACTGACATAGAAACGTGGGTTTTTCAAAAAACCTTAGAAGGATTTGAAATATTCAAAGACTTGCACAGATTTTCACAATTTTTCAAGAATAGCAGATCTACAAGCTCGCGAGCTTGTAGATCTGCTATTTTTCAACAGTTAAAGCACCCAGGGCCCAGCATTTGGTGCGACACCCCTGGCCCCGTGCCTCTCTAGCCGAGCTGTTTAGAGCAGTCCCTCTGCCAGACAGTGGCGTCAGTTCAGCAAAAGCTAGGGTACGGCAAAGATGGGAGTCCTCATGGGAAATAGGCATTACATTTTGCATAACACGGTTCTATTGTGAAAATAGCAGATCTACATGCTCACAACGCCTCGCGCCTCGCGCTGCAACGCCTCGCGCTGCGAGGCGTTGTGAGCATGTAGATCGGCTATTTTCACAATGTCTAAAAAAACAAACAAAAAAAAACGACTTTTGTCAGTTTTTTACACAGGTTTCTACGGTTTCTTGGGCTGGATATGGCAGCCTGGAACGGTTTTTCAAGTGCAGCTAAACTTAGCATGTTAGTAAACGTGCCACAATTAACAATAATGCATTGCACCTGTGCAGCTGACCTGCGGAACCTAGTAATATGCCATTTTGTCAAGCTGGGGAGAATACAAGTGTGGAGAATATAATTATAATAGCTACCTTGTTAAAGTGACCATTATGTTAAATTTTGCATTTGTAGTTATTTTACTGTAATTTAACAACATAATAACCAGCGCAGATAGACAAAGAGACATTCGTGGATTTATATTTAAAAGTAACTTTTATTTTTCCCCCTGGACCCAGGGTATGGCAGCTGCACACCCCTGCCATACCCAATTGACGCCCCTGGCTGCCGGTGTGCTCATGTGTTTAGGAGAGCGAGAGGGAAACCCCGCTGCAGAGTGTCAGCGCTCCTGTGATCTGCATGTCTTTATCACCCACACGACACGCACACATCACATCTTTCCTCTACATTCAGCCTTAAGTTTCGCTGCGAGGCAGGCAGGCAGGCAGGGGCGTCACACCAAATTCTGGGCCCTGGGTACAAGGATTCACTGCGGGCCCCCTCATGAATGTTAACTATTGAAAAATAGCAGATATACAAGCTCACAGCGCGGCACCGAGTGCCGCGCTGCGAGCTTGTAGATCTGCTATTTTTTGAAAAATCGTGAAAATGTGTGCCAAGAAACCTATGTTTTCACGTCTGTGATGCTCAAACTTTTTCATGTGAAGGACCCCCCCATCTCAAAATATTTAGTTCCAGGGACCCTAGCAGATAGCAGATCTACAAGCTTGCAGCGCGGCACTCGGTGCCGCGCTGTGAGCTTGTATATCTGCTATTTTTCAATAGATAAAGTTATTATAGGGCCCCTCCACCTTGGGCCCCAGTAACTCAGTCCCACTTTCCTACCCCTTGTGACGCCCCAGCAGGCAGGCAGGCGAGCGACCTTGCAAAGCAGGCTCTTATCATCTCACTTCTTCCGTTCCTTTTTAGTTTTAGTTTTCTTTTTGCATCTCCGTTGCGTTTTCTTCTCCCCCCCGTATGCTTTCCTCTCTTTGCAAGGCCAATGAAAGCTCTCACAGTTGAGAGTTGTTCCGATACTGATACCGATACCGGTATGCCTAAAATGGCTGGTATCTGTATCGGTGAGCATATGTCAGTCTATGCCATTCCCCATGCCACATGAATTATCATATTGTCACTGTCTGGCCAAAACCTCTTAACTCCATTTTTTAAAGGTTTTAGATTTTTTGGCATAAATCAGGGCTATTGAACACCCTTTACAGCTGAGTGTTTAGGCCAGTCAACCTAAGCTAAAAAAAGGTCATGACCCAAAAGAAATTGCAATAGTAATCATTCAATGTTTTTTATAATCCTTAGGGTCATCCAAAGCACAGGTTAAAACTTTTCCAAAATATTCTTAGTGGATCAAGGTAAATTCAGGGGGTTCAAGTTTGGGTCCCTTCACTTACTATACAGGAAAAAAGACCCCCCAAAAAATCTTCTTTAAGTAGCATGTGAGGGGTCTAACTAGGGAGTTTTCATGATTCTGAATCCATTGCAAGCATTTGTTTTGCAAGAAAAACATTCCTCAGGCCAAAAACGGACCCACAACACTATGGTGTTAGTGATGGTTTAGTGAGTAATCACTTTTCACACTTTTGTGGGGTCCATTTTTAGCCTGAGGAATGTTTTTCGTGCAAAACAAATGCTTGCAATGGATTCAGAATCATGAAAAAACCCTAGTTAGACCCCTCACATGCTACTTAAAGATTCATTTTTTTTAGGTATGTTTTTCCTGTATAGTAAGTGAAGGGACCCAAACTTGAACCCCCAGAATTTACCTTGATCCACTAAGAATATTTTGGAAACATTTTAACATGATTTGGTTCCCTCCGTTGTTTCCCCAATCCCTATTAAAATGCTCTAGTAGCCTAGTGTAGTCTTGCCAGTCGCTAAAAGTTGGACTAAAAGATGCATGTACCAGACAAATTTTTCAAAAGCAAAACTACTCCGCATCAAGGAGTTCATTAGGTAGGCCCTAAAAGTGTGTCCTTGAGCGCAGGGGAATATTTTGGGTTAAAACTGAATCCGGTTTGATCTTTCCGGCAAATCGTAGTCCTTTGAGTACTACAACGTGACGTTTTGTGGTTTCCGCTCCAGACCGGTTACAAACCCGAAAAGTGAAGTGATCCCAGACTAGGATGACCCTGACCCTAACCCTAACCCTAACCCACAAACCTTGAACCATTACTATTGCAATTTATTTTGGGTCAAACCTCCGACTGACTGGACTATGTTGGTTAAAATAATATTGAACCAATGGAAAGTAGTAAAAAGTGCTTGGGACAAAACCTCCTAACTCCATACTTTCTGCCAAACCAGCTAACTCCACCCGATTGGCCCTCTCTTTTTTTCATAAATATGTGCTATTGAACACCCTTTACATCTGTGTGTTGGTTAAAATAATATTGAACCAATGAAAAGTAGTAAAAAGCCCTTCGGTCAAAACCTCCTAAATCCACTTGAGCTCATTTTCCCAAAAATGAACATTTTGGTGTTAGGAGGTTTCGGCCCGACAGCAGAGATATTATATGTCATTGACAGTAATCAATTATTTTGTATTTTGAATGATTCAATTGATTACTGTGTAAAGTCCCTGGACTTTTTAATTACCCACTGTTATCGAAATGGGTAGGGTAGAGTGGGGGAAAAGGCCCCCCTGGGGTAATAAGCCCCCCAGCTGTATTTGACTACAGAACTACAAGGTGGCAAAAATTTTGATTTCAGCACATTCCTGGCATCCTTAGCTCTTCATGGATACCAAATTTCATTGTCTCACCTTAATCCAGGTCATAACTTTCTCAATCAAACACATTTAAGATAAACTGATCTAATTCTTTGTCACTGTGAAAATGTTCCAAACTCGGTGTAAATAAGTTGAACCTCTTCACTTATTTTTTGTATATCATTAGGAAGGCCTTATGATAAATTATCAACTTAAAAAAATAAAAAAATAAAAAAGGTTTAAGATTTAAGATGACACTCTTTGCAATGACAGCGTTGGGGTAATAGGCCCCCCCCTCGTGTGGGGTAAGAAGCCCCCGGAGGCTTTTTGCCCCATGGAGAGAATAACTGCTTATTTTTGGCAGAATCGTTCAGTTAATGATACAAACGTGAAAATTGGCATTAGCAGTTTCCATGGGTCACTTTGAAATGGACACTTTCAAGATGACAGACATTTTTCAAGATGGCTGACACCTAATTGGAGCAGTTATGTGATATAAAGGGTTATTTTACCCAGGGGGCAAACCCAGCCTTTTTTTGGGAAACCTGCATTTGCCCTGACATAAAAAGTTGTCCACCAGAAATATTATCTATGACCCAGTAGGATCACAACCTATATGGACAACCCGGTCAATTTGTACAACAAAGTCCAATATGGCCGCCTCAATATTAGCCCCTATTAGTTTTAATGGGGGGTGAATAGGGCAAAATTTTAAACTGAGGGATATTTCCACGAAACTTCACAGGTTGATCAATGGTATACATATGAACATTTTTTGTATTGCAAGTTATGGCCGCCATAATGTAAGGACCCAGAAAATAGGTTTTGCCTCTAACTTCTGAACCAGATGAGCTAGAAACGCAAACTTGGTGTCTATTTCATGGTGTCTGACCATGGGAGACTCAATGGAATAGCTCATTTTATTATTGGGTGTGTCTGGACCTTTATTGTGCATATTTGCAAGATGGTGGATTCCCAAAATAGAGCTTTAACATAATTTCTACCATGATTGTTGACTGCTTTTGCAAATACAAGCAATATGAATCCATTTGCTAAGATTTATGGCACAGAAGGGACTTATACCTGTATTATTCTTGAGTTTGCATGTTGTCAAAATGGCTGTAAACGAGATATTATATTTCCTGTCCGATTCTACTGTATGTAGTTGTAGCAATGACTTCAGATAAAATCAGAGACCAAAACAATGTATCTTAGAACATTTTTTTTTATTAAAAAAAAAGATAAAAAAAAGAGAGAGATTATCTCAATAAAATGAATGCAACTGCCTTTTTGGGTCTTTCACACATAGACATGCACATGCTTTCCAACAACTTCAGCTTCAGGGAAATTATAATGAACACATGATTAAAACAGGCTGCATTATAATGCAAATAATTGCTAGTCACTATCACTGTCATGTGTACCTATCCTGCTGCATCTTGTCTCCAGTCCTTGGCAACGACACCCCAAGTAGCATGCAATTCCCTTCTTCGCACATGAACAGTTTTTCTGGCAGCCTTTGATACAGCTACATGATATTGCCTTGTCCATTGATATAGGCCAGGCTGGCTCTGTAGATGGACAGGGGACTGCCTTCCCATGGCGGCAGCATGATATAGGCATCTATATCATGCTGCCACCCACCTCCTAGACTTTCCAGAGCTGTGGGTGAGAACAGAGCAGCATGCATATCTTCCTATCCATCACATGGTCTCAGCCCTTGGACTCGCACAGTGTCGTGCCCTGCCCTTTATTCACAGCCTGAGTGGCAGAGATACCACCAGCTATCCCTTTTTCACTGGAAAGAAGGCATGGTTCAAGACCAGCATGGGTCTAGATCTCCCTGCACTTCAGGAGTTTGGTGAAAATTCCTCTTATTCCCTCTCAGAGGATGTCAAGAATCAGGCTAGAGACCGCACAATAGCTGTATATGCATCAAAAGCTGACCATTCGGAGGACTTTGACCTGGCAAAGCTGAGAGTGTACAAGTTCCTAAATAACCGATCAACCCTGTTGAAGCTGCTGCCACCTACAGAAAATGCCTTTGGCCTGCACCTGAAAAGAGCTGCTCTTGCAGCAATAATAGATAAAACTGCACACATCGCGAAGCCAGACATCCCTTGCTTCACTGAATATGGATGGTCTCTCAGTGATGGGAAGGCAGTCCCCTGTACATCTACAGAGCCAGCCTGGCCTATATCAATGGACAAGGCAATATCATGTAGCTGTATCAAAGGCTGCCAGAAAAACTGTTCATGTGCCATCCATCCATCCATCTTCAACCGCTTATCCGGAATCGGGTCGCGGGGGTAACAGTTCCAACTGAGACTTCCAGATTTCCTTATCCTGCGCAACTTCCTCCACTCCCTCTGGGAGTATACCGAGGCGTTCCCAGTCCAGTCTGGATATATAATCCTTCCATCTGGTCTTAGGTCTGCCACGGGGTCTCCTCCCAGTGGGACGTGCATCGAGGACCTTCCTAGGAAGGCGCTCGGGGGGCATCCGTACTAGATGCCCGAACCACCTAAGCTGACTCCTTTCCAAGTGAAGGAGCAGCGGTTCTACTCTAAGTCTCTCTCGGGTGATTGAACTTCATGTGCGAAGAAGGGAATTGCATGCTACTTGGGGTGTCGTTGCCAAGGACTGGAGACAAGATGCAGCAGGATAGGTACACATGACAGTGATAGTGACTAGCAATTATTTGCATTATAATGCAGCCTGTTTTAATCATGTGTTCATTATAATTTCCCTGAAGCTGAAGTTGTTGGAAAGCATGTGCATGTCTATGTATGAAAGACCCAAAAAGGCAGTTGCATTCATTTCATTGAGATAATCTCTCTCTTTTTTTTAAATAAAAAAATAATTTCTAAGATACATTGTTTTGGTCTCTGATTTTATCTGAAGTCTTTGCTACAACTACATACAGTAGAATTGGACAGTAAATATAATATCTCGTTTACAGCCATTTTGACAACATGCAAACTCAAGAATAATACAGGTATAAGTCCCTTCTGTGCCATAAATCTTAGCAAATGGATTCATATTGCTTGTATTTGCAAAAGCAGTCAACAATAATGGTAGAAATTATGTTAAAGCTCTATTTTGGGAGTCCACCATCTTGCAAATATGCACAATAAAGGTCCAGACACACCCAATAATAAAATGAGCTATTCCATTGAGTCTCCCATGGTCAGACACCATGAAATAGACACCAAGTTTGCGTTTCTAGCTCATCTGGTTCAGAAGTTAGAGGCAAAACCTATTTTCTGGGTCCTTACATTATGGCGGCCATATTGTGGCGGCCATATTGGATTTCATGGAAACTTGCAATACAAAAAAATGTTCATATGTATACCATTGATCAACCTGTGAAGTTTCGTGGAAATATCCCTCAGTTTAACATTTTGCCCTATTCACCCCCCATTAAAACTAATAGGGGCTAATATTGAGGCGGCCATATTGGACTGTTGTACAAATTGACCGGGTTGTCCATATAGGTGATGATCCTACTGGGTCATAGATAATATTTCTGGTGGACAACTTTTTATGTCAGGGCAAATGCAGCACACCTTCCTTTGCCCCCTGGGTATAGCCTCGGAAACCCAGACTTACTTGGCAATTAGCCACACACAGTTACTTGAAATTTCAATATGGCAGCCATTTTTCAAGATGGCCACCACCTTAGTGGAGCACCAAATAAACCATTATATCACTTAACTGCTCCACAAGGTGTCGGCCATCTTGAAAAATGTCCGCCATCTTGAAATTTCAAGTAGCTGTGGGTGGCTAATTGTCAAGTGACCCACAGAGACTGCTCATGCCAATTTTCATACTTATATCACCAAATAAACTATTATATCACATAACTGCTCCACTAAGGTGTCAGCCATCTTGAAAAATGGCCACCATCTTGAAAATTCAAATTCCTCTGACAATTATCTTGTCAAGTGACCCATGGAAAATGCTCATGGCAATTTTCATGATTGTAGCACTTATTCTGCTCCAGGACATAGAAGGGGGCCTATTACCCCATAGAGGGGGGCCTATTACCCCAGTAGTGGGGCAATAGGCCCTTTTTACATGTTTTTCTTTTTGTACTATAAAATCAAATGTATCTAATTTTTCAACATGATGCCCATATAGGTGTATTGGGTAAAGCATTGTTAACATGTACATACTGAATTAATATCAAAATGTATTTTAATTGGTCATAAAATAGACATTTTCCTTAGGGGGGGCCTTTTACCCCACCTTACTCTATTCGTTATAGAAACGATACGCAAGTTATGAGTATCTGAATCAGTATCGGGAAGGAAAAAAAAGAAAAAACGTTTCGCTACATCTCTACTCACTAGGGCTGTCACGATTATGACATTTTACATGACGATTAATTGTCACTCAAATAATTGTGATTAACGATTTAATTGTGTTTTTGTCGTTGACAATTATATTTCTGTTTCGCTTTTAGGCTTTGAAGTTGCACATGGCAGATATGACACATAACCTAAATGTACAAAGAAATTACTGACATGTTTGTCAACCTTATACTTAAAAAAGAACATTGATAGTGGAAATAGCCGATCTACAAGCTCACAACGCGTCGCGATGCAACGCGTTGTGAGCTTGTAGATCGGCTATTTCCACTATTTTTGACTTTTGTTTTTAAATATATGTACATCTTTCAACATGGAAACGATTATGACGATTATGAAAAATAATCGCGATCATGTCAAATGATTGCTTGATTAGACGATTATGTAATCATTGTGACAGCCCAGCTACTCACGGTAACGTCTTGTACCTCCATCTGCAACCTGCGTGTTGTTTCTCATTAACCCATTTAGGCCTGTGATTATTGAATGCTTTAACCAGTGAAAAACAGCAGATATACAAGCTCACAGCGCGGTGCCGCGCTGCAAGCTTGTAGATCTGCTATTTTTGAAAAAGGCGTAAAAATGTGTGCAAATCTTTGAACATATGTATTTTCAAAGCGAACGTTTGTAACTAAAAGCCATTAAACAAAACGGGTATTTCTTACATTGATGCTCCTACATATTATCATGCAAGCACCAGTTACAGTTACTTTCCATCCCTCATATACTGTATGCACAGTGCACATCCCATAACCCACACACTGCACATCATTTTGGAGCTCATATCTTTGAACGGGTAAGGGCTAGTTTAAGTGAAAAGGACCTTTTCTTGAACGATGGCTGGCCCGATTGCTGACATAGAAACATAGGTTTTTTCAAAAAAATCGTAGGATTCAAAAGACACTTATAGAATCGGGTCAAAATTCAAATTTTCTCGATTTTTCTAAAATAGCAGATCTACAAGCTCGCAGCGCGGCAGTGAGCTTGTAGATCTGCTATTTTTCAATAGTTAAAGCATAAAATAATGATACACAATAATGTGTACCCGTTCTAAATGGGCTTAAAGAGCGATGTGGCCTTTCTGTGCAGGACTGGCTGGCTGCTGGCATTCTCCCTGACATTATGCCGGGTGTCAGGGAGGATGCCAGAATGCCAGGCCCGCTGTGGTGGTGTTGGTGGTGTTGTTGGTCTGTCAGAGACTCAGAGAGGAGAGAGGAGGCTCAGGCTGCAAGCCCAGGCTGCTCGGAGGTAGAGGTGGGACGTTTGTGAACAAATCTTTCGAGTCTTCTGAGCGGCTCTTTGAAATGAACGATGGGATCCAGTTCGCAGTTCCTTTTTCTTTTTGTTTTGATGAGGGGGAGTAATCAAAGGAAAATGTAATGTTTTTAAAAGTGTTCTTGTAAGGTTTTATAGCCACAAATCATAAATCATGCTCTAATTTACACATGGGGGATATTTTTCACAATAATAACATACATGTTCTAGACATTCTAATGATCACCAAAAAATATATATTACAGGCATTTTACTAAAGTGAGATGTTGTTCAACCAGACTCTAGAATGTCAGCCTCTGTGGGGGGTATTTATATGCAAATATCGTGGCCAATATGGCATTGTAATACTAACCAATAGGATCCAATGGTGATTTTTAGGTGCTAGGGTGAGCAAAAATAAAATCCTTTAAACCTTTCTTTGGATGAAATACAAATGTTGTGATATTACAACAGTGGGTCTTAGAGACACGTAAAAGTATCAATGCTGCTGCCACAAGTAGAAGTTTGGAATTAAAATGTGCTTGAGTAAAAGTACAAAAGTGTTGGTATCAAAATGTACTTAAAGTACCAATAGCAGAAAGTACTCATTATGCAGAATGTACCATTTGTCAAGTTTTCCAATTAACAAAATGTAGAAAATATATCATTTGAAAATAACAGATCTACAAGCTCACAATGTGTCGCGTTGCGATCGGCTGTAGATCGGCTGTTTTCAAATGGCGGAAATGTATATATGGCCGAAATGGATATAGGTTTGAAGTGATTTGTTATTAGAATAAAAATCTACAAAGTAACTAAAATGAGTCTTTTGAGCGGCTCTGTGAAAGCAACGAACGGATCCCAGAGATCCAGCTCACTTCAGAGAGCCATAATAAATCCCATCTCTACTCGGAGGTTGCAGTGGCTCGTGTTTCACATCATGCCATGATCTGATGCCACCGGCCGTGACGGACGGGCCTCTGTGATGTGAGTTGCCTCTCAGTGACAGTCTTCTCTCCTAGAACTGGATGTCAGGGCCAACGGGTTCAAGTGCGTCTTATTTGATCCCATTTAGGCCCAGAATTATTGAAACTTTTAAACTGTTGAAAAATAGCAGATCTACAAGTTCACGAGCTTGTAGATCTGCTATTTTTCAAAAAGTTGTGAAAATGTTTCAATATATTTTTTTTTAAGTGAACATTTGTAACATTTGCTTTTGGGGGGGTCCCTGGTACAAAATATTTCGAGACGGGGGTCAGCGGCCAAATACATATAATTCTAGGGGTCCTTGTCATGAAAGAGTTTGAGAACCTGTGACGTAGAAACGTGTGTTTTTCAACAAACAAAAAACCTTGGAAGGATTTAGAAGACACTTATAGAATCGGCTCAAAATCGGCTCAAAATTCAAATGTTCATGATATTTCAAAAATAGAAGATCTACAAGCTCACAGCGCGGCACTCGGTGCCGCGCTGTGAGCTTGTATATCTGCTATATTTCAATAGTTAAAGCATAAAATAATAATACGCAATAATGCGTACCCGTTCAAAATGGATACACACACACACTGCCTGCCCTGCGCACAAACTGAACAGAACCGAACCGGCCTCACCACCCGGTCCATGGCCCTGGGGGACTGCAGGACAATACAACAACGGTTTAGAGCAGGGGTCTTCAGCGTTTCAGGCCAAGGACCCCTTTAGTTGAGAGAGAGAGATGAGAGAGATTCAACTTTTTTTTTTCATAGATTTCAAAGATACAGTAGCTTCGTAGACTTGTTTGACAGCACTGTCATCGTCTATGTCTGTCGTTCTCAACCCCAGGGGGTCCCCAAATTATTTTGGGGGGTCCCCAGATGATTAACTTAATGTGAAATGTTTTCTCACTCAACAGTAAACAAACACAACATAGGCTTACAGTTTAATTGTATAGAGGGTATCTGCACAAGTGACAATACATTGTTTTAATACCTGTGAAATGACAAATTAAATATTGGTCAACTTGTCAAATATTAAAGGCAGAAATTGTGAAAATAGCAGATCTACATGCTCACAACGCCTCGCAACGCCAGGCGTTGTGAGCATGTAGATCGGCTATTTTCACAATAGAACTGCATTATATTAAATGTATTGCCTCAACTCTTAGTGCTCGTCAGGGTGAGGGGTCCCCATTTAAAATATGATTATTTTGGGGGTCGCGGTCTGAAAAGTTTGAGAACCACTGGTCTATGTTGGAGTCATGTTCATGTGTCTGTCCATCCATCCATCCATCCATCCATCCATCCATACATCCATCTTCAACCACTTATCCGGAATCGGGTCACGGGGGTAACAGTTCCAACTGGGATTTCCAGAGGTCCTTATCCTGAGCAACTTCCTCCACCCTTCCGGGAGTATACCGAGGCGTTCCCAGGCCAGTGTAGAGATATAATCCTTCCATCTGGTCTTTGGTCTGCCACAGGGTCTCCTCCCAGTGGGACGTGCATCGAGGACCTTCCTAGGAAGGCGCTCGGGGGGCATCCGTTCTAGATGCCCGAACCACCTAAGCTGACTCCTTTCCAAGTGTAGGAGCAGCGGTTCTACTCCAAGTCTCTCTCTTGTGACTCAACTTCTCACCCTATCTCTAAATGTACACAGACTGCAAAGAACCGCAAGAAAACGAAGGACTTTTCTTTTTACAGCCGACGCCGACTGTAGTTACTCACTGTATGGCAGTGTTGCCAGGTCTGATCGTTATAAGCGACTTTGGTCCTGTTTTCCTACGACTTTGGTCCTGTTTTCCTATAATGTTGCTAGTTGTGGGTTGCTTTTGTTTGGGCTTGTTTCTGAGGTGTAGTTGCTTATTTGGCCTTGCTTTCAACATTCTTTTAGAAAATAGCTAATGTAATAGAGCTCAATAGGTGAAACTGGTCACTTCTTTTGGGCTTATTTTCATAGACCTGGCCGCTTGTTTCACTCACAGAATCTGGGAACCGCGGAGATCTCCGTGCGGTGTTTTTTTCCTGCTCTGCTCTCACCAAAACAAGACTCTATTACTACGCACTATTACTTTTTTTTTTCTTTTTTTTTTATCCCACGATTTTTGTAACCCATTTTTTTTTCACCCGGTGCCAATTGCCTAAGCTGTAATCCTGGGCTCTGTTCTCCCTCTGCCAACCTGGGGAGGGCCCCGAACTGAGCTCATGCTTCCTTCAGTGCATGAGGAGTGACCAGGCCGCTTCTTATCACCTGACAGGGGGAGCTTCCCCGGTTGGACGTAGCGCGTGGAAGGAACACGTTATTCCAACCAGTTCCATTCATCAGGCGCCCCGGCTGGCCAGGGGGAGGCATTATAGAGACCAGGATTACTGCATGTTTTTGTGAGGGTATCAACCCTAGGAGACACGGGGAGAACATGCAAACTCCACACAGAAAGGCCCTTTTGCCAACCCCACCTAGGGTGTGGGCACTGATGACGCGGAGGAGGGAACACGCCCCCAGCACCCACAGCGTCCCCCGGCGGGAATTGAACCCAGGACCTTCT
>NC_137819.1:2422500-2617000 GCF_963921795.1 Nannobrachium achirus | reverse complement strand
GGTCCCAGGAACTAAATATTTTGAAATGGGGGTCCGTAGCTAAATAGGCCTACTTATCATTTTGGGGGTCCTTCACATGAAGAAGTTTGAGGACCACTGACATAGAAGCATAGTTTTTTCGGAAAAAACCTTAGAAGAATTTGAAATATTCAAAGACTTTTTGTTGAAAAATCTACAAGCTCGCAGCACTCTGTGTCACGCTGTGAGCTTGTATATCTGCTATTTTTTAATAGTTAAAGCACAACATGTGAGTGAATCTGTACCCAGGGACCAGAATTTGGTGTGACACCCCTGCTCTAGCTAATACACAGCCAAAGGTAATGGATGCTACAGTATAGCTAATACACAGCCAAAGGTAATGGATGCTACTGTATAGCTAATACGCAGCCAAAGGTAATAGAGGCTGGGCTTTCTATGTCTTAGAGACTAAGGCATACGTCGTGGAACGTGGAGGCAATTAAGTCTCTCTCTCCACAAACATTCCGGGATTACAACAGAAAATGTTTTCTAGTTACTAGTAAGAGGTCACGCCAATTCTTGGCCATCTGGTCAGTGATGTATATCGGACCAGTTACCCATATGGAGATCCATGTACTGTATAGTACATCCCTTTCATGCCCATACATGGAGATCCCTGTCTGAACCAGCCGCACAGATATGGGCTGTCTTCCTCCATATATGGGCATTCACATATGAATTCCTGTTAGATATGGGCTTAATATTGATGACATCAGGGAACTCCATAAATGGGAATAAAAGGGATTCTGTTAGAGTGGCCCCCATCATGACATAACAACATACAATATATGTTATGCCCATACATGGAGCTCCCTATCCGAACCAGCCACACAGATATGGGCCATGATATCAGGGATCTTCATATATGGGCATAAAAGGGATTCTGGGGAATACCCATATTTGGACTTTTACATAGGTGATGTCACCTGTGATATCACCTGTGATATAGGTATGTGTATCATGGTAGACTGCGACCTTTGGTCGCAATAATTTACCTTTAATCATCTGTTCTCTCGCTTTCTATTTGCATGGTACCAGCTCAATTCAGCATCGACTCTACTTGCTTCTACCAGCTAGGTTTTTGGTATCACTCCTAAACCCTAGACAAGGGGTGTCGCACCAAATTCTGGGCCCTGGGTACAAGGATTCACTGCGGGCCCCCCATCAATGTTCTTCATAGGGGGAGGGGGTTTAACCCATTTAGACTGGGAACACATTATTACGCGTTATTTTGTGCTTTAACTATTGAAAAATAGCAGATATACAAGCTTGTAGATCTGCTATTTTTGAAAAATCGATCTGTTATTTTTGAAAAATCGTGAACATTCGTGCAAGTCTTTGAATATTTCAAATCCTTCTAAGGTTTTTGGAAAAAGCCCATGTTTCTATGTCAGGGGTGCTCAAACCTTTTCATGTGAAGGACCCCCAAAATGATATGTATTTGGCCACGGACCCCCATCTCAAAATATCTAGTTCCTGGGACCCCCCAGAAACACAATTTGAGTGCAAGTGTTGGCTTAAAAAATACATATATTCAAACATTTTCACAACTTAAAAAAAAAAAATAGCAGATCTACAAGATCACAGCGCGGCACCGAGTACCGCACTGTGAGCTTGTATATCTGCTATGTTTCAATAGCTCAAAGTATAAAATAGTTAAGGCCCCTCCAGCTTTGGCCCTAGTAACTCAGTCCCACTCCCCCCACTTGTGACGCCCCTGCCCAAGACAAACAATAGAAAACCAAGACAGACCCTTTAACTTGCCGTATCTGTGTGATGATGTACAATAGTTGCTTTCCTCAGAAGTAGGTCGTTGAGTCTATTCATTCCAGTGGGAGAAGTGAACGTGAACACAGCTTCTGAACGATTATTTAGCCCTCCTGGTCACTGAACTAAGTAACGGGCCCATTCTCCTCACAAGCCACTAAATCTACCCAACATTGTGACACTGAAATCTTCAGAGAGACAAATCAGGAGAAAATCAACCGCGTTATCGACCTTTCTCTGTCCCAGCTACGCAGTCTCGCAATATTTGGCAACAGTACAGTGATCATAGGACGTTCTGATGTCAGGCGGTGGCCATTTAGGAGACCGTTTTGTATACCATTTTGCTCCTTCTGGGATAGCCCTAACTTATTAAATTAACAGAGGTGGAAAAAGGCCTTGCATGTACTTGAATACAAGTATGAGAGTATTTGCATCAAAATGTATTTAAAGTACCAAAAGTAAAAGTACAAAATGTTTGAAAATAGAAGATCTACAAGCTCACAGCGCGTCGCGACGTGACACGCTGTGAGCTTGTAGATCGGCTATTTTCAAATAGCCTATGTATAAAATAGGACTAAAGTGGTTTATGTATGTTGTATAATATTATAATGTATATCTGCAAAGTAACTAGTAACTAAAGTTGTCAAATAAATGTAGTGGAGTAAAAGTACAATATTTGGATGGATCTGAGATGTAGTGGAGTAGAAGTAAAAGTTTTGGAAATTGGAAATGCGCAAGTAAAGTACAAATACCTCAAAATTGTACTTAAGTACAGTACTTAAGTAGATGTACTTAGTTGCTTTACACCACTGTAAATTAAGGGTTAGGGTTAGGGTTAGTTTCCTTCACATGGTAAATGGACTGAATTTATATATTGCTTTTCTCTCCAAAGCGCTTTACAATGTATTTCACATTCACTCATTCACTCTGACGGAGGAGGGAACCATACAAGGCACCAACCTGCTCATCGGGAACAGTTAGGGGTTCAGTGTCTTGCTCAAGGACACTTCGACACAGGAGCCTTGAATCGAAGCTGGAATCGTTGTATTCCAAGGCTGTGTTACCTCCTGCGCCACTTTTACCCCATAACATTGCAATATGTTAGCGATATGTTGTTAGCTTGTAGATCTTTGAATCTTGCAACACCGCGGCACACTACGGAGTGTACTTTAATAGGTCCAACGTAGAGTTGTGTTGTTATGGTTGATGGTGACGTTGTTATCGGCTAGGGGTGAAACAATAGTAACGGAATTGAAAAATCGATTTTAATTTGCAATGATCTTCTATATTGTTTGCAAAAGCAAAATATCGTACCGTTTTGGCTTTGTATCGTATCGTTTTAAAATGCAGTAATCGTATCGAATTGTTTTGTAATGCAAATAATTGATTGTATGGAAACTAAGTAGCCTATTTGTGCCTTGTATTTGGCAATTTTAAGAAGGAAAATTAAAAAGATGGGTCTAATTACTTTTCCATTCCATAACTACTCTTGTTCTATCGATAAATGTGTGTAATCTCTGTGTTCATGTCAAGGTGGGTTTGTCCATGTGTTGAAATATAATGTCCATGTATTTGCTAGATAATCACAGCGTTTACTTCCATAGTAATACATTTTTTACAAGTTTTACACAGATTTCATTTCATGGCTAAACAGTTACTATATCGATTTTAAATCATTGAATCGAATCGTATCGTATCGCCATGAATGAAGCAATATCGTCCATGTATCGTATCGCTAACCATGTATCGTGATGCGTATCGTATCGCTGTTAAAATGTATCGTTAACACCCCTATTATCGGCGTATTAAAAAATGAACTTTATTGGACAATGGAGCGTTTGTACACCATGCACTTGATTAAATGTCATGACAGGCCAGGAATTTAATGGAGGTCATGAAGACCTTCATGGCTGCCCTTTCCACTTGGAAACAAAGCCTTCGGGCCTTGTCTGTGCTTTCATCCATTTGAATTCATTTCCAATAACGCGCTCGATCAATCATTCAGTTCTGAAGAAGACTGTTTTGGTCTTAAAAAACGAATAAAACAAATAAAGCTTTGACTGGTAGCCCTTTAAGCCACAATGTGCAGAATTTATTTTTGCTTTGCCACGGCTGCCTCATGATGGTTTGTCCCTCAACTTGGCCTTCTGCCCTTAATCCATTTAGGCCTGAACACGTTATGACGCAATATTTTATGCTTTAACTATTGAAAAATAGCAGATATACAAGCTCACAGCGCGGCACCGAGTGCCGCGCTGCGAGCTTGTAGATCTGCTATTTTTGAAAAATCGTGAAAATTAGAATTTTGACCCGATTCTATAAGTGTCTTTTGAATCCTTCTAAGATTTTTGGAAAAAAACCTATGTTTCTATGCCAGCCATTGTCAAAGAAAAGTTCCTTTTCACTTAACTGGAGCTCAGTTAGTCTGTTCTTGAGAGACTACTATGTCAGTGGTGCTCAAACCTTTTCATGTGAAGGACCCCCAAAATGATATTTATTTGGCCACGGACCCCCATTTCAAAATATCTAGTTCCAGGGACCACCCAGAAGCAAAATTTGAGTTGCAAACGTTGGCTTTGAAAATACATATATTCAAAGATTTGCACACATTTTCACGACTTTTTCAAAAATAGCAGATATACAAGCTCGCAGCGCGGCACCGAGTGCCGCGCTGCGAGCTTGTATATTCTAAATCCTAATGGTTTTCTGAAAGACGTATGTTTCTTTATCTGTGAAAAGAAATTCTTCTTTATGTCAAGGACCCCTAGAATTATATGTATTTGACCACCCTATCTCAAAATATATTGTTCCAGGCAGGGACCCCCCAGAAGCAAAGATTTGAGTCCGCTTTAAAAGAATATATCGTCACTGTCATGGCCAAAACCTCTTAACTCCATGTTTGAGGTTTTAGATTGTTTTGGCATAAATCAGGGCTATTGAACACCCTTTACATCTGAGTGTTGGTTAAAATAATATTGAACCAATGAAAAGTACTAAAAAGTGCTTGGGACAAAACCTCCTAACTCCACACTTTCTGCCAAACCAGCTAACTCCACCCGATTGGCCCTCTCTTTTTTTTTCATAAATACGTGCTATTGAACACCCTTTACGTCTGTGTGTGTTGGTTAAAATAATATTGAACCAATGAAAATGTACATTTTTGGAGTTAGGAGGTTTCGGCCCGACAGCAGAGATATATTCAAAGATTTGCACGAATTTTCATGTTTTTTTCTTCTTCTATGTAGCAGATCTACAAGCTCATAGCGCAGCACCAATTAAGCTTGTAGATCTGCTGTTTTTGAATAGCCAAATACAAAATAATGCTGGTGATGTGACACAGACAGGGACATATGCTGGGCCCGTGATTCAGCCCGGGAAAAAGAGTTGGAGAGGCCCTCTATAGCGCTGCTGCTACTCAAAGATTTGCCCTTTCAGATCATGACAAGTGACAAGCCAGTGGGACAATTACTGTACATGAGTTATATTTCGTCGTTGTCGGGTGGAAACCTTGTATGTCCAAACCCGTTTGTTCTGTATTTATCATTTTTAAAATGATTTAAACTAGTGAAAACAGCCGATCTACAAGCACACAACGCCTCGCACCGCGAGGCGTTGTGTGCTTGTAGATCTGCTGTTTTCACCACTTTTGTGCAACAGCCTTGTGATGAAGTAGTAGTAGAAAAAATGTATACATTTGAAACTTGGAAATACAAGGTTTCTGCCCGACAATGACAATTTACTTTGTTGGCCGCCTGGCCCCCAAAATGGAACGAAGGCCGACATTTTATTTTGAATTAATTCCTAATGGTCCAGGCCGGGAATGAACCGGCCATTCGGGAGTTGTCCCGCTTTTCCCAATTGCCAGCACGTCCCTGGACACACAAGCGGGTTTGAAAGAAAAGATCTGCCCTGAGGTCACAGTGGCCTTCCTGGCCTGCTTACAGTGCAGTACAGCGACCCAGTTGAGTTCACTGTTTTCTCCTCTGTCTCTCTCCTGTCCATATGGTTTTTATCCCATTCAGAACGGGTATACATTATTGCGTATCATTATTTTATGCTTTAACTATTGAAAAATAGCAGACATACAAGCTCACAGCGCGGCACCGAGTGCCGCGCTGTGAGCTTGTAGATCTGCTATTTTTGAAAAATCGTGAAAATTTGGATTTTGACCCGATTCTATAAGTGTCTTTTGAATCCTTCTAAGGTTTTTTGAAAAACCTATGTTTCCATGTCAGCAATCTGGCTAGCCATCGTCAAAGAAAAGGTCCTTTTCACTTAACTGGAGCTCAGTTAGTCTGTTCTTGAGAGACTACTATGGCAGTGGTTCTCATACCTTTTCATGTGAAGGACCCCCAAAATGATATGTATTTTGCCTAGTTCCAGGGACCCCCCAGAAGCAAAATCTGAGTTACAAACGTTCGCTTTGAAAATACATTAATATTCAAAGATTTGCACACATTTTCACGACTTTTTCAAAAATAGCAGATCTACAAGCTCGCAGCGCGGCACTCGGTGCCGCGCTGTGAGCTTGTATATCTGCTATTTTTCACTGGTTAAAGCAATCAATAATTCTAACCCTAAATGGGTTATACACCAGTGTCTCTTGTCCTTACTCCAACCCTGACTCCCAGGGGCGTCACACGGTGGGGGGGGGGGGGGGGGGGGGAGTGGGACTGAGTTACTAGGGCCCAAGGTGGAGGGGCCTTAATTATTTAATATCTTAACTATTAAAAAATAGCTGATATACAAGCTCACAAGCTGCAAGCTTGTAGATCTGCTATTTTTGCAAGTGTGAAAAGTCGAGAAAATGTGTGCAAATCTTTGAAAAGGCCTATATCTATTTTTAAGCGAACATTTGTGACTCAAATTCTGCTTCTGGGGGGGTTCCTGGAACTAAATATTTGGGGGTCCGTGGCCAAATACATATAATTTTGGGGGGTCCTTGACATGAAAAAGACTGAGCACCACTGATGTAGAAACATAGCTTTTTAAAAAAAACAACCTTAGAAGGATTTGATATATTCAGACTTATCACAATTTTTCAAAAATATCAGATGCGGCGCTGCGAGATGTATATCTGCTATTTTTCAATGGTTAATGCACAAAATAATGCGTTCCCAGTCTAACCCCCTCCCCCTATGAAGAACACTCATGGGGGCCCCGCAATGAATCCTTGTACCCCTGCTGACTCCCCATGGCCATCTCCAAATGAGTCCCGTGACTGGTGCGTCCAGGGCTGAGCATCTATCAACATTTGACAGGGGGGAGTTTCTACAGATATTGTTAATAATGTAAATACCAGTACAGCAGTGGCGTCAGTTCAGAAAAGGCTAAGGTATGGCAACATGACTGGTGTAAGAGTCTTAAGACACCAGTCATGCTGCCATACCTTAGCAACAGGCATGATAAATGTATTTTAAGAAGTACATTCTAATTTTCCTCTCCTGTTTCTAGGCTTTCTTGGGCTGGATATGGCAGCCTGGAACGGTTGTTCAAGTGCAGCTAAACTTAACTTGTTAGTAAACATGCCACAATTTAGAATAATGCATTGCACCTGTGCAGCTGACCTGCGGAACCTGGGAATATACCATTTTGTCAAGATGGGGAGAATAAAAGTGTGGAGAATAAATTATAATACCTTAAATTTTGCATTTGTAGTTATTTTAATGTAATTCTACAACATAATAACCAGCACAGATAGACAAAGAGACATTTATGGATTTATATTTAAAAGTAACTTTTATTTTCCCCCCTGTACCCAGGGTATGGCAGCTGCATACCCCTGCCATACCCAATTGACGCCCCTGCAGTAGGCCTACATTATTTTGTGAAACAAACAGCCTTTTTGAAATTGTCGTTTCTTGTTATACTGTGTAACTGAAAAATAATTTATGTCACATTTAATTAAATGCATTATCTCTATGGATTTAGAATCATTATTATGCAGCATTTGGCTTTTGTGCTCTCCACAAATGTACAACACCAATTCACCAAAAGTCAAGTGGCCTTGTAATGAAATTACAGATCTGGTCATGATCTTAAACCACAACGTCATTTCAGCGAGCTGCTAGAGCCGATGAGAGTCTCAACTAGAAATGCACTCATCATCTTTTCACCCTGTGTTTGTTTGTTTGTTTCTTCTCTGTCTCTTCCTGTCTCTGTCCACCTACGCTACAGTAGCAAATTCATCATGTTATTTAATGGCTGGATGACGTTTAACCCTGCAAGACCCCGAATTAATTTCTACTTGCCAAAAAAAAAAAGTTTAAAAAAAAAATCAGATGGTGTTGTAGGAGTCCTAATCAGAGGAAAATGTAATCATAAATCATGCTCTAATTAGCATTTTGGAGATATTTTTCACAATAATAACATATGTACATGTTCTGGACATTCTAATGATCACCAAAAAATATATATTACAGGCATTTTACTTATGTTTTTGTGAGGAATAGCTTCAGTGAAAAAGTGGGATGTTGTTCGTCAAGACTCTGTTGTGGTGTGAATGTCAGCCTCTGTGGGGGGTATTTATAAGCAAATATCGTGGCCGATGGCATTGTAATACTAAACAACAACAAAAAACGGCTCCGCCCAGAACTCATGTGTGATTCCAAATCAGGCCTCACTGACCTGAGTGTGTGTGTGTGTGTGTGTGTGTGTGTGTGTGTGTGTGTGTGTGTGTGTGTGTGTGTGTGTGTGTGTGTGTGTGTGTGTGTGTGTGTGTGTGTGTGTGTGTGTGTTCCAGGAGTTTGTGATGATCGTGGTGTTCGGGGTGGAGTACTTCGCCAGGGTGTGGGCAGCTGGCTGCTGCTGTCGCTACAGAGGATGGCAGGGACGACTGCGCTTTGCCAGGAAGCCCTTCTGTGTCATAGGTGTGTGTGTGTGTGTGTGTGTGTGTGTGTGTGTGTGTGTGTGTGTGTGTGCGTGCGTGCGTGCGTGCGTGCGTGCGTGCGTGCGTGCGTGCGTGCGTGCGTGCGTGCAGGTGTTGTTTGTGTGTGCATGGATGATGATTTCAAACAGTGATTCTCAAACATTTTCACTTTAAGGAGGCCAGTTTGACATGCAATAGCTTAGGTGAGGGACCCCCAATTCACCCTTTGTCAAGTCCCGCCCGTTTTCCCGCCCCTCTTCACACCCATTGGTTGCTGTGTCTTGGTGAGACTCCACACTCCATCCACTACCATTGTAATTCAGTTGCTTAGTATTGTTATTCTGTGTGTTCAAATTCTGATTTCAAACTTGGTTTCAGTAAAATGAAGCCGCTCAGTGGCAGTATAGTGACTCAACAAAAAATTATGTTTTAGCAAATTCAACATAAAAAGGCGGAACCAGGGCGGGACGAGGCAGATAGAGCCTGCTGGTTGGTCAGTCAGGGACCAACCAGAAGGCTGACAAAGGGTGAATTGATATGCCTGTCTCTGTCTCTGTCTCTGTCTCTGTCTCTGTCTCTGTCTCTGTCTCTTACCGTAGCACTCGCCTACCCTCAATGACCATACATGAAAGCTAGATAGCATTTTTAGGTTTTATTTATTTTTCTTTTTTCTTTTTACAGATTAGGTGCTTGGTCTACCTACTTTTTTCCCCCCCCCTTTTTTCTAGATGAATATTTGTATGCATTTGATGTATTGATGTTGATGTTGATGACTTTGCTCATTGTTCTGATGTATTACCTTGCTTATTGTAAGTCGCTCTGGATTTAGAGCGTCTGCTAAATGCCTAAATTGTAAATTCTCTCTCTCTCTCTCTCCCTCCCTCTCTCTCTCTCTCTCTCTCTCTCTCTCTCTCTCCCCCCCCCCCCCCCCCCCCCCCCCCCCTCCCCTCAGACTTCATCGTGTTCGTGGCGTCGCTGGCGGTCATCGCGGCGGGCACGCAGGGCAACATCTTCGCTACCTCAGCCCTGCGCAGCATGCGCTTCCTGCAGATCCTGCGCATGGTGCGCATGGACCGCCGCGGGGGCACCTGGAAGCTGCTGGGCTCTGTGGTCTACGCTCACAGCAAGGTGGGTCCCTGCTGTGCTCTGTGGCGTGGAAACCCTTCCTTCTTTGAATCATTATTTTGTCATGATCCATGCAAACACAGTATTAGTTGCAGCTTGCTGGCCTGCTGCGCTCAGAGTATGAGCGCAGTATGAGCGACGAGGGAAGAGGGGGGATGGTAGCCTGATTTCAGACTCATAGTATGAGCGCAGTATGAGCGACGAGGGAAGAGGGGGGACGGTAGCCTGATTTCAGACTCAGCTGACACTTGAGTCTGACATCGTGCCCCGTCTGAACGATTTCCCGGGGAGGAACTTTTGTGCGAGCGTGCACGCGCGCGCGGCCGCGCACGAGTGATCATGACGCACGGTGATCGCAACCCACGTGATCACGACGCAAGGTGATCGTGACGCACGGTGATCCGCGACGCAAGGTGATCGCGACGCAGGATGATCGCGACGCATGGTCGCGCCGTGTGTGTGTGTGTGTCTGTCTGTGCCAGTGACTGCTTCTATACATAACTGCGACCAGAAACATGTAATCAACATTAACAGCTTGGTGAAATCAGCACGCGTGTGTGTGTGTGTGTGTGTGTGTGTGTGTGTGTGTGCCTGCCTGCCTGGTGTGTGAACTTCCTGAAATGTAATCGTTTCAACTGCTGCGCGGATTGGATATTGGATACATGGGACATTGTCTTGAGCTTGCCGAAAATAAAGCACACGAAGAAGAACCATCACAAGCCTATGATCACAAGCCCCTCCTACAGCACACCCTGCTATAACATCAAATATAACATGAATTGGGCCATATTTTCACAAAACGCATATCATGATGATTGAAACGAGGCTTTAAACTAGAAAATCAAATATAAAAGTTTGGGGGTAATGAATGGAATCCTATGGAGAACATGTTGCTTCTGGTGCCAGAACAGTGCAACTAGTGGCCAATCATGGGAACTTTCAGTTCCGTGTGTGCTTCATTTTAAATCGGGCCAACTACACCCCTGGTTATACGTTGTGGGCTTGGAGATCTGCTGTTTCCTGAATGTTGGACTATTGTGACGTATCCAGAAAAAGGACGCTACAGGGGTTTGTGTGGTTAATAACACTGCAGTAATAACAGCCACGGCGTCTCTAGCTAAACCAGTGGTTCTCAACCTGTAGGTCGGGACCCCCAGAGGGGTCCCCAAATTATTTATGGGGGTCCCCAGATGTTTAGCTAAATGTTAACATTGTTTTCTCACTCAACAGTAAACAGACCAACATATAGATATACAGGGTATCTGCACATTTCTAAAGTGTCAATTTAAAGGGGAAGACCACCCATTTTCAATATTGAACTATGTCATTAATATACCTTAGAGGAGTTGTTTGGAAATAGAAAAAAAGTCCCCCCCCCCCCCCCCCCCTTCTGTGTTGCCTAGAACCGGAGGATTGATTTTGGGGTTTGTATTGTAAAGTACAATGTGTGATGTCATCAAGTTGTACTTTACAATACAAACCCCAAAATCAATCCTCCAGTTCTAGGCAACACAGAAGGGGGGGAACCTTTTTTCTATTTCCACACAACTCCTCTAAGGTATATTAATGACATATTTCAATATTGATATTGATCTGGTCTTCCCCTTTAAGGACTTTAAAGACTTTATTTCCCCTGGTCAAACATTGGTCAAATTGTCAAATATTAGAGGCATGAAGTGTGAAAATAGCAGCTCTACATGTGAGCATGTAGATCGCCTATTTTCACAACGGAATAGATCGAGTCAAACTAAATGTGATGCCAACTACTAGCATTCCAAGTGCTTGTCAGGGTGAGGAGGTACCCAGTTAAAATAGGATTATTTTGGGGGTCGCGCCTGAAAAGGTTGAGAACCACCGAGCTAAACCACCAGGACCCGTGTCGTGTACAGGTTTACACCTTACTGCTTCTGAGACACACGGCCAGAAACTCGCTGAGTCAAACATGAATGCACATAACTGGGTCACACACACACACACACACACACACACACACACACACACACACACACACACACACACACACACACACACACACACACACACACACACACACACACACACACACACACACGTGCGTTACATTGCTGCGCTTGTGTAATGTCGTTTTGGGGAATGAACCCTTACGGCTCTGTAGCTCAGAGTTAAAGGAACACAGAGGATTCGGCAGTGTAGTTTCTCAGAAAGTTGTCAGTGCGTGTTTAATTCTGAGAGTGTACGAATGGACTCACGTGGTCCATTTGGTTCCATTTGTACACTCTCTGAGTTACAGACCTGCAATCCACAGGGTCCCAGTTTTGTACCCGAACGCGTTCACCGAACGATCGTTCATGAACGCGTTCATATTTTGGGGCGAACGTGAACCAAACGTTCTTTGTTTCCGCTCGATGAACGCTACTGTCGAACGTGTTCATTCTGACGTCCGTGAACGGCGCGCGTCTTTCCTTTCACATGCTCCAGACCAAAACGTCCGCTGACGCTGGAACGCGAGGGTTTCTAGTAGGGAATTAACCAAAAAATCAACAAACCTACTGAATCGACTTGATTACATAAGTCAACTCTCGTCAATGAAAGTTGAAAGTTGAAGAAAAAAAATAGGAAAAAGAGACATTTTAGACTGCATGCCTAGGTGCCTGTTTTATGTAATCAATTCCCCAAAATGTGTCATTTTGGGGACCGCTCAGCTCAGAGCATGTTTTCAGTTCATTGTACCTCTTCTTTGTTGGCTGGTGACTGGTGAGACGTGTGGTACGCTAGCTCCTAGTGAGACATTTAACTTCACCCGGCAGCCACAACGGACGGCATTGCATGCTGAGAACAGCTGACCGGAGGTTACAAGCTTCACTGCCTCACTCATACTGTACACACTGCGTCGCAGATGTGTCCGTTATGAGAGCTTGGAGGTCTGCTATTCTCTGCACGCAACACCGTCGCGGGGAGGGATAATAAATACATTTTGGCTTAACTTGTTAACTGCCAAGGGCCACAAGAGGCCGCCAAAGTGCCAGACATTCCCCCATAGGCCACCGCTGTAACATACGGGTACCCACACAGCGGTGGATCTTCATTTCACGTTGAACAGTGGAATGAACATGACCCGGATGAAGAGAGTTAACAGATGGCTATAGGCTTTTCTTTTTTTTTAAGCCCGATTTGAGGCTATTTAGCCGCAAAAAACAACTTTTTCGCTTCCATAGGAACACAGTTCAGAGAAAATGAGCTCTAAAGATGTGAGAATGTATTGGATTAGGCGGTGCGATGCGGCGGCGTTACCCGATTATGGGCCGGTGGAAAGAGATCGCGGTCGGCGGCCTGGATGAAAATTTAGACGGAGGCTTCGCTGAGGCCTCCGATTTATTCATTCATTTTATTAAAGAAACCGGAATTGTTCGGTTTCGGCACCCCGGATACGTCGCGCATAGATTGATCTTTCGGTTTTAGCACTAAAAGAGTTAATCATGGCCATGGGCTGCAGCTGCTGTGATCATAGATGCGTTGCAGCGCGACACGCTGTGAGCTTGTAGATCGTCTATTTTCAAATATCCTGGCTATAGGGCTAAAGGTAGGCCTACTATGTTTTATAATATCATTTATATTGAATGTCAGTTGTCAAGACACAGATCTTTAATACAAGTTGCTCAAGTCGAACAGCAGCAGTGTGTCAGTGACCCCCGACCCCCCGTCAATATGATGACGTCAAAAAATGACGGATCGATTCAACTTCGACATTACTGTAAGTCGAGTCCACTTGAAAAAAACAACAACACTTGAGTCGTTAATGCCCTAGTTTCTAGTGGCGTGCAAGAAGACAGTAGTGATGGATGGACCAATCAGCTGCTGTGTTTCCCTGTTGTAAGCAAGGCCACCGCCAAGTGGAACTGGAGGCCAAATGTGATGATGATGATGATGATGATGATGATGGGTATTTAGACCCTAATAATGATGATAACGCATTATGATGAGAAAGACAGCGCCTCTGGGGCGGCCGATGCCTGATCTCTCTCTCTCTCTCTCTCTCTCTCTCTCTCTCTCTGTCTCTCTCTGTCTCTCTGTCTCTCTCTCTCTCTCTCTCTCTCTCTCTCTCTCTCTCTCTCTGTTTGTGTCTCATACCTATCTGTCAGTTTTATTCAAAGCTGCTTCATTGGCATGAAATACCGCTTACATGTTGCCAAAACAAAGTCAGCAACTCCATAATACAAATCCCGTATCTGCTATATCAATATAAATAGGATCTGGCGCTTTCTGCAAAGGTCGTGCTGAGTGCTGTACGGTAAGTGCTACGGGGCTAAGGATGGAGCCTGAAGAGGGGTAGTCTTCAGATTATGGCGGAAGACTGGGAGTGAGTCTGCAGTTCAGGCACGTGCACACATAGACATCAAAGGGGGCTTGAGCCCCTGCCCTTTAATCCATCCGTAAAAACAAGGAGAAGGGGGGAGACGTGAACATTTTGGCTGGTTGAAGACCAATCGTGCTGCGGCATTCTGGAAACATTTGAAGAGCCGGGAGGCATATGATGATAGTCTTTCGAAAAGAACATGTACACGCCTGCATATGATGCTAGTGGCTATAGTGTTTCTTTTTTATTATAAGTCTTATTCATGTAAGGGTGGGCGATATGGAAACATACAATATCACAATATTTTCAGTAGCGCTTTCACGATACACGATTTTATCACAATTCTTTTTCACATTGATTTTGATGGTTATTTTTCAAGTTACTTGACAAAAACCAGACTCTCTGGGTTCCTTTTGGGAGGTCTAAATTGAACCAAATGGACTCTTACAGGTCCATTTGGTTTCATTTGTATACTGTCAGAGTTAAGTGGAGACCTTGACATTTTAAAGTTTGAGAACTACTGATTTAGACCAAAATGCAGGTTTAAATTGAATTCTGCAATTCTGCAAGGCTCCCTCATATGTATCACGATATAAACGATACCTCTGAAAAGGCATATCGTGGAGACATTGTATTGTCTCCACGATAATTATCACAATATCGCCCACCCCTAGTACGTGCACGAATAAAATTATTCCACCCACTTCATTACACCTATTGTCTCTGTCGGAAACTCTTACTTTTGAGGATTGAAATTGTAAAACGGCAAAAGTAAAAGATCTACAAGCTCGAAACGCGCCACTTCGCGCTGCGATTTGAGCTTGTGGAGCTGCTGCTTTTGAGGTTTTTGTGCGGCGCTGTAGTCTGATCAATTAGGAATGTTAATTTATGAGAAAACGCAAGTTTAACAAAAGTTAAAATATGGAGACAAGAGGTTTCTGCCCGACAGTGAAGCTGTTAAACCTGTGACAGTGAGTGTCTGTCTGTCTGTCTGTCTGTCTGTCTGTCTGTGTCTGTGTGTCCAGGCACGTGCACACATAGACATCAAAGGGGGCTTGAGCCCCTGCCCTTTTATCAGTTAAAAGTGCCAGACCATCACTCCAGACCATGAATGCAGTTTTTACTGTGGTGAAAGAAATGCAAACGCCTCCTTTCCATGCCATACCTGAAGGCAGCATTCAAGAGAATTGCCTTGTCCAAACTCTCCTGAACTTGAATGCAGCATCTTATGTTGAAAGAATTGCCCTCTCTGTGTAGAAATTCATACCGTTACGCCACATCTCCATTCTCCAGTATTGACTTGATTATGCTTAGTTCAGTGTGGTATCAAGCACTGAAAATAGCCGACCTCCGAGCTCACAACACGTCGAGCGCTGTGAGCTTGGAGGTCTGCTATTTTCGATATTTTCACCAAAAGGCCCTTTTAGAAATGTTAGCCCCTGCCTCTCTAACATTCTCTGCACGTCCCTGGTGTGTCTGTCTGTGTGTCTGTGTGTCTGTCCATCAGGAGCTGATCACAGCCTGTCTGTGATCAATGTCTGTGATAAACTGTCTGCACAAAAGTAGTGAAAACAGCAGATCTACAAGCACACAACGCCTCGCACCGCGAGGCGTAGTGTGCTTGTAGATTGGCTGTTTTCACTAGTTTAAATCATTTTTTAAATGATAAATACAAAACAAACGGTTTTGTACATACAAGGTTTCCACCCGACAACAACGAAATATAGGCCTAATTCATGTAATTGGCCCACTGGCTTGTCACTTGTCATGATCTGAAATGGCAAATCTTTGAGTAGCAGCAGCGCTAGAGAGAGATCTCTCTCTATAGCGCGCAATGAGGGCCTCTCCAACTCTTTTTCCCGGGCTGAATCAGGGGCCCAGCACGTCCCTGCACCAAAAGGCCCTTTTAGAGATTTTTGCCCCTGCCTCTCTAACATTCTCTGCACGTCCCTGGTGTGTGTGTGTGTGTGTGTGTGTGTGTGTGTGTGTGTGTGTCCATCAGGAGCTGATCACAGCCTGGTACATAGGCTTCCTGGTACTGATCTTCGCCTCCTTCCTGGTCTACCTGGCCGAGAAGGACGTCAACTCAGAGTTCCACACCTATGCAGACTCCCTCTGGTGGGGGACGGTGAGTACTGCGCGCACGGCACGGCACGGCACGCAAACAAAGTTCCAGCGGTAGCGCTGACGGAGTGAGGACGAGGTGAAGCGCGTGTTCTCTGAGGTCCACAAAGCGCTGCGTTCGTTGTTAAAACGGATCCCCAGGGGACCGGAGAGGTATTTTTGGAGAGGTGGAAGATAATTAAATAAAAGAACGGTGCACCATATGGACGGAGGTGGACCGCACCGCTGCAGTCCACCTTTCGCTAGTGTTTTCGCTCTTTTTTTCCCCTCCATACTCCTGTGTACTATTTTATTGTTGTTGCGACCGAAGGTCGCATATACTCTGAAGAACCGTGTCGCTTGAGTGTCCTTCCGTAACCTCTGTGATGTCAGTGTGATGTCAGCGAGTTGTGACATCACTTCCTGTACAGGGCGGCTACACAAAATGTGGATAACACTATATATGGAGATAGTCCAGTCCATCATGTCATATGGGACTACCGTCATAGAAAGTAGCCATTGTTAGTCGCATTCCACCCTCAGGTGTCTTACTAGTTGCGACCGAAGGTCGACGTATACCATGAGAAATGTCGTAGCGTGGTCCTTCCGTAACGGAAGTGATGTCACTTTACATCACCTCATCAAAGATCAAACCATCTATATCCATACTGTCACTGTGACATCACTTCCTGTTCCACTTTCTGATGTCATCAATCCCAGGCCCTAACTGGCCCAAAAGCCTGCTTTACTCTGATTTACACCCTACCTTCCGTTAATATTAAGTCCATGTATATGGATATTATATATTAAATAAAGGACCCCTTATGCCCATATATCAAACCCAGCCCCTAACACTAATTAACATACATTTTATACCCATATATGGAGATTCCTATATTATCAATATTAAGGAAATTATTAAGGATATTATGTTATCAATATTAAGGACATATCTGGGAATGCCCATATTTAGTAATGCCCATATATGGGCATGTTTTGACATAACATTGTTGACTATCATGCAGGGGTCTTCATATATGGTTAACTAGTCCCATATACATCACTGGCCAGGTGGCCAAGAATTGGCACGACCTAGGTCGCATGGCACCCTGAGGTGTCTTACTAGTATCTGTTATTTACTGTTATCAACCTATACAAACGTGTTTACAAATGTTTTTGGAACTTAATGGTTGAGTGTGCCGTCAAGTAGCTTTTCATTTCAACTACATTTTCTTTATTTTATATACCGGTATATGTGTTTTTTATTGAATAATTAATTAGTCCGAAATGTAAACAGCACTATGTGCTGTACCCCCACAGCTAGAAGGTCCTGGTTTCAATTCCTGCCGGGGGACAATGCAGGCGCTGGGAACGTGTTCTCTCCCCCGCGTCATCAGTGCCCACACCCTAGGTGGAGTTGGCGAAAGCGCCTTTCTCTGTGGAGTTTCAGTTTGCATGTTATCCCCTTGTACCTTATAGGGTAGGCACCCTCACAAAAAACATGCAGTGATCCTGGTCTCTATACTGCCTCCCTCTGGCCAGCTGGGATGCCTGATGGAGGGGAAAGGAACTGGTTGGAATAACGTGTTCCTTCCACGCGCTATGTCCAACCGGGGAAATCCCCCCTGTCAGGTGATAAGAAGCGGCCTGCACACTCCTCATGTACTGAAGGCTTATGTTAAGCCTAGAACAAAGCCATCCAGGATGGCAGTGAATCATGACGATAAAACCTGTGATCCTATGTGAAAACATATTTTAATATTACATTATTTGATTTACTGCATGTAATAAATAACCTTTGTTTAGCGATTGTCAAAATGTTCTTTTCATAGAAATAAAGGTTTTATGGTCATGATTCACTGCAATCCTGGATGGCTTGGTTCTAGGCTTAACATAATTGTTATAAATATTTTCGTGAAAGTCTATGAGGAGATTTTTTAGTGGGACCAGTAAACCACGCCCACTGCGATGCTCTATACTGCCACTGAGCAGCGAGATTTTACTGAAACCAAGTTTGAAATTAGAATTGAACACACAGAATAACAATACCAAGCAACTGAATTAAAATGGATGGAGTATCACACCATTGGGTGTGAAGAAGAGGGGCGGGACAACGGACGGGACTTGACAAAGGGTGAATTGTCCAGTATGAGGTTACCGAGGACACTGTCCCTTTGACTATCTTAAATACCAAGCCCATTTTTATTTGATTAACCCTCTCCCCTACCTTGAGCCATCCCAGAATAGCAAAGTGTGTTGGAATTGCATTGGAACTTGTTATCTGTGTGTGTGTGTGTGTGTGTGCGTGTGCGTGTGCGTGTGCGTGCGCGTGTGTGTGTGTGTGTGTGTGTGTGTGTGTGTGTGTGTGTGTGTGTGTGTGCGTGCGTGTGTGATTACACACAGATTACGCTGACCACCATTGGCTACGGTGACAAGACCCCTGTGACCTGGCAGGGGCGGCTCCTCGCGGCGGGCTTCGCTCTACTGGGCGTGTCCTTCTTCGCCCTGCCTGCCGTGAGTCTGAATGATAGTCAGAATGAAACAACACCAGGCATGTACACACGCAGACATCAAAGGGGGCTTGAGCCCCTGCCCTTTTATCCATCTGTGAAAAGTGTCCTCTCCAGACCATGAATGCCGTTTTTACTATGGTGAAAGAAACACAAATGCCCTCTTTAAAGCTTTATTCGATTGTCTTATCTCAAAATACATGAACGAATTCACACAGGAGAGAAACCATACGGCTGTGTCCAATGTGGGGAAAAGTTCAGTTTAATGGCTGCTCCGAAAGTGCACCAGAGATTTCACACCGAAGATGATGCATATCACTGAACATTTTCTCACACTGGACACAGCAGTATATGGCTTCTCACCAGTGTGGATTTTCAGGTGTCTTTTCAGAGCCGTCTTCAGAGTGAACCTTTTCCCACATTGGTGACAGCAGTAAGGTCTCTCTCCAGTGTGAATCTTCTTGTGTTGTACGAGGCTAGATTTTTCAGTGAAACGTTTGCCACAATGTTCACAGCAGTAAGGCTTTTCTTCGGTGTGAAATCTCTGGTGCACTTTCGGAGGCTAAGCTACCTCGTTCATGAATTGGAGCCCCAGCGCATTAATGAACACAAACTATGACGCAAAACGTGTCACATAGGCCCCACTACGTCACGTTTTACTACGCGGAAGAAGGGGTGAAAACGCCTCATGCGCTGGGTGAGCAACTCAATGCAAGTGGACTCTATGCCTTAACCCAGTTGCTTTTTTTGATACACTCGGACTGAAAGACCTGCAAAAAACACTCTCCCCAACGAAGTTTAGCCTTTGCTTTAGCGTTTGACCTCCCTCCCACAGGGTATCCTTGGCTCAGGTTTTGCCCTGAAGGTTCAGGAGCAGCACAGACAGAAACACTTTGAGAAGAGGAGAACGCCTGCAGCCAACCTCATACAGGTGAGCAGTGGTACTGCAGGGGTTCCAAGTCTAAATGGGTTAATACATGATGATTGATTCATTAAGAAACACCCATTATTTTTTCTGGTGACTCATATTACCCTCCTAATGCGTGAGCATAACCTTTTTCATTTATTTTTAATAAAATATTATTGTATAACAATTACATAAAATATCTAAATATTGAATGAAGCAAATTAACAACTGTCCAGGGTGTTCATAAAAGCCTGATTAGACGATAAAATGACCAAAGGTCTTTTTTAAAGTGGAATATCCCTTTAAGTGTATGGTACGGTAAGGGAAGGCGATGATTATATGATGTCATTAACTCAGTGTTTTTTGATCAGGCCTTTTGACTCAGAGGTTTCCAGCTTTCTGGAAGTAACCAAAAATACTCACATTTGCATATTATAACCCCACCCTGTGGCCTATTAGCGTAATTATAACTCCATAGACAAACACAAAACAGAAAAAGTACAAAACTAGAAGCAGTGCTCTTCCGAGCACAGGTCTCCACCAGGCCAGGCGTCCTGGTGGTGCTATAAGAGGCCAATGTAAAAAGGGTGGCATGTGTTCTTCGCCAATCTTATACCTTTCATGGCAGTCGGACGCTGCATGCATGATTTGAGGCATTGTATTCCAAAAATGTGTTTCGCTAAAGTCTACCTGCTGGTGGCGCTATAACAGGCCAATGTGAAAAGGGTAGCGTTTGTTTCTTGATCTAGTGGGAATATGTGTGGCAAATTTCACGGTAATCGCAAGCTACGTCGATGATTTGAAGCATTTTGTTCAAAAACGGAGCAATCCTGCAAACTTTGGAAGCCAATATTAGCCAATTAGGATGGAATATGAAATATCAGATGGATCGGACTTGATCACATGACTATAGAGATACTGTGTACTGATTTGCATGATTGTTGGAGAAAATCTGATGAAGTAATAGCAAAGAATGTGTTTTACATAAGTTGTCCTCCTGGTGGCGCTATAAAAGGCGAATGTGAAAAATGCAGGGCAAAGGTTTATCCTTAGCCTCTAGTGAGTGTGCAAACAAAGTTTCCCACTTATTGGTGGAGTTAAAGGTAAAAACAGAAATTGTTATAGCGCCACCATGAGGCTGATTTGAGAAATTTGAAGTGGCATTTCTTCCTCGGCCTAGTGGGAACGTGCGCGCCCAATTTCACGAAGATCACACGCTGTGTTCATGATTTGAGGCATTTTGTTCAAAACGGAGCAATCCTGCAAACTTTGGAAGCCATATTTGTAGCCACTCAGGATGGAATATGAAAAATTGGACAGATGCATGTTGAACACATGACTATAGAGCTACTGTCTACCGATTTGTAGGATTTGGCAATGTAAATGTACAGTATGTATGTTTTCCCATGCCAATAAAAAGCCCTTTGAATGGAATTAATATTGTGACATTGGCCAAGGCCTGTCACAATTATTTCATAATCGTCCAATCGCAATTATTTGAGGTAATCGCAATTATTTTGCATAATCGTCATAATCGTCTCCATGTTGAGAAATGTTAAGATAGTTTCAAACACTTTCAAAAAGTAGTGGAAATAGCAGATCGCGGTGCGACCCGTTGTGAGCTTGTACAGTAGATCGGCTATTTCCACTATCAATGTTCTTTTTCCAAGTACAAAGTTGTCAAATATGTATACTGTATAATACTATATGTACAGTATTTCTTTGTATATTTAAGTTATGGGTCATAATTGCCATGTGCAACTTCAAAGCCTAAAAGCCAAACAGAAATGTAATTGTCAACGACAAATACACAATTAAATCGTTAATCGCAGTTATTTGAGTGGCGATCAATCGTCATGTAAAATGTCATAATGGTGACAGCCCTGTGTGTGCCTCCACCATCCCCAGGCTGCGTGGCGCCTCTACTCCACAGACGTGCAGCACTCCTACCTGACGGCCACATGGTACTTTTATGACAGCATGCTCCCTTCCTTCAGGTAAGTGCTCCCGTCTGGAGCCTGGCTCTCGCCTGCCTGGCACCGAGTGAGACACGTGGACCGGGGCCATGTTGGGTTCACACACGGCAACATGGCCGGCTGTCTGTGCCTGTATGGGTGTCGACTAGGGCATTAACGAAAAAGTCGACAAGTCGACTCAGTCGACTTCGTTGCACAAGTCGACTCCCACCAGAGAAAGTCGAAAGTCGAAGTTGAAAAAAAAAAAACGTTCTATTGTGAAAATAGCAGATCTACATGCTCACAACGCCTCGCGTTGCGAGGCGTTGTGAGCATGCAGATCGGCTATTTTCACGATTTCTGCCTTTATTTATTTGTCAATTTGGACAATGCTTAATTTGTCATTTTAGAGGTATTAAAAAGTCTTTAAATTGTCACTTTAGAAACATGCAGATACCCTCTATACACTTAAACTCTTCGTTGGTTTGTTTACAGTTGAGTGAAAAAAAAATTAAGTTAATCATCTGGGGACCCCCCAAAATAATTGGGGGGGTCGTGTGTGATGTGATGACGTCATCAAACGATAAAGTCGACTTCAACTCAACTTTTTACTGAGTCGAGTCGACTTGCAAAAATCACAAGTCGTTAATGCCCTAGTGTCGACGTGACATGTACGGTGTTGTTGTGGTGAAGTGTTAGCAGATAGAACAGCAAGGAAGCGGTTTGAGAGATTGTTGTCGCTGCATCATGGAATCTGTTTGAAGGCCCCACCGTGTTGAAGGTCACGGTTGACACCTAAAAACACCTAAAACACCCTGGAAAGTGAGAGAACCAACACAGAGATTTAAAACAAATAGTGGAGTCAGTAACGCACATTTGACTTCAAGTCATGATGCAAAGGTCCCCTTTGGTATGGTAGTACCTTAGGGCCATAGGGCCATAGGAAAGAATGTATCCAAAGTTAGATCACCCTTCATTTTCTATTTATAGCCATTTTAATGGCTATAAAAAGGTACTTCCATACCAAAAGGAATCTTTGCAGCATGACTTGAAGTTAACAGCTTATTTTTCGGCGTTACTGACTCCACTAAAATACAGTATATACTAGTAAGACACCTCAGGGCGACATGCGACCTCACCCTTAAGGGAGGTTTTACTTTTGAGAAAAAGGCAGAAGACGACGACACACACATCCCAAAGCTGCTATTCTCGTTTATTCCATTTACATTAATGTTTTGAAACCTGCGAAATACATTTGCCGGTCATTTTACGGTAGATCTGCATCTTCTCTTGATCTTTGGGTGCTCGGTTCTCATCTAAAACATCATCTTACACATCCTATAATACAATGTTCCCATGCTCTGAATATTGTTTTTTTTATAACGCAGTCGATTTGGAACACACTGAAGTTTACCATTGTGATGCTATATTGTACGATTGTATTCAATCGTACAGTGTATACACCATAGCTCATTGTTACACTAAGTCGTCGTTAGCAGCGCAACAGTTCTCGTTCAAATTGAGGGTGAATCGTTTGATTTTAAAATTGTAATTACATTTTTTCAAGTTCCCAGTGGCTCCTCTGCCCACATCGTTACACAGTAACCTACATTAAATACCGTTTTCTTGAAAAAATCTGCCCCCTCTCACCCCACCCCACCACACCCATGCAATGTTGGCATTAGTGACAAGGCACTATAGAATCAAAATTAAAATAGACCCTACCGTATGAAACGCTAATGCCATCGCTGTTGCTCTTATAATTTCCTACATTCAGTTCGATAATTTCTTAAAATTGTGCATTTATACTTATTAATTTGACTAATTTTGTTTGCTTAAAAGGAGGGGAATGTCAGAGTATTGAATTTGCCTGATAACAAGCCTGTCTGTCTATCACATAGTTTCCTCCAAATTGGATCTTTTCGTGCGTACGTAAACACGCTGTCTGTTCCCCTTCTTTTAAATGTTTGGACCATTAATTTGTCCTTTTTTTTATGTTTCGTTTTTTTGTTTTTGTTTCTTTCTTTGCTTCATTTTAGTTTTTAGTTTGTTTGTTTGTTCGTTTTTGGTTTGTTGATTCCATTTGTCATGTCTTTCCGTTGTTTATTTTCTCCATTCATTCATGTTATATTTTTGCACGTCCACTGGGGGGCGTCAGAGAACTGACGCTGCTCTTCAGCCACCTGCAGCCACAGCGTAGCGCCAAGAAGGTTCTCCACAACTCCTACCACACGCTGCTGTCTGGGCTGAGGCCCTACAGCTCCCCCTATCTGTCGGGGGACAGGTACGACGCTTCTCTCCAAACGCCACTCACTCATACACAAACACACACATACATACATTTAGCTCTGGTCCTGACAGACTGCTGGCTAAAAGACTAGAACAGGATTTCTCAGCCCCTACGACGGCTCAACTTCAGTCAAAATAAACTAAACTGCTTCGCTACTCGCCTAACCAAAGGTAGTTTTGCGTTGTTGAAAGTCTATTCTCTGCGGTGGGAAACCTCTCAGCACCCCACCCACTCTGTAAAATACATTATTTTTGTCGTGAAATAAAAACGCATCCAACTCGACCGCCGCTTATTTCCGCGTTGGTGGCCACTGGGTGGCTCGAGGTGGGTGCGTTTTATTTCATGGCGAAAATAATGTATTTCACAGAGTGGGTGGGGTACCGAGAGGTTTCCTACCGCAGAGAATAGACTTTCAACAACGCAAAACTACCTTTGGTTTGGTGAGCAGTGAAGTAGTTTAGTTTATTTTGACTGAAGTTGAGCCCTCGTAGGGGTAGAGAAATCCTGGTCTAGTCTTTTAGCCAGCAGCCTGTCAGAGCGTCTCTGGACCAGAGCTAACACACATACAGGCGTCCAACACACACTGCAGGTACGACGTTGTGATACTGCCATGGGATAGGTGTTTGTATAGAAGCAGGAAAGTTAAAAAAAGAAAAGGAAAAACAAAGAAACCAAACCTGAAAGCTGGCTGTTCCCCGGTCTGTTTGTGCTGTTGTGTATCCTAACTAACTGTGATTAATGACTGACCTGGGACCAGTGTGTGTGTGTGTCCGTGTCCCGATGAGGTCTGCTTCCTCTTGCCTCCTGTGTGTGCATCTTTTGTCGTGTCTCTTCTTCTCCCTCCTCATGTGACCTCCTCCGCTATAGGGCTGGGCCATCGAATCGATATCGCCGTTATTTCAAACTATTTATTGCCTGTTTTGCGTTTGACTATCATTCGTTTATTTTTATAGTGAAACTAGCAGATCGATTATGCTCACAACAACGCATCGCAATGCCACACGTTGTGAGCTTATTGCATTCAAATTAAAAAAGAAATATATACAGCTTTGTCTTTTGGGTAAAAAAATATTGTGTAAAAAAGCAAGATGCCATGGCATCCCAAATCATCACTAACAGCGGAAATTTCACACTGGACTATTCTGACTTCAGAAGGCTGACATTTCTCAACTTGTCTTGAGTGGTCTCCTGTAATATTGTAATATTTTGAGATATGGATCTTTGGCTTTCATGCGAATTTATCTTATTTTAATTTTTATTACATTTTTTACAAAAGATTGAATATTTCACTGCATGCGCAATGTATCTAGAACGTGAACGTTTTTCTTTTTTTTCGGAATTACAGAAAAAGAATGAACTTTTCCACAATATTCAGTTTTTTTTAGACAAAGTTGTATATGAACCTTTCTTCTCGATGTGAGCAAGGTGATGTCGGTTGTTATGGTTTGATTAGCTCTGGTCCATGTTAGAAGGAGTTTTCCTTAACGCTATGTCACTAATCACCCGCTGCGCCCGCACCCTCTCGTCTGTTGTAAAAATAACAAATACAGTTTCACTACTCACCAAAACAAAGACTTCTTTCCTTAGTGGGAACACCTCACGTCTAAAAGTAATATATATATATATATATATATATATATATATATATATATATATATATATATATATATATATATATATATTTGTAAAAAGAAAATCTGGTCAAAGGACATTTCTATTGTAGGGGCGCTGTGGAGTAACTAAAAGCTCCGGTGAAATATTTTAGACGTGAGGTGGGGGGCTCTGAGTGTTCCCTCTAAGGCAGGGTTCCCCAATTAGTTTTCCCCAAGGGCCAAATTATGTCTAGGGCACCAAGCCGAGGGCCACAACATTGCAGGGGGCGACGGCGGCGTTCCCGCTACTCCAGTGACAGTTCAGATATTGTCGTTGTCGGGTGAAAATCTTGTATGTCCAAAACGGTTTGTTTTGCATTTATCATTTTAAAAATGATTTAAACTAGTGAAAACAGCCGATCTACAAGCACACAACGCCTCGCCCCACGGGGCGTTGTGTGCTTGTAGATCTGCACTTTTCACTACTTCTGTGCAACAGCCTTGTTTGATGAAGCAGAGCTTTACTTTGCAAAAGAACGTACGCATTTTGAGATACGGGTTTTCCACCCGACAATGACGATATACTAGTGTTGTTGCTGCTCTTATACCACCATTATTACTGTGGTTGGTGGGGGCCAGACAGTAGCCCCCCACGGGCCGCAAATGGCCCGCGGGCCGCCTATTGGAGAACCCTAAGGAAAGTAGGCTTTCAACTTCCAAAAGCAGTCTTTGTTTTGGTGAGTAGCAAAACTGTTTACAACAGACGAGAGGTGTGCAGCGTTTCCTCGAGGGGCCACCGTATCATTAGTGACATAGCGTTAAGGACAACTCCTTGTAACGCTGTAGACCAGAGCTAGCGTTCGATATCTCTTTGTCTTATTGCCCAGCCCTAAGCTCCGCCTCCTTCCATTCACTCACCTATTTCCTGTTTCCTGTTTCCTGTTTCCTTTTTCCTGTTTCCTCCTCTCTCCCCCCCTGCCCGTCATCTCTCTCTCCTCCATGCCATCCCTCCATCCTCCATCCTGTTCACAGGAAGGACGTCCCGTGCAGGTTTGTTCGTCATGTCATGACATGAGGTGTGCTTGTTTCCCTTTTAGGGTGGTGTTGTTGCGCTTTTAGGGCAGGGTTTTGGGTGTGATCTTTTCTTCTTTTTCTATTTTATTTTTTTATTAATTTTTTTATTAGACATTCTAATATTCAGTTGATCCCTACTACTGTTATTTTTTGCCCCCTCGGGCAAAAAGTGCACTTTACGTCAATCTATTTACTAGGCCACACCCTCAAGCTTCAGCTGAGGGTAATTAGTGGACTGTACAGATCTTTCTCAGGAGTGATAGAAAATAATAAAATATTTTTTAGTTTTTAGTTACCACTAAGACAAACAAAATAATTAAAAAAAAAAATACCTGCCACTTTTTTGTCACAATTTTGTTCGTTTTCAACCATCACTACCAAATGGTCCCGCAATTACAATAATACATACAATAACATACCGTAGATGTTCATCTTTCAGTTGAACAGGGTGTGTGTTAAAAGCACTAAAATAATGAGGAAAAAGCAGGCAAAAATAACAAAAGCTAAATTCCAACAGGCACTGCCAGATGGATTTTTGTCAGACCTAAACTCTAAGTCATGAAAAACAGTTGTGACATGACTTGGACTTTTCTCGAATTGACTCGAGCCTGGTTTTATAGGTCCGTTGGCGTGATGTGCCGAAAATAGATGCTATTTTGCTTTTTATTTTATTTTTTATCAGCTATTTTCGGCGCGCAACACTGGCACGCAAGAGTATATGATAAGCATTAAAAAGAGCTGAGGATGCATGCACTACAAACGTGGACGATAAAAAAAAAAAAAACCTTGCACCAGCAGAAATGTCGTTTTGTCTTTTGGTCTCAAAGAGTTTGTCCTCTTATTTTACAACGAGGATTAATTGGTGACTTGATGGATGGACCCGGGTGAAGCACTAGCCTGTCACCCTTCTTCTGCATGCTTTGCTTCTTTACCTATAGACGTCCCCTTAACACACAACATCTTCTTAATCCCCCCCCCAAAAAATGCCTTTTTGGAGAAGATTTGTCCCCAACATTTGCTTTTGTTTTCTTTAATCAAAATGTGATATAAAGTAAAGGCCTCTTTGAACTAGGGATGGGACGATATGAAAATTTCATATCACGATTATTCTGATAAAAAAAACTCGATTTACGATATTATCGCGATAATCAAACGCCATTATCCTGGGGCGGAACATTTGCCAAAAAATAGCCGATCTACAAGCTCACAACGCGTCGCGATGCGACGCGTTGTGAGCTTGTAGATCGGCTATTTTTTTGGCAAAGACATTTGATAGAGAGTAAAAAAAAACCTGTATCAAGTACGTAAGTAAGTAAGTAAGTACCTTTTACCACTTATAGAGGATGTACTCACGCCACGGAGACTTGAGTTCAATAATATTTATTTGTATTTGTCGCAAAATGTGATTATAGTAAATTTACCCCCATTGATACCGGATGGGGACCCAAATGCATTTGGGTCGCCATCCGGAATCAATGGGGGAACATTTATTTATTGTCAAATTATTGTCTTAGGAATGAGACAAAAATCTAAAAAAATATTATTGAACTCAAGTCTCCCTGGAGTGAGTTATCAATAGGAAAAAAATACATTTTGGGGGTGAACTACTCCTTTAAGTGGTACCAGATATGGAGCTCGGCAAATAAAAGGTGAATTGATCCCAGCGCATAACGGAGGACGATATCACGATAAATAAAATCTCCATGATACGATTATCGTGACTTTTATCACGATAAACGATACCATTTCTTATCGCTCCATCCCTACTTTGGTCTTTTGAAATGCCTCAATAAATTCCTTCACTTCAACTGCCTTCCTATCCTACACCCTTCCTATTCTTTCTTCTCTGTTTTACCACGTTTCACCCCTTCACGTTTGGTAGGGTGGGGTTTGGGGGGGGTCACTGAAACTCCACCACCACCACCGCCCCCCCACCCACCCACCTCCACTGCTTTCCTCACATCTCACCCTCTGACCCTCTGCCTTGTGTGTCTCCCCCCACCCCCCAGTCAACTGGTTTCTAAAAAGCGGGGTCTCTTCCGGATTCACGGTGGCCGCAAGCAGAGGTACCCCCGGCCTGTGCTGAGCCTGTGCACGGGGCACGCTGTAGATCACATCACCACCCCCACCCACCTCCATAACAACACCACCAGTCCACTAACCCCATCCTCTAGCACCTGCACGCGTACGCACACACTCACACACATACGCACAACCATCCTATGCACTCCTCGCCAAGTCTTTTGGGGCCGAATGAGCGAAGCGCCCCCAAAAAAACAGCCTGTTTCTGTTGATGTACAGAGGCGTCAATTGGGTATGGCAAGGTATGGGAGCTGCCATACCTTGGCTACAGGGGAAGAAAACAAAAATGTGCTTCTTAAAATAGATTCCTCATGCCTAGGGCTGTCACAATTATGACACAATCGTCTAATCGCTACTATTTGACATAATCACAATTATTTTGTCATAATTGTTTACAAACATTAAACATGTTCAAAAATAGTGGAAATAGCCGATCTACAAGCTCACTGTTCTTTTTCAAGTATAAAGTTGTCCAATATGTATGTATTTCTTTGTATATTTAGGTTATGTGTCATATCTGCCATGTACAACTTCAAAGCCTAAAAGCCAAACAGGAATGTAATTTTCAGCAACAGAAACAAAATTAAATAATTAATCGCAATTATTTGAGTGACAGTTAATCGTCATGTAAAATGTCATAATTGTGACAGCCCTAATAATGCCTGTTGCTAAGGTATTGCCATACCTTGACATGACTGGTGTCTTGCACGTGCGCGAAGGCGCACGTGCAAGACACCAGTCATGTTATCTTTTGCTGAACTGACGCCACTGATGAAGTCAGTGTGAAAGTGATTGTAACTGAATACAGATCACTAGCAATGGAAGTCAAAAAGCCTCTTTCTACCTGCCATCCCTGTTTCAGCATCCAACATTTTATCCACTTGCAGCTTTGTAGATTTTTAAAATATATATCTTTGGGCTGAACGACGCTCTCGCTCGCGGTCCACAAATGCTTGAGCGAACCATTGACTCTGGAAGAGAATGAGATTGAGTTTTATGCTGTTTTACTTTGGACAGTTTCTCTGGACTGGGGGCTTGCTGACCACAACATGGAGAAACTATGATTCGTTTTATTTTTGTATTTTTGTATTTTTTACTTTGGAAACTATTGTATTCACAACTAACTGTAAATGCAACGTTTTGTCTGCCAAACGCAACGGAATGAAAACCGATATTTTGACCGATAAGCCACCAATGACATTCCTGCCAAAGGACACGTGTTATTGAAGTCAAATAAATTGTTCTTTGTTCTATTTTCTTTCTTTGCATGTTTTCCATTGAATTAGTGCATTCTGGTATACGTTACAGGCCTTGACACTAGGGGTTGCCCACCTGCCCCTGGCAGCTAAATAAAATTCTGGTGCAGGTGGTGTTTGCTTTCAGGTTCCCTGACCGGGGAAGTGCTCATTTGAAAGGGGTAGTCGGGGGCCTTAGGGAGATAGAATGGTCATTTCGTGCAAATCATTTTGGGGATGTTGATGTTGTCATCTGCCCATTTGTCAATTTGGTAAAAAGAAATTGGTTGAATAGAACTCATGTTTTGGGACCATCGCCCCATTGTTCACAATGTTTTGTAATGCAGGCTGCTATCCCAGTAAGTCATGTGATCCAAGATGGCCGCGGTGTGAATGCAAGCATTTGTTTTGCACAAAAAACATTCCTTGGGCTAAAAATGCCCCCAGAAAATGGGGTTTAGTGGGGTTTAGTGATGAAAAGTGATGAGTCATCACTTTTCACAGTTCTCCCTCGTTTTGTGGGCGTTTTCTGGGGCCCATTTGTAGCCCAAGGAATAGTATTTGTGCAAAACAAATGCTTGCAATGGATTCAGCATCATGACAAACCCCTAGTTAGACCCCTCATATCCTACTTGAATACCCAGAAAACAAATGTTTTTTTTTTTTCTGGGTATTTTCCTCCTGTATAGAAAGTCGATGGGAGCCCAACTTGATTTGGACGCTGTGGCGACCCCGAAGGTCGCCGACTCGGGCGCCCTAGCTAAATCATTAGATTAAGCCCTGGGCTACATCTGTGCAAAATTTGGCGCTTTTAGACTGATTAGCACGAAAAAACCCTAAGGCCTCCGACTAGGGACGCAACCATCTATAAACACAACACGAGATATCTAAACACCTGAACGTGGCCAGAGAGCTTTGTCATCTGGTCTGTGGAATGTATAATAAGGGCACTGTTGACCTATAATGTGCTGTTTTCACTGTTGCTATCCACTTAAAAATATTAAGTGTGAACTAAAAGTCGTATTCATAGCAATGTAAGTATTTGGCATAACAAAATTGGCCCAGAAAGTAAAGCAATAAGTGTTAAAGGACAACTTTGTTTTTTTTACAACAAGGATTCATATTGTAGATTGTAATTAGAGAAAAGAAAAGATGATGTTCATGAATGTTTTCATTCACTGCTTTCTATTGTTTTAGAGATTTTAGTATTTTGATTTCAGTGGGCGGGGGCATGCGTACAAGTGGCTAAATCTGTCTTTTTAGACACAATAAGCCGGCAATTTCTTTGTTACTATTTACACCAGCCCCCATAAGTCACATCTGCCCATGAAAGACTGCGGTTCATCTTGGGAATGGGCTTATTGCGTCTAAAAATACATATTTAGCCACTTGCATGCATGCCCCCAACCTGGGGGCAAGCATGCAAATCAAAGTCGCTAAAATCACAAAAATTATATAAGGAAGGAAATGGAAACATTCATCTTTTCTTTTCTCTAATGACTATCTAAAATATGAACCCTTGTTGTAAAAAAAAAAAGTTGTCCTTTAAATCAGGGGTCTTCAACAGGGGGTCCGGGACACCTAAGGGGTCCGCTGAGGTACTACAGGGTGTCCTCCAAATCTTCCAATCCTTTTTATATTAACAACTTGAACCCTAGTGTCCATATTCTGAGAACTGTAACCAAAAATAGACGATCTACAAGCTCACAACGCCTCGCACTGTGAGGTGTTGTGAGCTTGTAGATCGGCTATTTTTGGCAAAGAGGTTTGGTGTAGAGGGGGAAAAAGAGCAGACTAAGTACAGAGTGAAAGGTCAAGTTTCGACTGTTCAAGTGGTTAAATATCTGAAAACACACATTGACATGAATCCAAAATACACTGATGATTGGGCTGTCAAACTATGAAATTATAAGGAATCTATGATACGGTTGAGGGTGTCCCTTGCTTCATCTCTCTCTCAACTAAGGGGTCCTTGGCCTGAAAACATTGAAGACCCCTGCTTTAGATTGAATGGTATAAAAATTTTACCCATCATTTTATAATGGACCATTTACCATACGGGCAAGTGGGCATGACCTTTTGGCAAGTAGAACATGACCTGCACTTGCCCGACAAGCAAGTGCCTCTGAGACCTTAGTGTCAACCCCTGCATTGTTGAGCATGCTATCCTATTTTGAGTTGTGCTCCACTGGTTTCTGTTAAACGTCCCTTTTCACATTCTTGGCATGCAAGGAATTCTCTGCATGTCTGCGAAAGACGCTGCCAAATCTCCGCAACCTTAAACGCATCCAAATCGCTTATCTTACTTCCCGACTGCATGCGAAGGTCTGGCACTCTCTCTCTCTCTCTCTCTCTCTCTCTCTCTCTCTCTCTCTCTCTCCCTCCCCCCTTCCTTCTATTGTATGTCTACCTGAGCATTTCCAGCTTGCTCGTAGGAAATGCTATTTACACTAATGCCCCTCGACTATTACATTTTTAATAGAAATGGCCCCAGCTATAGAACACACGCACAACGAGGCGCGTACTGTATCCATCATCACCGGGAGAGTGAACAACAACGAGGCTGGAAATTGCCCTCTGGCGCATGGCGTTTAAAATGCTTCAAGAATCCGTGACACGTCCATGTGTGTAACATGCTTACATGCATGCGTGTGTGTAACACGCGTGCCATTTGAGAACTTCACGAGTCCTGCCATTGGCATGTCAGTGCATTGTCAGAACATTGTCTGTGAGAAAGGAGAGCATTTGCCAATTTGTTGTTAGGTAAATGCTATTCAGATTCTCTTTTGCTATTGAAAATAAGTACCTGGGGGCGCCTGCTAGCCTATAGTGGTCCATATGGTCCCCGCTGGCGTCGCTGGTTCGATTCCCGATCCGGACGACCTTTGCCACATGTCATTCCGCATCTCTCTCCCCATTTCCTGTCAGTCTACCATCCTATCAAATAAAGGCGTAAAAAGCCAAAAAAAAAAAATCTTTAAAAAAGAAAATATGTTTCTAGGAGTGACACTTCAGTAACAAAAGAGAATAATTAGCAAGGCTAAACAATGAAAAGAACCTGGGGAAAACACGCATTTAAAGAACATTTTTCAGGAAACGATCGAGAAAGCCGTAAGAGTTGGAATGGCACATCTGTACGGGAAGTCGGGGAAGAGGCAGCAGACAGACACACAAAACAGACAGACGGAGAGAGATATGGAGGGGTCTCAAGGGTCTAATATAATTACAGCGTTGGATTAGCTTTCCTCCTGTAAATAGTTGACCTTAGATTGAGACTCGCCGCTAGCTGCAGCCATGCGCCTGGCGTGTATAGACTTGCTAATGAGGCGTCTCCTCTCTGTGTGCGAGTGCCCTCTGATGTGTATTATATCGTCGTCGTCGGGTGGGAACCTCATATCTCCAAGTTTCAAATGTGTACGTTCTTTCTCAAAGTAAAGCCCTGCTTCATCGTACAAAGGCCATCGTACAAAAGTAGTGAAAACAGCCTATCTACAAGCACACAACGCCTCGAGGCGTTGTGTGCTTGTAGATCGGCTGTTTTCACTAGTTTGAATCATTTTTAAAATGATAAATGCAAAACAAACGGTTTAGGACATACAAGGTTTTCACCCGACAACGACGATATCATGCTCCGTTTGAAGGCACCGCGGGGTAAGCGTTTATTTTTTTCCTTCTCTTCACTCTAGTGGTACACGGCGACTTTAGCTGGCACATTTTTCGACAGTCCCCCGCACTCCTTGAATCGGGTTTCAGCGGGATTTCTGTTTTTCGCTGAATCAGGCGCCGTGATAGGCTGTTGAAATAAGCAAAAAAAATCTTGAGGGCAGGATCTATTTTTAGCAACGTGCACGTGCTCTCTCTGTGGTCAGAGTGCCCACCCCCTCCCGCCCGAGACACCAACAAAAGCCTGTCTCCCTCCCAGTTCTCTCGTCCTTCAGCCGCTGTTGTCGTATTGCTTTATTGTCGGTCGGTCGGTCGGTCGGTCGGTCTCTCAGCGGCTTTAAAGAACAACTTTGGTTTTTCAATGGCTTTATGGGACAACTTTGTTTTTTAACAACAAGGGTTCATATTTTAGATAGTCATTAAGAAAAGATGTGTCAAAATGTTTTCATTTACTTCTTTCTATCGTTTTAGCGATTTTAGTATTTTGATTTCAGTGGTTGGGGGCATGCGTACAAGTGGCTAAATATGTATTTTTCTGCCCATGAAAGATTGCGGTGCATCTTGGTAATGGGCTTATTGTGTCTAAAAAGACATATTTAGCCACTTGCATGCATGCCCCCAACCTGGGGGCATGCATACAAATCAAAATAGTTAAAATCACTAAAACGATAGAGAGAAGTAAATGAAAACATTTTAACACTCACATTTTCTCTATTGACTATCTAAAATATGAACCCTTGTTGTAAAAAAACAAAGTTGTCCTTTAAACGAGCCCATATAGCCATCACTATTTCGAGGCCAATAAATCGGATTTTTATTTGACTTTTTTGACTATTTGGCTATTTTAGCATTTTTTGAATGGGTCGTAAACGGATAGTTCACACCAAAACTATTGTTTTCTATCCATTACTCACCCCACAGAGACTTGAATTCATGGATTTTTTTGTTGTTTGTTTGTCACATTCCTAAGCCAATAATGTGATGACCAGCAGTGGTTCCCTATGGAGACACAAAGAGCCTGATTTGTTCCCTATGGAGACACAAAGAGCCTGATTTGTTCCCTATGGAGACACAAAGAGTCTGCTTTGTTCCCTATGGAGACACAAAGAGCCTGCTTTGTTCCCTATGGAGACACAAAGGGCCTGCTTTGTTCCCTATGGAGACACAAAGAGCCTGCTTTGTTCCCTATGGAGACACAAAGGGCCTGCAAAGACACAAAGAGCCTGCTTTGTTCCCTATGGAGACACAAAGAGAGTCCCTATCCCTTTAAGTGGTTAAATAAAATAAGGGTCTGTATATTTTCTACAGTATTTACTTCTTTGCTTGTTCAGCGTATAAAGCAAAGTGAAATTGTTTTCTTCATAGTCTACGTATCAAAAAGTTTTTTTTATGTATTTATTTATTTGCCCATAAGTATATATATATATATATATATATATATATACGTCAGAACATCGGTAACCAGGGGTCTCGAAAATCCGGAGCGGAATCTTAGCCAAAGATCTGACATGGTTCAGGGCTCTGCACTAATTTCCTAACAAGCTCAAGACCACGTCTCCAACCTTTGCATCCGCTTGGCTTAGCTCCCAACCAGGTCTTATAGTTTGCCCACAGAGGGGGGGGGGGGTCAAATCTCCCCCCAGGACGTTAAGGTAAAAAAAACACCCTACCCCCCTAAAAAAAAAAAAAAGGCCTTCCTGTTTTGACCCCTCCTCTGTCTCTGCCTGCTGTTAGCAGCAATAAGATCGGCTTCCGGGACCGAATGAGGATGAACAACTCGCGCTCGTCCCAGTCCATCCGGGTGAAGGCGTCCCCTCTGGCACCCCCTGCCTCGGCGGGGGGGCTGCGGCGGTCCCCCAGCCAGGAGAACATCCCCGACGCCACCAGCCCCGGCAAGGTGCAGAAGAGCTGGAGCTTCAACGACCGCACGCGCTTCCGCACCTCGCTGCGCCTCAAGCCGCGACCTCCGGCCGACGGTGGGTTTGCGGGAAAAGCATCACATACAGTACTGCAGGGTTCCCCAATTAGTTTTCCCCAAGGGCCGAATTATGTCTAGGGTACCAAGCCGAGGGCCACAGCATTGAATTATGTCTAGGGTAGCAAGCCGAGGGCCACAGCATTGAATTATGTCTAGGGTAGCAAGCCGAGGGCCACAGCATTGAATTATGTCTAGGGTACCAAGCCGAGGGCCAAAGCATTGAATTATGTCTAGGGTACCAAGCCGAGGGCCGTTGTCGGGTGAAAATCTTGTATGTCCAAAAACGTTCGTTTTGTATTTGTCATTTTAAAAAATGATTTAAACTAGTGAAAACAGCCGATCTACAAGCACACATGTGTGCTTGTAGATCTGCTTTTGTGAGACGGCCTTGAATGATGAAGCAGGGCTTTACTTTGTGAAAGAACGTACACATTTGGAGATACGAGGTTTCCACCTGACAATGACGATATAGTGTTGTTGCTGCTCTTATACCACCATTATTACTGGGGTTGGTGGGGGCCAGACAGTAGCCCCCCGCGGGCCGCAAATGGCCCGCGGGCCGCCTATTGGGGAACCCTGCAGTACAGTATACCAGGGCAGGGTATAAGCCCTTTGCGCAGTACAGGGATCTCCATATATGGGCATAAAAGGGATAAGGATGTAATTCATTTGCAATTGTGACTCATGTCACGGCAACCCCACTGGTTAAACTGACACAATATGTCCATATATGGGCATTCACAGATATGGGCTTATCTGTGAATGCTGGGCATAACAGCGATTCTATTAGTGTGGTTGCCCTAACAGGGCATCATCTGGGAATCAGATGTAGAGGACAGGGATCTCCATATATGGGCATAAAAGGAACAAGGACATAATTAACAGATCATCATCTGGGAATCAGATGTAGAGGTCAGCTCCATATATGGAGATCTAGGTGATGATCTAGTCATCTCCATGTATGGATATATCTCTTTGATGAGGTGATGGTACAACAATGTGATGTCACAATGTCAACAAAGTGGGTTATTTCACAGCGTTGTATTTACTGTGTGGGTGTATAATTAGGTGTCCACTGTCCAGTAGAGCTGTGGTTCTCAACCTTTGCAGGCCATGACCCCCAAAATTATCATATTTAATTTAACAGGGGACCCCTCCACTACACCCTACGAGCACTAACTGTTGAGTCTTAACATTTTGTATAACACGGTTCTATTGTGAAAATAGCTGATATACAGTACATGCTCACAACGCCTCACATTGCGAGGAGTTGTGAGCATGTAGATCGTCTATTTTCACAATTTCTGCCTCTAATATTTGACAATTTGGCCAATTGTCACTTTAGAAATGTGCAGATACACTCTATACACTTACACTTTATGTTGGCTTGTTTACAGTTGAGTGAGAAAACAATGTTGCACATTGAGTTAATCCTCTGGGGACCCCCCTGGGGGTCCCGACCCACAGGTTGAGAACCACTGGTGTAGAGGGCGGAGGACTGTGGAGGATAAACAGTGTTGTACAGCAGGGATACTCAAACTTCTTGCTTCACAATGTTATTTATGACGTGGCCCACACATAAACTTGTGAAAATAGATACCGGTAGTTATGGCTAAGGAAAATAAAATAAAATCAAACAATCTACTTAAAGTTACCCAGACTGTTTAGCTACAGTACCAAATGGCTAATGATGCAGTTGTTAAGTAAAGCTACAGTACATCTCTATTTCATTTGATTTCCATTAGGCCTACAGTGTCGTTTTGGGTGATTTCAATGGCTGCTTTCAAGAAGTTTTGGCCATTATCTCTGGAACGGAAGGTCTAATCTGCTCAGTTTAAAGCTTGTTGGATCCGTGAGTTCGAGGACATTAAGCAGAGTTTTAGTATCACTGTTGTACAGTATGTTTCCTGTGGGTATTTATTGCGACCGAAGGTTGCAGTTTATCATGAGAAATGTCACAGCTTGTCCGTGTCCGTGTAGACGTGTACACATTTTTCTATGGGCAAACCCATAGTCTTTAAACATGTGTCATCATGATGTCATCATGCTCTGATGTCACTGTGATGTCAGGGGAACCATGGGTTTGCCGCTCTCACATCATACTCTGGTTTCGCTGTGATGCCACTCTAACAGAATCCATTTTATGCCCATATATGGAGCTCCCTGATGTCATCAATATTATTGATGCCCCGTTAGAGAGATCCCTGTGATGCCATGGGGAACAAATCCCTTTTATGCCCATATATGGAGATATGGAGATCCCTGCGATGCCAGGGTAACAAATCTCTTTTATGCCCATATGGAGTTCCCTGATGTCCACATCACTGTGGCGCGACCTCGCCCTTTAGGGCGAGGTCGCTTGTCGCCCTGAGGCATCTTACTAGTTTATGTGACCATTAGAGGGCGTGGGGGAGGATAAACAGTGTTGTACAGGATGTTTACTGTGTGTATTTCTTCATTTGTCCAGTAGGGGGTGTGGGGGTGGATAAACAGTGTTGTACAGGATGTTTACTGTGTATTTCGTCATGTGTCCAGTAGAGGGCATGGGGGAGGACAGTGTGGAGGATAAACAGTGTTGTACAGTATGTTTACTGTGTGTATTTCTCTATGTGTCCAGTAGAGGGCGTGGGGGAGGACAGTGTGGAGGATAAACAGTGTTGTGACGTGGCCATGGAGGAGGTCATCCCTGCAGTGAAGACTCTCATCCGGGCCGTCAGGTGAGCAGCGTTGCCAGATCCTTTTAATATAAGCGTCTTTGTAAGTCGCTTCAGACTCAGCTGACATTGTTCCCTGTCTGAACGATTTAAAGGGGCGGGACTTTGACTGGATACACCTACTTGTGGCTTCTTCCGTGCACACAACATTGCTAGCCATTAGCACACACATTGACAACAAACATCGTGTGTCTGTCTGTGTGCGAGCGATCGTGCCTGTGCGAGTGACTGCTTCCACACAAAACTGCGATCAGAAACATGTATTCAACAGCTTGGTGAATTAAATCAGTGTGTGTGTATGTGCGTGTGCCACTGTGCCACTGCTGCCTGGTGTTTGTGCTCTTCCTGAAAAGTAATCGTTTCAATTGCTGTGCGGATTGGATATTCGTTAGACCCACCCCCATCCCCTGCGCTCATTGGAGGAGCCGCTATTTCGAATTTAATGTCAGAACATCTCTGTCTTACAGTAGACCTTTATGTATGTACAGTATGCTTGACAAAGAGCTGACTGTGACTGAAACGTTGCAGCATTTAAAGTTCAGGAGGTTTGCATGCTACAGCAGAGTACAGGACTCTTTAGTTTATGGTATATACTGTGTAACTTTTCGTAGGCAGCAGTGGTGTTTTTGAAAAAAGCTGAATTATCCAAGTATTGCTTTTCCCGGGACTCACTGACTGAAGTTGCTTCCAGAAAGTTCACTTAAAACATGAACGAGTTCAAGTTCAAAACTTAACTAGTTCATTTCATAGTTAATAATTCCACATTTTGAACTAAAGTTCATGGTTCCCCCAAATTAACTAACTTAGTTATTTTTAGTTCTTTTTTTACACTTTTGGCTATTCAAATTTATTTATTTTTTGTAGACATTGAAGTCTAAACGAAGTATACTCAGGCATTACTTGGGAAACGACGTAACAAGGCGGAGAGCAGAGCGGAGACTCACACACAGCGCTTCATGTGATGAGAAGCACCCAGCTGCAGACTGCACCGCTCACATATCAACGTTCGCGAGGTCTGCGAGTCTGCAGCTGGGTGCTATTGGAGCATGTGAATGCAAAGAAAGACAAGAGGACAGACGACCACGGACCGCCGCACAAACACGCCGAAGAGCGCCGTTCACGGACGTCCGAATGAACGCGTTCGACGTTCAGTTCACGTTCGCCCAAAATATGAACGTGTTCATGAACGATCGTTCAGTTACAACACAGACTGCTTCAATACGGTGGGTGGAGAAGTGGGACCGAACAACACATGCCATGCACGCACAAAATAATAATAATCGGTTCTGTAATATCTCAGTACCAACTGGAACAAATTTCCCTGTTGAATTTCTGTTTGGGTCTGTGAATTTGGACCCATAAAGACCTCTAAGTTACTTACAAAGGTGCCTTTTCTAGCAGTGGTGTAAAGCAACTTTTGAGGTATTTGTACTTTACTTGATTGTTTCCAATGTCCAATACTTTTACTCATAGGCGATTTTAAGGGGTGTCCTAGGGTGCACGTGCAACCCCTGGCCGCCAGGCGGCCATTTTTTTTTTTTTTGGTAATGTAACTTTACATCCACTCAGACCGAATACAACAACACCCCCTAGTGGTAGTGATAGAGGCTGGCAGCTCCAGGCAGCCCCCCCCTCCCCTCCTGATGTGATGTCATATCCACGCGCCAGTATTGAAATTGAAAACAACATCTGTTAAAAATAAAGCATGGAGTTCGAGCTCTTCACTACTATGGACGTGACTACCGGTAGATATTATAATATAGCTGCTTGCCCTGAAACATCACATGGAGAGGATCATTTTGTACCTGACTTTCCTCTACAAAACACAGACCTCAGGCTCTATCAGCCAGGACTCTTGTCTCACTGTGCGTGACTGAACCATTTCCTCCTGACCAGCCCAAGGTAAGACTAAGACAGTCAGATCATGCTTTTATAAACCCTATTATATTAAGCCCAAAATGGTTCTGCCGCCGTGTAGAACCGAACCGATTTTAACTTGAAAAAATGCATTGGGTACAAAATTAACTGCAGAAATCCGCTAAAACAACATTACAAAACCGCTAATATCCGCAATTTTTTTCGCGCGCGCGCGAGTATTTCTATATTTGGGCCTTAGACTTGCCAATGGCAGGACGTGTGAAGTTTTGAAATGGTATAGTCGGGGGCGTTAGGGAGATAACATGGCCATTTCATGCTATATTAGTCTAAAAGCGCCACATTTTGCACAGATGTAGCTCAGGGCATGCTCTAATGATTTAGCTAGGGCGCCCGAGTCGGCGACCTTCGGGGTCGCCACAGCGGCCAAATCAAGTTATGGGCTCCCATCGACAAGATACAGGAGGAAAATACCCAGAAAAAAACTTCTTTTTTTCTGGGTATTTAAGTAGGATGTGAGGGGTCTAAATAGGGGTTTGTCATGATGCTGCATCCATTGCAAGCATTTGTTTTGCAAAAAGAAAAACATTCCTTGGGCTAAACATGGCCCCAGAAAACGATGGTTTAGTGATGAAAAGTGATGAGTCATCACTTTTCACCGTTTTGTGGGCGTTTTCTGAGGCCATTTGTAGCCCAAGGAATGTTTTTTGTGCAAAACAAATGCTTGCAATGGATTCAGCATCATGACAAACCCCTAGTTAGACCCCTCACATCCTACTTAAAGCAGATGTTTTTCTGGGTATTTTCCTCCTGTATAGAATGTCGACGGGAGCCCAACTTGATTTGGCCGCTGTGGCGACCCCGAAGGTTGTCGGCTCGGGCGTCCTAACTAAATCATTAGAGCATGCCCTGGGCTACATCTGTGCAAAATTTGGCGCTTTTAGAAAAACGAAATATCCCTAAGGTCTCCGACTAGTACATCTGTATAGTATAAGTGAAGTTAGTTTGATGGTACGTGAATGCAACTGTCTCGTACTGTACTCAAAATGTATGTATACTGACGTGTATAGACAGGGGGGTGGGGGAGATTTGCCCTGGGGCACCATACGAGTTATAACACACACACACGCACGCACGCACGCACACACACGCGCACGCGCGCACACACACACACACACACACACACACACACACACACACACACACACACACACACACACACACACACACACACACACACACACACACACAATAGCTGTCCATTAAGTGACCACAGTTAGAGGAATTGTGCATTTGTGGCGTGACCGTGTGCAGTTTCAGCTGAGTGAGTAGAAAATGTCCACTTAGCAGGAGTAACAGAGCCCTCCCTCAGGCAGGGTCAGTTCCCTGCGATGACCTTGTCGCTCAGCCGGAGCCCGGGGCTCACTGGCCCCGCTCATATGTGCGGTGGCGGCACGGGTTACTGCATGTAGCTGCACAACTGCACCATGCGGAGTGGTGTAAAAAAGTACTCTGATGTTTTACTTAAAGGCCCGCTGACACGCAGTGGCGTCAGTTCAGAAAAGGCTAAGGTATGGCACGTGCAAGACACCACTCATGTTGCCATACCTTAGCAACAGGCATGATATATTTATTTTAAGAAGTACATTCTATTTTTCTCCCCCGTTTCTACAGTTTCTTGGGCTGGATATGGCAGCCTGGAATGGTTGTTCAAGTGCAGCTAAACTTGGCATGTTAGTAAACGTGCCACAATTAAGAATAATGAATTGCACCTGTGCAGCTGACCTGCGGAACCTGGGAATATACCATGTTGTCAAGATGGGGAGAATACAAGTGTGGAGAATATCATTATAATACCTTGTTAAAGTGGCCATTTTGTAAAATGTTGCATTTGTAGTTATTTTACTGTAATTTAACAACATAATAACCAGCACAGATAGACAAAGAGACATTCATGGATTTATATTTAAAAGTAACTTTTATAATCCCCCCCCCTGGACCCAGAGTATGGCAGCTCCATACCCCTGCCATACCCAAATGACGCCTCTGCTGACACTGCCCAAAATTATAATAGTATGATACAGTAGGTCACGTGGTCTCTCTGAAAACGCTCTGAAATAGTCTGAAACTCATGTCACAGTGTAATCTGCCCCTCGCCCCCCAACAACAGCTGACCAGTACAGTAAGTAGTCCTAAGTACAGTCAATTCATTTGATTGGCTTATAATTAAGCATTATCACAATGACATCATAAAAATATTAACTCATTTTTTAAGATGACTTTTTAAAGTGACAGTACCCCTTTAGATGACAGTCCTACTTTAAGTAAAAGTGTCAATACCACATTGTAGAAAATACTCCAATACTCCAAAGTAAAAGTCCGGAACTCAAAATGTACTTTCAAAAAAGTACAAAAGTATTGCCATCAGAATATACAAAGTAAAGTGCAGAAGGCAAAAGTAGTCATTATGCAGAATGTTCCGTTTTCGCAAAGATTTTTTTGAAAATAGCAGATCAAATCTCACAATGTTTCGCATTGCGACACATTCAAATAATAACATCCAAGTAATTGTAGTGGAGTAAAAGTACAATATTTGCCTCTGAGATGTAACAGAGTAGAAGTTAAATCACAGAAAATGTGAAATACTCCGGTAAAGTAAAAATACCTCAAAATTGTACTTAAATAAATGTATACTTAGTTACCTTACACCACTGCCACCAGGACGATTTCACCACTTTTCAACCCATCTTCATATAATTGGTCCTCAATAATGTTCATGATAAAATAGCATCATTTTTTCTACTTGGTCTGTGTCTCAGAGGAGGGTGGGCGGGTCAGAAACCCATTGTCTTGTGACATCATCGATGGGGAATCCAAGCTAATAGAAAATGCAGGCTTTCTACTCCTGAAAAGTTGCAATGTTAAAGTGGAAGCTGTTGTTCTCGCCATAATAAAAATCTAAACGACGACGTTGTTGTTATTTTATCATGAACATTAGTGAGGACCGATTATATGAAGATAGTTTGAAAAGTGGTGAAGTCGACCTTTAAATGTATACTTACTGCCATCCGGAGTGGGGCTTGAACTCAAGAGAGTTCAGGAAACTAGGAAAGTATTTTGCAGTGGGCACACGCACGCACGCACGCACGCACGCACGCACACACACACACACGCACGCACGCACGCACGCACACGCGCACACACACACACACACACACACACACACACACACACACACACACACACACACACACACACACACACACGCACACGCACGCACACACACACACACACACACACACACACACACACACACTAACCTCGTGGATGACAGGTCGTGCACGGTACAGGCTGTACAGAGCACAGCATGACCGTATGGACAGACGATATCGTACAGTTTGGACAAGGACAATTGTATTAGTTTAATAACAATTGATTAAGCAGCACGCACACAGGTAATACAGTAGAACGTTCACGGTGTCGTCCTCTTTCCCCTGTACCTTTTGGTCAGGATCTAAAGACCGTGGTGTAACAATAATTATGACTAATTATCGGTCAGCGTCTCGTGTTGTCCATAATTGGGTCGATTGTGTTACCGTGTTAACCATGGTATCTATCTATCGATCTCAGTGTTTCTCAACCTTTTTTCTACATGGGCACACTTTTCATGTCCCAAGAATCCATGGGCACACCAACATAATACGGGGGTGTAAATATCGTCACTGTCAGGAAGAAACCTTGTATCTCCAAGTTTCAAATGTGTACGTTTCTTCGCAAAGTAAAGCCCTGCTTCATCATACAAGGCTGTCGCACAACAGTAGTGAAAACAGCAGTTCGGCTGTTTTCACTAGTTTAAAATAATAAATACAATACTGGCTTTCAAGCAGTTTCAAGGGGCACACCTGACCCTTCTCAGGGGCACACCAAAGGTCCCCAGGCACATCTATCTATCTATGGTTGAGTGCAGGGACGTGCAGAGAATGTTAGAGAGGCAGGGGCTGAAACTTCTAAAAGGGCCTTTTGGTGAATATATCGCAACACGTTGTAAGTTTGGAGGTCGGCTATTTTCGGTACTTGATACCACACTAAACTAAGCATAATCAAGTGAATACTGGAGATGTGGCGTAACGGCATGGATTTCTACACAGAGAGGGAAATTCTTTCAACATAAGATGCTGCGTTCAAGTTCAGGAGAGTTTGGACAAGGCAATTCTCTTGAATGCTGCCTTCAGGCATGGAAAGAGTAGCCTGGGTGCCAGCATGCTCATTGCTCGCTCCGTTCCGCGATTAGTTTTGTCTCTCCGCATCACAGTCTGGAAGTGATTCAGTTGACCTGTATTTCCGAACGTCAGTTGTGACGTAGGCGACGTCGTTGCTGATTGGATGTTGTTCCAACGAATCAGAGTAGGGTTAGGGTAGCTCGCTTCAAATGTTTTAAAAAACATTCTTGAGAGCACATTTAGTTGTAAATGACGCTGTGTGTTTGTTTACATGGCTGACATGTTGGATACGTCACTATGCACTAAACTCACGCAGTGCAGCCTGAGTACAGCAGGTGCTCTGAGTCTTTGATTAGGCAGCGGTCTGTTATAGAGCGTTCAAACAAGCCGTGCAATAAGGGATGATAATGTACGTATCAGGTGCACCAAGACACTTGTCTTGCTGGCAGTTTGTACGTATGCGTGTGTGTGAGAGTGAGTGAGGGTGTGTGTGTGTGTGTGTGTGTGTGTGTGTGTGTGTGTGTGTGTGTGTGTGTGTGTGTGTGTGTGTGTGTGTGGGGGGGGGGGGGGGGGGGGGGGGGGGGGTTAGTGAGGGGGTCTGTGAGTGAGTGAGTGAGTGAGTGAGTGAGTGAGTGAGTGAGTGAGTGAGTGAGTGAGTGTGAGTGTGTGTGCGTGTCTGTCACAGGTGCATGCTGCGCTGAGTGAGTGAATAAAATAAAGCTGGGAGTCAGCAGACCTTTACACACTAATGACCATCCCCTCTCCGGCCGCTTAACCCTGTTAACATCTTTACACACTGCGCACGCACGCACGCACGCACGCACGCACGCACGCACGCACGCACGCACGCACGCACACACGCACACACACACACACACACACCGCACACACGGTGTAATAGGCCCCAGTTTTTCACTGATGATGGCAAAAAAAAAACACAAAAACTACAACTGCCAGCAAACATCTGCTGTCGGGCCGAGCTGCTCTCTAGAGGGGCTTTGCTTGATGGGAGGGGATTAGACCTGTTCAGGGGCGACACAGGGGGGGAGGGGGGGAGTGGGACTGAGTTACTAGGGCCCAAGGTGGAGGGGCCTTAACTATTTAATAGTATACTTTAGCTATTGAAAAATAGCAGATATGCAAGCTCACAGCGCGGCACCGAGTGCCGCACTGCGAGCCTGTAGATCTGCTATTTTTTGAAAAGTCGTGAAAATGTGTGCAAATCTTTGAATATATGTATTTTTTTAAGCAAACATTTGAATATATGTCTTTTTTTAAGCGAACATTTGTAACTCAAATTTTTGCTTCTGAGGGGGTCCCTGCGCGAAATATTTTGAGATGGGGGTCCGTGGCCAAATATAATATCATTTTGGGGGTCCTTCACATGAAAAATGTTTGAGAACCACTGAAAAAAAAAAAAACCCTTAGGATTTGAAATGTTCTCGATTTTTCAAAAATAGCAGATCTACAAGCTCGCAGCGCGGCACTCGGTGCCGCGCTGTGAGCTTGTAGATCTGCTATTTTTCAATAGTTGAAGTACGGCCAGGGCCCAGAGTTTGGTGCGACACCCCTGGCCCCGATCACTCCCTCCATCCCCCCCTCCCCTCCCTCAGTCAGCGTTCACTGATTGACTCACGCGGAGTCTGTGGCGGTAGCGTGACATCACGCCTGCGTGGGTCATGATGTAATAAGAGTGGATTATGTGAGTGATGGCTCACAGCTTCATTGAGCAGCAGCTGAATTGGTTCATATAGGGTATGCATGAGGAGCCCTTAGCGGTGGGCCGGTGCGATCGGAAGTCGGCCACTCGCACACAGAGTCCCATCAAAACACATTTCAAATGGCTTACGGTTTGACAAACTAAGTGCCAATTTGTTTGCAGGAGGAGCCCCTTGCAGTCACACGAAACCGCGGCTTGAGAGGCCTGCGTGTTAGGGGTGCAGGGAGAAATGTTATTCAGGCTCGAATCGCGTTTCTAACATGGTAAGATCCAGAATCGATTCTCATTTTCCAAAAATCGATTTTCTATTAGATATTATTTATTAGATATTATGATTTTTATGATTTGAATTTTGTGATTTGTATTTTAAGATTTTTTTTTTTATGATTTTTTATTCAATATCATGTTGTGTTTGTACAAGTTAAGAGAGTCATAGTTACTCCCGCCGTTTACCCCGCGCTTGATTGAATTTCTTCACTTTATTCACTGGGCAGAAATCACATCGCGTCAACACCCGCCGAGGGCCATCGCGATGCTCTGTTTTAATTAAAAGAATGTGTGCAAGCATGAATAAATCAAACATGTTGTCCTGATATATGAATTGAATGGAGAATCGTTTCGAATCGAGAATCGTTTTTCAATCGGAAAATAATCGCTTCTGAATCGAATCGTTTGGATATGAAAGAATAAAAAAAAAATCTAATCGTGACCCCATGAATCGATTCTGAATAGAATCGTGGGGTAACCCAAAGATTTGCAGCGTTTTCCTAAAGCAAAGGCACGCGCGAGGGGCAGCACACAGACTAATGATGCAGTTAACGGTGAGATTGTTCTGGGACAGTAGCTGAGCGCTGTGTGCACCCCCCCTCCCGTAATCCTCCGGGGGTTGTTTTGGAGGTGTATTCTTGGAGAGATGTGAGCACTGTGTCAGCTGTCTCCTCGGAGCTTGTTAAGAGTTTCAGAACGGGTGCGCATTATTGCGTATTATTATTATTTTATGCTTTAACTATTGAAAAATGGCAGATATACAAGCTCACAGTGCGGCAAAAAACATGAAAATTTGAACTTTCACCCGATTCTATAAGTGTCTTTTGAATCCTTCTAAGGTTTTTGAAAAACCTATGTTTCTATGTCAGCAATCTGGCCAGCCATCGTCAAAGAAAAGGTCCTTTTCACTTAACTGGAGCTCAGTTAGTCTGTTCTTGAGAGACTACTATGTCAGTCGTTCTCAAACTTTTTCATGTGAAGGACCCCCCATCTCAAAACATTTAGTTCCAGGGACACCCCCAGAAGCAAAATTTGAGTTACAAACGTTCGCTTTAAAAATACACATTTTCAAAGATTTGCACACATTTTCATGACTTTTTCAAAAATAGCAGATCTACAAGCTCGCAGCGCGGCACTCGGTGCCGCGCTGTGAGCTTGTAGATCTGCCATTTTTCAATAGTTAAAGCGTTCAATAATCCCAGGCCTGAAGGGTCCGCATCAATATGCCGACGGGCCGGTATGCCGACACTAAAACTAACCCTAACCCTAGCCTCAGTAACCGTGACGAGTAACTAACCTGCCGACGCCAGTCGGAACAGCGGCCGTCGGCATATTGAGCGGACCCCGGCCTAAATGGGTTAAGAGATTCGCCGTGTGCTAAAAGGACACTCCGGCGCGGAGCTGGCCGACAGGAGACTTCAACCCCCGGGTCCCATCGGCAGACGGATGCCACGGGAGCTGAATGGGAAGTCAACCCGTTTGCCCCGGGCGTTTAGCAACTTAAAGCTCTATATCGTCACTGTCAGGCAGAAACCTCGTATCTCAGAGTTTCAAATTTGTAAAGTTTTTTGCAAAGTAAAGCACTGCTTCATCATGCAAGGCTGTCGCACAAAAGTAGTGAAAACAGCTGATCTACAAGCACACAACGCCTCGCAGTGCGAGGCGTTGTGTGCTTTAGATCGGCTGTTTTCACTAGCTTAAAATCATTTTAAAAATGATAAATACAAAACAAACGGTTTTGGACATACAAGTTTCCACCCGACAACGACGATATAGGCTATGTTGTGTCGCGTCACATCGTGTGCTTGTATATCACCTAGTTTCGCAGCATTTCAAGATTTTCCAAAATATTTGCTAGGAATGCAATCCGGTTTACTGGCAGTTGCTCACCTTTTTGGTTGCCATCACATCACCAAATAATCATGAAATAAACGTCAGTGTTGGCCCATCCTTTCCCAATCGATGCAACTCTAATGCTCACCTATAGTACTAGAGAGTCTATGGAGAAAAACATTGGGCCATCTTAAAATCATGTCATATAAGAATTGTGGTCCAAAAATAAACAAACTGTCATCGGTAGGGGTGTAACGATATAGTAACTGTATCGAAATATCGTTTTTAACTTAAAAAAACGAAGTATATCGAAATGAAAACAGATAAAATTGAATCGTATCGTTTTATTTTGTATCGTATCGAATCGGCAGTGAAAAGAATCGATTGTATTGATACTACCTACTTGTGCATTGTATTTAGCATTTTTAGGAAGAAAAAATGAGGAGGGGTTTAATTACTTTAGTTAGTTAGTATATAGTTTATAGTTACTATATCGATTTTAAATCATTGAATCGAATCGTATCGTATCACTATGAATTAACCAATATTGTCCATGTATCGTATCGTCAACCATGTATCGTGATATGTATCGAATCGCTATTACAATGTGTCGTTACACCCCTAGTCATCGGCGATGAGGCTCTATATCGTTTACGATAGTCAGACACATGATACAGTCTGTTTCTGGTGAAAATGTAAGTCATTCGGCTGCGGTAAAATTTGCCTTTTCTCGCCGTCGGTCAAAACTGTCCAGGATCATTTATTTATTTTTTGAACACAGTTCTTATTTGACACAGTATAAAAGAAAGGTCTATGGGTAATGGGGGAAAAAAACGTGACCCAGGTAGGGTGTGTAAATTATTGTACATCAGACTTCGATGCTTTATAAAGACTAGTATGTAAAACACGGACACCAGGTGGAAAGCGCTTAACCCAGTCAACCACAGAGTTAAGCGATTTAGACCGGGTATGCATTATCGTGTATTATTATGTTATGTTTTAACTATTGAAAAATAGCAGATCTACAAGCTCACAGCGCGGCTGTGAGCTTGTAGATCTGCTATTTTTGAGAAATTGTGAACATTTGAATTTCGACCCGATTTTGACCCGATTCTTTTGAATCCTTCTAAGTTTAAAAAAGAAAAGCTATGTTTCTATGTCAGTGGTGCTCAAACTTTTTCATGTGAAGGACCCCCAAAAGTTAGCCTGCTCTCTTAGTTCCAGGGACCCCCCCAGAAGCAAATATGTGACCGAGGCTGGAGAAAAGTCTGCATTGGTCTTTTTTCTGCTTTTTGCAGATCATGAAAGTACAGAATATAAGCTTTCAAATGACATGTCATTCATTGTTGCAATGATAATAATATGAAAAAAAAAGGATAAACACGATAAATCCAAAATCAAACCTATTTTGTTAATTTGCTGGACTTCACAATTGCAGACGTAAGGACCTTTTCTCCAGCGTCGGTCACATATTTGAGTTACAAATGTTCACTTTAAAAATGAGATAGGCCTATTCAAAGATTTGCGCACATTTTCATGATTTTTCAAAAATAGCAGATCTACAAGCTCGCAGCGCGGCACTCGGTGCCGCACTGTGAGCTTGTATATCTGCTATTTTTCAATAGTTAGCACGTTAAATAATTCTAGGCCTAAATGGCTTAATTAAACGTACTGTACTTAACATACGCGTCTTGTTTGCAGTGTGTTGCAGATGCTGATGCACACATGCAAAGTCAGCATCGGCGAGAAAAAGAAAACCATAGCTGGTCTTGGTGTAGCGACCCGCGGACATAATTAACAGTATTACAGATGGCTTTTAGGTAGTTAATCCACTGTTCCATTGTGTTAGGTAGGGTAGGGGCACGTGGGGATTTTCGTGGGCCCGCCCGCGGACACGACGTGATATATCATCGTTTTAACCCATTTAGGCCTAGAATTATTTAATTCTTTAACTATTGAAAAATAGCAGATATACAAGCTCACAGCGCGGCACCGAGTGCCGCGCTGTGAGCTTGTAGATCTGCTATTTTTGAAAAAACGTGTGCAAATCTTGGAATACTGTTTTTTTAAAGCGAACGTTTGTAACTAAAATTTTGCTTCTGGGTGGTCCCTGGAATGAAATATTTTGAGATGCGGGTCCGTGGCCAAATACATACCATTTTGAGGGTCCTTCACATGAAAAGGTTTGAGAACCACTGACATAGTAGTCTCTCAAGAACAGTCTAACTGAGCTCCAGTTACGTGAAAAGGACCTTTTCTTTGACGATGGCCAGCCAGATTGCTGACATAGAAACATAGTTTTTTTCAAAAAGCCTTAGAAGGATTCAAAAGACACTTATAGAATCGGGTCAAAATCGGGTCAAAATTCAAATGTTCCCAATTTTCTTCAAAAATAGCAGATCTACAAGCTCGCAGCGCGGCACTCGGTGCCGCGCTGTGAGCTTGTAGATCTGCTATTTTTCAATAGTTAAAGCATAAAAAATAATGATACGCAATAATGCGTACCCGTTCTACATGCGTTAATCCCTTTATTCCACTGATACAGTATTATATGATCCCTCCGCAGCATTCTGTTTGACTCAGCACATGCAGTACTGTACAGTACAGTATGCTCCACCTCAGCAGAGGGGGGGGGGGGGGGGGGGAGCTCCTATACATAGTACAGGTGTGTAAACACCTGGTGTATACGCACGCACACACACGCACACACACACCGAGGTGTGCAAGATTGATGTCTTTAAAACAAAAGTAGAGTTTTTTTCTTTTCTCATTTCTTTCTTTTTTTTCCATCGGCGGGCCGTAGTGCTGAGCGTTCATTTTTGCAGAGATGCATGTGGTTTGTCAGCAGTGGTGTAAAGTAACTAAGGTACATTTACTTAAGTACAATTCTGAGGTATTTTTTACAATACTTTTACTCCCACTCCACTACATATCAGAGGCAAATATTGTGCCTTTACAATTATTATGTGATAACTTTTGTTACTAGTTACTTTGTGGATGTTGATTACTATTACAAAGCATACCGATGTTTCTGGTTGACATTGGCACATTTCACTCAGGTTTTTAATCTCACTCATATCACTTTGTCTGCTGACCTCACTCAGCAACGAAATAACAATAAAACAATTCACAGGAGGCAAGCAGTGATCACCCCATGATGTGCACTGCAATGTAGTTTCAAATGCACTACATTGCAGGCGTTTTTTGAGAGTAAAAAACTAAAAAAGAAGAAGACAACACGTGTGACATGCATGATCTGGGCAGATTGCCCCAGGAAATGTGCCAATCTCAACCCAAAACAACGGTACATTAAGGACCACTTAAGCTCTGTATTCTTTTCAGCCATTTGAAAATAGCCGGTCCACAAAATGCATTTTGGTGCAAATACTTTTGTACTTTTACTCAAGTACATTTTGAATTCCGGAACTTCTACCTGTAACAGAGCAGCTCTACATTGCAGTATAGATACTTTTACTTAAGTAACAAATGTGGATACTTTTTCCACCACTGTTTGTCACTGTTAGGGTGGTAGAAAAATAAATGTAATCTTGAAAGTGTGATAACTACTGATTTAGATGGCAGAATATGCCTCATCATAATGGGTTAATTGGTGTGGTTGCAGAGATTAATGTTTTTTATATAACTTTTAACATTGTGTCCCTATTTTTGTATTTCATTATAAGCGGCACAAGTGGTCAAAATAGTCAATCTTCACGCTCACAACATGTCAGGATGAGTTTCAGATTATGCCTCTGGGAGGCGTAATATTTGGGCTTCAACTTTGACCAGATATAGACATTCTATGATGGAAGACTGACGCGACTGCGGTTTTCCCAGTGAACCTGAGTGCAACGGTGGGGGCCGATGGGCAAGGAGGGTTGCGAGCTTATGAGAAACAACTAAAACAAGACCTTAAAACCTGGCGAAAACAGCTGCATGCATTAGCACAAGATGACGCTAAAGGAAATTATTAAATGGAAAACATTAAATTAACTTCTGAAAAACCTACTAGGCCTTAAAACCTGGCGAAAACAGTTGCCTGCATTAGCGCCAAGATTAGATGAGGATAAAGGATAAAGGAAATCATTAAATGGAAAACATTAAATTAACTTCTGAAAAGGCTTCCAAGCCTACACTAGCCTACTAGTAAAACTAGTGGAAGCGATCTTGCCACATGTGGATAATTGTGGTTGTGGTTGTAAACAATTAGTCTAGTAGTGGGAAGAAGGTTATCATTGTGGCCCCAAATAACTTTTAAATATCTTGCAATTGGTGACGATTCTCTTACGAAATCGGCAAGAGTGCCTCTCAATAGGCTACATAAAGCCAGTGGCGGTTTTGACTTATATTGCGCCCTGGGCCAGGTAGTATCGCGCCGCCCTATGGCTGCGCGAAGCGCGGCCGGAAAAATCGGATATTCGCGGGCAAATTATGCATTTTTTTAAGTTAAAATCAGTTCGGTTCTACACGGCGGCAGAACCATTTTGGGCTTAATATAATAGGGTTTATGATCTGACTGTCTTACCTTTGTGCTGGTCAGGAAAAATGGTTGTTTCACAGTCACGCACAGTGAGACAAGAGTTCCTATATCCTGGCTGATATAGAGCCTGAGGTCTATGTTTTCAAGAACAAAATAATCCTCTCCATGTGATGTTTCAGGGCAAGCAACTATATTACCAGTAAGACTCCCTAATCGGGAGATAAGCGACCGTTGGTCGCTTATCTCCACCAGTAAGATGCCTAAGGGAGAAAAGCAAAGGGCGAGGTTGCACCATTTCTTGGTCTTCTGGCCAGTGATGTATATCGGACCATTTAACCATATATGGAGACATCTGGTACCCAAAGATATTCACAGATATGGGCTTAATATTGATGACATAAGGGATCTCCATATATGGGCGTAAAAGGGATTTGGTTCCCCTGGCATCACAGGGATCTCCATATATGGGCATAAAATGGATTTGGTTACCCTGGCAACACGGGGATCTCCATATCTCCATATATGGGCATAAAAGGGATTTGGTTCCCCTGGCATCACAGGGATCTCCATATATGGGCATAAAAGGGATTTGGTTCCCCTGACATTACAGTGATGTCAGTGGCTGGTTCTACAGAGGGGATCCCCATTTATGGGCATAAAAGGGAATGTATGTATGATGATGTCAGATATCATAGACGTCATAGGACTTTCACATAACGAATAACTGAGTAAGCATGTAAACCCGTAAAATCTATATTTGGGCATGGCTGATTTATGACCTCATCATGATGACACGAGCAAACACAGCTGAATTGTATAAATGATCAGTGCAGAAACCAACAGAAGTATTTGACCAAGACTCTTCGATTTAAACATCAACAAAGGTGTGACGTTTGTTGATGGTCACAAAACGTGACGGACGGACGGACGGACGGCCGGTGAAGGTTTTCATAGTAAACTGCTCCCTAACGGTCGCAATACCAGTAAGACTCCCTAATCGGGAGATAAGCGACCGTTGGTCGCTTATCTCCACAAATAGGCCAAAAGTTTGTTTTACCAATTATCAAGACATACGGGCAGTTGACAGTTTGCCATGGTTACTCATTGAAGTTGAATCTCCATATATGGAGACATAAGTTGCTCATACCATAGCAACCATGTTTTTTACAGGGCCTGGGATTGATGACATCAGAAATCTCCATATATGGGCATGAAAGGGATTTTGTTTCTGGAAATATGTCTGTGGGGTGCCACATTTGGAATAAAACACTTACATCACACATCTGGATATCCATACAGCCCATCTAGTTTGCCTGTGTCCATTTATGCCCATATATCTGATGACATTGGGACAATGATCTCCATATATGGGCATAAAACTTATGTTAATTAGTAAAGCCTGGGGATCTCCATATATGGGCATGAGGGGTACCCTAAAAGGGCATCATCTGGGAATAGCAAATATAGTTATCCTAGAAAGTGAAAATCTTACATCAAAGGCCATAACTACCTACCTACCACCATACTGCATTCCTCATTAAACTACCTACCAGTAAGATGCCTATAGGGAGAAAAGCAAAGGGCGAGGTTGCACCATTTCTTGGTCTTCTGGCCAGTGATGTATATCGGACCATTTAACCATATATGGAGACATCTGGTACCCAAAGATATTCACAGATATGGGCTTAATATTGATGACATAAGGGATCTCCATATATGGGCGTAAAAGGGATTTGGTTCCCCTGGCATCACAGGGATCTCCATATATGGGCATAAAATGGATTTGGTTACCCTGGCAACACGGGGATCTCCATATCTCCATATATGGGCATAAAAGGGATTTGGTTCCCCTGGCATCACAGGGATCTCCATATATGGGCATAAAAGGGATTTGGTTCCCCTGACATTACAGTGATGTCAGTGGCTGGTTCTACAGAGGGGATCTCCATTTATGGGCATAAAAGGGAATGTATGTATGATGATGTCAGATATCATAGACGTCATAGGACTTTCACATAACGAATAACTGAGTAAGCATGTAAACCCGTAAAATCTATATTTGGGCATGGCTGATTTATGACCTCATCATGATGACACGAGCAAACACATCTGAATTGTATAAATGATCAGTGCAGAAACCAACAGAAGTATTTGACCAAGACTCTTCGATTTAAACATCAACAAAGTGACGTTTGTTGATGGTCACAAAGGTGTGACGGACGGACGGACGGACGGACGGACGGACGGACGGACGGACGGACGGACGGACGGACGGACGGTGGAGGTTTTCATAGTAAACTGCTCCCTGACGGTCGCAAATATCTAGTCATGTCCACAGATGTGAGGAACTCCATGCTGTTGTTGTTTTCAATATTTCAATACTGATGCGTGGATATGACATCACAAGGAGGGGAGGGGGGGGGGGGGGGGGCGGAGTGTATTGCTTGGAGCTGCCAGCCTCTATCATACCACCAGGTGGTGTTGTTGTATTCGGTCTGATTTAAACAGACAAGGGAGTGGACGGTTGAGCTTATGTTTTTGCACGGCGTTCACTCTACTTTTTTTTTTCTTTTTCTTCTTCATGCGCCCCCGCAAAGTGCCGCCCTGGGCAATCGCCCCGCTAGCACACCCTTGGGGCCGCCACTGCATAAAGCTATATAACCTCTCAGTCTCCATCATCAGCAATAGTCAGTGGTGTGTGTTCCCCACACTCCCGCGCCCCCACCGTCGCGGTCAGGTTCACTGGGAAAACCGCGGTCGCAAGACTGACATCATAGTACTGACATCATAGAATCCTATATAAATGGTCTCATGTTCAATGAGTCCGTTTTACAGAGCACAGTTGTAAATGTATTGTTCCAGTCAGTGTGTTTGCTGATGGTCTGTCAAATGATGCACTGTACAGTGAAGCTACGAGGAGCCCCAGATATCACCCATGGTGTTGCTGTATCGGTGGGAGACAAAGTGTACTACTTTGGAGGTCACGCTAGGACCAGGATACCTATAGATAATCAGATCAATGTGTACGTCTTCAACACAGTGTCTTTGAGATGGCGGGCGTTGCCCCCAGAGACAGCTACAGAACAACAACCTCCTGAGGTTCCCTGTATGCGCTGTGGCCACACAGCTGTGCTCATTGACAGTATTGTCTACCTCTGGGGAGGAGATGGCTACCTCTGGGGAGGAGAGAAGGAGTATGAAAGGCGTGAGCTTTGCAGCAACAGGCTTTATGCGTTCGACGTCGATGCCCACAGATGGATCACAACTGGCGTTTCTGGGACCGTTCCAGAGAGGAGGCTGAACCACTCGGCCTGTGCCTTGGGGAAGGACATGTATGTCCACGGAGGAATTATCCACGGTTCTAACCCTGTTTTTTATATTGTCACTAATGACCTCTACAAGCTGGACACCTCCACGATGGTCTGGTATTTAATTAACACCAGCGGTACTCCGCCTTCTGTTTCATCATCTCACTCTGCCACCATCATCGGGACAAAGATGTTTGTACTTGGGGGCTGGATCGCCAATTGCGGCGAGGGCGTAATACACATCATGAGAGTGTTTGACATAGAGACCAACTGCTGGCTGAACATGCATTCAAACGGCGAGAGATATCGATATCGATACATGAACTGCACTTATGGGCGTTATGCAAAACTTCTTCCAGATGAACGGGGGCGGCATTCAGCCTTTGCCTACAATGGAGAGCTGTACATATTTGGTGGTAAGGCTTATGACAATGGCCTCTCCGACCGCTGCAACATGTGGAAATTCAGTCCGGAGACTGTCTCCTGGAAGGAGGTTGAGCCCAAGGTGAATGACCCGTTTTGGATGATTAAAGGCTGCTGTTGCACGGTGGGAAGTCGTGTCATCATCTTTGGAGGACGTAAGGGGAACTCGTGCAATAATGACCTGCACATCTTCGACTTGAGTCCTAGTCTTAAGACACTATGCAAGCTAGCAGTTATTCGGTACGATCTGGAGCAGTCAAAACTCCCGCACAACATCAGGTGGGAACTGCTTGAAGTGATCCCATAAAACGTCTTGAAAGGGTCGCATTACAAATATCCATTAAAATACTCTTGTTTTGAAAAGCCTCCAGGATTCACGTGATGTGACGCACGTGGAAGTGGGAAACGACCAGAAACGACCGGTCGCAGAGTCCCGTGAGGCATATGCCCCAGAGCCGAAGGAGGCGTCTACCTTTCTATGGCTATGATTGGTTGTTATTGGGAGATTGGACAGGACCGGAGGCTCGAGTTGGGTGAAGTGAAGTGTCAATCATCGTCGTCATCGTTCGGGGACCATTTTGATACTACCCAATTGTAATGCTGTAAATGTGAACTGGAGTTGCAAGCAAGAAACTGTGAAGGATTGTCAACATCTGTCTTCACGTTTGTATCTGTTGTTTCTTGACGGAAAACGTGGTTTGTAGCTCAGTTGCTTAACGCTGGTTTTTGACATTACCGAAACGAAGAGGATAAAAGCGCCAAACTTTTTTTGAGGTTTCTTTAGGACCTAACGATGGATTTTAGCCTTGGGTACCAAACTTTATTTTTATATTTACCCATATAATATCCATATCAGGTTGGGCTCCCATCGACTTTCTATACAGGAGGAAAATACCCAGAAAGAAATCTGCTTTAAGTAGGATGTGAGGGGTCTAACTAGGGGTTTGTCATGATTCTGAATCCATTGCAAACATTTGTTTTTCACAAAAATCTTTCCTTGGGCTAGAAATGCCCCCCAAAACACCCCAAAAAATGTGAAAAATTATGACTGACTCATCACTAAACCATCGTTTTGTGGGGCCATTTCTAGCCCAATGAAAGTTTTTTTGTGCAAAACAAATGCTTGCAATGGATTCAGAATCATGACAAACCCCTAGTTAGACCCCTCACATCCTACTTAAAGCAGATATTTTTTCTGGGTATTTTCCTCCTGTATAGAAAGTCGATGGGAGCCCAACTTGATACGGATATAATATGGGTAAACATCAAAAATAAAGTTTGGTACCCAAGGCTAAAATCCATCGTTAGGTCCTAAAGAAGCCTCAAAAAAAGTTCTGCGCTTTTATCCGCTCCGTAATGGTAATGTCACCAAGCCACTGAGCTATTAGACTTTATACAATCGGTGGATTGGATCATGTTTACCCTTCCCCTAAACGGGAACTTCATTGTTGTGGAGATAGATGATGTTGGTGGAGTAGATTTTTTTTTTAAGCAAACATTTGTTACTCAATATTTGCTACTGGGTGGTGCCTGGAACATTCTAGACATTCTAATGATCACCAAAAAAATATATATACAGCATATATGACAGGCATTTTACTGTAGGTGTTTTTGTGAGGAATAGCTTAAGTGAAAAAGTAAGATGTTGTTTGTCCAGCTCTGGACTCCAGAGATCTTGAAGTTGTGTGAATGTCAGCCTCTGTGGGGGGGTATTTATATGCAACTATCGTGGCCAATGGCATTGTAATCTATCTATAAATGCGAGAAGTCTCTGCGTGTCTGTCTGTCTGTCTGTGTGTCTGTCTGTAATCCGCGTATCTCGAGAACCGTTCGTCCCACCGGCTTCAGATTCGGCACGCGTGTTCCCCGCCGCGGCACGGAGTGCAGTGCCGGGTCTCGACCCGACCCGACGCGCGGTTTTCCCGAACCGGCGCGAAACGTTCGGAATCTCCTTATGCGGGGTTGATTGTTGACATCAGGCTGTTCCGGAGGAAATCGGCGCAAGCGCTGACTCATTGTGACATCACTCATAAAAGGCTCTGACATCACGTACGCCACATGAGTCAACAAAAAATCTCTGTGAGTGTGTGTGTATGTATGTATGTAATCCGCGTATCTCGAGAACCGTTCGTCCCACGGGCACGCGCGTTCTCCATATATGGGCATAAAATGAATGCCCCCATATATGGGCATAAAATGGATTGCAGACAGACAGATACAGATATCTCCATATATGGACATAAATGGACAGAGGCAAACAGATGGTCAAAGATCTCCATATATGGGCATAAAATGGACGCAGACAGACAGATACAGATATCTCCATATATGGGCATAAATGGACACAGGCAAACAGATGTTCAAAACGGGTCCTATGACAACAGGTATAATGAGGTTTGCATTAAAGGGGGAACCGGCACTGTGTCTGCAACACAGTTGGAGGCACAGACAGATACTCCATATATGGGCATAAAATGGACGCAGATAGACAGATATCTCCATATCTGGGCATAAAATGGACCCAGAACTATAACTGCAGTGATCTCCATATATGGACATAAAATGGACACCGACAGACAGACAGACAGATACAGATATCTCCATATATGGGCATAAATGGACACAGGCAGACAGATGGTCAAAACGGGTCCTAAAGGGCGGGGCATTCATTCCCTATTTACATTGTTCCGAGTTGGCCAGGTCGCCGACTAGACAATAGGATTTAATGGTGATGTTTAGGTGAAAAGAACAGGAAACCAAATTATTTAAACTATTTTCTTTTTATAAAATATAAAAAGCGACAGTGGGCCTGGCAGGGATTATGCTGCTTGCTTATTGGCTAAAACGTAACCCTAACCCTTAGTCGAAGTTATGAAACGTAGAAATAGCGAGGTTTGCCCTCTTGGTTTACCTATGTTTTTTTTTACATTCCTATGCATTTGATGTGGATCAAATGCATTTTTGAATAACCCAAAGAAAATCTGTCTAGAATCATGAGACGCAGATGCTTTCCCAGTGTTTAATTGGTTAACATTTAGAACGGGTACACATTATTGTGTATCATTATTTTATGCTTTAACAATTGAAAAATAGCAGCTGCGAGCTTGTAGATCTGCTATTTTTGAAAAATCGTGAACATTAGAATGTTGACCCCGATTCTATAAGTGTCTTTTGAATCCTTCTAAGATTTTTTTGAAAAACCTATGTTTCTGAGTCAGCAATCTGGCCAGCCATCATCAAAGAAAAGGTCCTTTTCACTTAAATGGAGCTCAGTTAGTCTGTTCTTGAGAGACTACTGTGTCAGTGTATTCTACTTCAGTGGGGGCGGGGTAAAGCCTATTGACGTCACACACACACACACACACACACACACACACACACACACACACACACACACACACACACACACACACACACACACACACACACACACACACACGCTTAGAGCCCCCGACGGCGACGTCGCGTGACATTGCAAAAATACGTTATTTCTCATAACATATTATATGACTGCATGGTTACGTTAGTGCAAAATGGTATTAAAACATAATGAAACGGCACTATTGTATAGTTTATTAAAATAATTCGAGTCGAGTCTGACTCCGCCATGACAGTTTTCACGGACCAATCAGAGTCCACTAGCGGCTCACGTGGGCAGAAGAGCACCAATCAGAGTCCACTACGGACTCTCACGTGGGCAGAACAGCTCCGAAGGAAGGGGGCTGGGACCGGACCAGCCTACCACGTGCCTCAAGTCTACAGCCCTGATTGGCCCATTCAATGCGCCCGCTCTTTAGGCGAGCTTGAAATAAAATAAAATATCACCGGGTTCAGTCCACACTACACACCACCCACCAACAGGTGATTTATCAGGCTAGTGTCAGTGGTTCTCAAACTTTTTCATATGAAGGACCCCCAAAATTATATTTATTTGGCCATCTCAAAATATTTAGTTCCTGGGACCATCCAGAAGCACAATTTGAGTTACAAACGTTCGCTTTGAAAATACATATATTCAAAGATTTGCACACATTTTCACAACTTTTTCAAAAATAGCAGATCTACAAGCTCGCAGCGCGGCACTCGGTGCCGCGCTGTGAGCTTGTATATCTGCTATTTTTCACTGGTTAAAGCATTCAATAATTCTAGGCCTAAACGGGTTAAACAGACTGAGCCAGTCACCTCACCAGGCTCACCGGGCATTAACCAAGGTATTAGCTGTACCTGCGTGTGGCGTCCAATCAGGCTGCCATCTGCAAAGGCCACACCCCCACTATGTGGGTCACATGTCAACAGTCATCTCTGAGTCACATGGAGGGGAGGGGCCACGGGAGGACAACAGGGGCGTCAATTGGGTATGGCAGGGGTATGCAGCTGCCATACCCTGGGTCCAGGGGGGGAAATAAAAGTTCCTTTTAAATATAAATCCATGAATGTCTCTTAGTCTATCTTTGCAGGTTATTATGTTGTTAAATTACAGTAAAATAACTACAAATGCTAAATTTAACAAAATGGTCACTGTAACAAGGTATTGTGGCACGTTTACTAACATGCCTGCACTTGAACAACCATTCCAGGCTGCCATATCCAGCCCAAGAAACCGTAGAAACGGGGAAAAATAGAATGTACTTATTAAAATACATTTTTCATGTCAGTTGCGTTGCTAAGGTATGGCAACATGACTGGTGTCTTGCACGCGTGCCTTCGCGCGCGTGCAAGACACCAGTCATGTTGCCATACCTTAGCTTTTTCTGAACTGACGCCACTGGAGGACAAGGATGACCAAGGGGAATCCGAGTTTGCTGAATCGGCCGTCTCTCTCTCTCTCTCTCTCTCTCTCTCTCTCTCTCTCTCTCTCTCTCTCTCTCTCTCTCTCTCTCTCTCTCTCTCTCGCTGCTGGCGAGCCAAAAGTGTGGCAGGTTGAGGTGACAACGTGGTGCAGATGTCATCTGCTGTCCCTGTCATGATCCTCCGCTTTTCCGCCCGGTGTGTGTGTGTGTGTGTGTGTGTGTGTGTGTGTGTGTGTGTGTGTGTGTGTGTGTGTGTGTGTGTGTGTGTGTGTGTGTGTGTGTGTGTGTGTCTGTTGGTGCCGTGACTGGCGTCTTTGCAGCCTCCCAACAGTTGCCAGCTTACAATGTTGACTTTTTTTTTTGTTACCACTGGGCTCTGACTTCTCTGGTGCGATTATATCCGCTTAGAATCAGATCAGCGACATTCATAAAGGTAATGGGGTCGCAGTCGCACACAAGTGGCAAGAGTGAGTCTTTTTTCATTGTGTCTTTCTCTACGTGTTTGAAGAACAAACGTTTCGGCCATCCAGCCTTCGACAGTGTGCAGAGGTGTGGGTGGGCTGCTTCCTTTTGAAAAGGAGGTGACAGCAGTGGCGTCAGTTCAGAAGGTATGGCAACATGACTGGTGTCTTCGCGCGCGTGCCTCATGTTGCCATACCTTAACAACAGGCATGATACATTTATTTTAACTCACTCAATGCCAATGCCCAAAATGGCTCCAAGGTAGATGTGCCATGATTTTGTATGTTTTTCTTTACTATGCAATGAAAAAAAATGTTTTTTCTTTTATAATTTTTCCCCCCACAGAAACAGACACAGTTGTTGTGATTCAGTGGCAAAACATTGTTTGTCAATCAGACAAATGGTTCCAGAGTAAGAGCTGTTTGAATCAAAAAAAGTGTCCATCCACTAGAATGAACACACATTTTCTCAATCAGCTAAACGAGGGAACCAACACACAAACAGAGAAAAGCATCTCTCTGATCTCAGGTCATTTTGACATCTTTAAAAAAAGACGTCATTGGCACACAGGGCCCATTGAAAAAAGCAGTCATGAGACGTCATTGGCATTGAGTGAGTTTTTTAAGAAGTACATTTTAATTATTTCCCCCCGTTTCTACGGTTTCTTGGACTGGATATGGCAGCCTGGAACGGTTGTTCAAGTGCAGCTAAACTTGGCATGTTAGTAAACGTGCCACAAATAACAATAATGAATTGCACCTGTGCAGCTGACCTGCGGAACCTGGGAATATACCATTTTGTCAAGATGGGGAGAATATAATTATAATACCTTGTTAAAGTGACCATTGTTAAATTTTGCATTTGTAGTTATTTTTAATGTAATTTAACAACATAATAACCAGCACAGATAGACAGAGACATTCATGGATTCATATTTAAAATTAACTTTTTTCCCCCCTGGACCCAGGGTATGGCAGCTGCATACCCCTGCCATACCCAATTGACGCCCCTGGGTGACAGTGTACAGGCGAACAACATCACTACTGATCACACAGGGTTACAAAAGTAACTCAAATCTCTGCTTCTGGGGGGTCCCTGGAACAACATGTTTTGAGATGGGGTCCGCTTTCAAATACATGTAATTTTGGAGGTCCTTGTCATGAACATGTTTGATTTTGAAGAAGGTCATTTATAGAATCGGGTCAAAATATTCAAAGACTTGCACACTTTTTCACGATTTTTCAAAAATAGAAGATGTACGAGTGCTGTGAGCTTGCCTATAGGAGCTTGTACCGGCATATCTAAAATACAGTATGTCACGACTCGAGGAAAACTTGAGAGAATATCTTATTCCATTATTAGGACAGATTGAAAATAACCATTTACTTGACGTTCACTCGAACCAGAGCATTCCTATTTTGGGACTCTCACCAAAAATAGCAGATCTACAAGCTCTTGTAGATCTACTATCTATCTGCAAAGAGATTCATTGGTGTAGATTGAAAAAGTACGCACCAAATACAGTGCAAGTAATAAGTAGTGTTGTAGTCGACTCCACCTAAAGCGAGTCCGAGTCAAGACCGAGTGCAGGAGGGGGTCGAGTCCGAGTCGAGACCGAGACCAGATAAAAAATACAAATAAATAGAGAGTCCTCATTTGATAGGTACTGAGGTGTGGTCAGTGGGTATTCTCCCCTTTCATTGCATTGGTAAGTTAAATGTATTGAGCTGGTGCACTTTTAGAGCAAAATGAAGAAGATAGATCTATATGACGTCATGAGATTCTCAGGACATCATTTAACATCTTGAAAAGTTTCTGCTATTATTTGCACTTTTTGACTAATTTCCCGGACTATGGGTTTTCTTACTAAACCATTTAGAGACACATCATCATGAAAAGCACCAGACAGCTCTCTTATAATGTTAATGTGAATGGGCCTCTCATAACATGGGTTTAATACAATTATTTCATTGCATTGTCTTCTTGACTCGGTGGGGGAAGAGGCCCGAGTCCCTTAGTTCGAGACCGAGTCGAGGCCGCAGGGGCGTCACAAAGGGGGGGAAAGTGGGACTGAGTTACCAGGGCCCAAGGTGGAGGGGCCCTAGTAACTTTAGCTATTGAAAAAATAGCAGATCTACAAGCTCACAGCGTGGCACCGAGTGCCGCGCTGCGAGCTTGTAAATCTGCTATTTTTAAAAAGTCGTGAAAATGTGTGAAAATCTTTGAATATATGTATTTTTTTTAAGCGAACACTTGTCACTCAAATGTATACATATCATTTTCCTTGACATGAAAAAGTTTGAGCACCACTGACGTGGAAACATAGGTTTCTTGCACACATTTTCAAGATTTTACAAAAATAGCAGATCTACAAGCTCACAGCTAGGCACTCAGTGTTCAGCTTTCAGCTTTCAGGTGGTAAAATACCCAGGGGAAGACATATTTGCATATTATAACCACACCTGGGGGTCTATGGGGGTTAATGTTAACTCCATAGACACTGCTTTATTAGTCAAATCCACAGAGTGCTGCTCTGTAGTTGCAGTGTTGAGGTAGCCTCGCAAGCCATCCCGAGCTACGTCATCACCAATGTGCTTCCTTTCTCGGTCTGGTGTCCCTCCCATTGAGCCTCTTTATTAGCAATTGTTTTCTAATTTCCAATCAAAAGGCTGCATTTCAAGCGAACCCGCCTCACACCGCTCCTGATTGGTCGAGCGGCTGCTACAGCTCTCGCATTTTGACAACAAACATGGCGGACCCCATGTCCGATGCGAGTTCACAAAACGCAAATAAAAGCTGCATTAAGCGAAGTTTTATCTGAAATCAACTGCATCTCATAACTTAAAAACGAACAACAGTTTGCACCTTTGGAATTCCTGTCTGGAAAAGACGTATTTGATGTTCTCCCGACGATGTTTTGATGCGCTGATGACTACTGACTGGACCTGTCAGTCAAAGTGAGTAACTACGTCATTGCGTAATGCATTGTCTACGGAGGACTCCCAGACTCTCCCCTGGGAGAGTCTGGCTGTTGTGAGGCTAGTGTTGAGGTGCCAAGCGGCGGCGCTTGACACCGCTGTTATGACTGCCGCTCCGCGGATTTGCCAATACTGGCAATGAATTAGGGCGTTAACGACCTGTGATTTGTGCAAGTCGACTCGACTCCGTAAAAAGTTGAGTTGAAGTCGACTTTATCGTTTATTGACGTCATCACATCACACACGACCCCCCAATTATTTTGGGGGGGTCCCCAAATGATTAACTTAATGTGAAACATTGTTTTCTCACTCAACTGTAAACAAACCAACATAAAGTGTAAGTGTATAGAGGGTATCTTCACATTTCTAAAGTGCCAATTTAAGGACTTTTTAATACCTCTAAAATGACAAATTAAACATTGTCCAAATTGTCAAATATAGCCTATAAAGGCAGAAATTGTGAAAATAGCAGATCTACATGCTCACAACGCCTCGAGGCGTTGTGAGCATGTAGATCTGCTATTTTCACAATAGAACCATGTTATACCAAATGTAATGTAGCATTGTAATATTGGATCATTCCGTCCTTGACAATACAAATAGATTTTCTTTTTTTTCAACTTCGACTTTCGACTTTGTCTGGTGGGAGTCGACTTGATTGTGTAAAGAAGTCGACTCAGTCGACTTGTCGACTTTTTCGTTAATGCCCCTACAATGAACATGTATATCACTTTACCCTACTTTCATCAGTTCAGTAGGACTACACTGTGGGTTGGTAACCCGTACAGCCCTTGCCATGGCCCAGTTGCCATCCAGCCAGCTCCATTGTTCTCCAGTAGCTTGGTCTCCAGGGGGGTGTGTGTGTGGAACGGGGGGGCAACGCTTTACGCCTGACCATGTATTATGAAAGCCACTTTGTCAAGCCAGGAGGAGAGTCAGCATTTTACCGCTTTCCTTTTGCTTTTGCTTTACTTGTTTTGTGTTCCCCCCCCCCCCCGCCCCTACACCTGAGACCCATCCCTGTAGAATAAAATATAATAAAATAAAATAAAATATCGCCTGTGGGAGAAAAGAAGAGAAAAAAAAAGAAAGAAAAAAAGGCCACGAACGCAGGAGTCGTCAAGAAAAGCAGGGAGTTGTTGCTACGGGCGGCAGGTGGACCCCCGTTGTCTCCCCGATCCTCTCTCTCACTTGGCCCCTCCCTGCAGGGGCGTCACAAGGGGGGGGGGGGGGGGGGGGGGGGGGGAGTGGGACTGAGTAACTAGGGCCCAAGGTGGAGGGGGCCTTAATCCTTAATTATTTTAGCTATTGAAAAAATAGCAGATCTACTAGCTCACAGCGCTGCGAGCTGCTATATTTGAAAAGCCGTGAAAATGTGAGCAAATCTTTGAATATGTGTATTCTTTTAAGCGAACATTTGTAACTACGATTTTGCTTCTGGGGGGGTCCCTGGAACTCAATATTTTGAGATGGGGGTCCGTGGCCAAATACATATCATTTTGGAGTGTCCTTCACATGAAAAGGTTTGCGCACCACTGACATTTTTGAGATATTCAAAGATATTCATTAAAAAATAGCAGATCTACAAGCTTGAGCTTGTAGATCATATTTTTTTTAAATAGGCCTAGTTAAAGCACAAAATAATGTGTAATAATGCGTTCCCGTCTAAATGGGCTAAACCCCCTCCCCCTATGAAGAACATTCATGGTGAATCCTTGTACCTTATCCCTCCACCCACCCCCACCACCATATCGTCATTGTCGGGTGGAAACCTTGTATGTCCAAAACCGTTTGTTTTGTATTTAGCATTTTGAAAATGAGTTAAACTAGTGAAAACAGCCGATCTACAAGCACACAACGCCTCACACCGCGAGGCGTTGTGTGCTTGTAGATCGGCTGTTTTCACTACTTTTGTGCGACGGCCTTGTATGGTGAAGCAGGGCTTTACTTTGCGAAAAAATATACATTTTAAACTTGGAGATACGAGGTTTCTGCCCGACAGTGACGATATATCTGTGTGCTCATTCTTCCTTTGCATGGTGGTATAAATACATACAGGCTGTATGTATGTTCAGGATAAATTTATATACATGCTGTATGTATTCTGCAGGCCACAATGAAAGCTCCCCCGCAGGTGCACACATAGACATCAAAGAGGGCTTGAGCCGCTGCCCTTTTATCCATCTGTAAAAAGCGCCCTCTCTCCAGCCCACGAATGCGGTTTTCACTGTGGTGAAAGAAATGCAAATGCCCTCTTTCCATGCCATACCTGAAGGCGGCATTCAAGAGAATTGCCTTGTCCAAACTCTGTTGAAAGAATTGCCTTCTCTGTGTAGAAATCCATGCCGCAACGCAAGCCACATCTCCAGCGTTGATTATACTTAGTTCAGTGTGGTATCAATCACCGAAAATAGCCGACCTCCAACTCTCCAAGCGTCATGCTGCGACGCGTTGTGAGGGCCTTTTTGGTGAAAAGGGCCTTTTCACCAAAAGGCCCTTTAGGAAATGTCAGCCCCTGCCTCTCTAACATTCTCTCTGCACGTCCCTGCTCCCCTGGTCACGCACTCACTATTAGTTTGTGGCTGTTTACGTTTTTCCCTCCATTTCTTTGTGTGCACAGTACCGTATAGGCTAGTCAATCTGAGGTTTGACCCAAAATAAATTGCAATAGTAATGGTTCAAGGTGTTTTATGATCCTTAGGGTCATCCAAAACATGCTAAAAATGTTCCATGTTATTCTTAGTGGATCAAGGTAAATTCATGGGGTTCAAGTTTGGGTCCCTTCACTTACTATACAGGAAACAATACCTAAAAAAAAGCCTTCTTTAAGTAGCATGTGAGGGGTCTAACTAGGGATTTTTCATGATTCTGAATCCATTGCAAGCATTTTATTTAGCAAGAAAAACATTCCTCGGGCTAAAAAGGGACACAACAAAACTGAGCTAACCCCAGAAAAGTGACGACTCATCTCTAAACCATAGTTTTGGGGGTCAGTTTTTGGCCCGAGGAATGTTTTCCGTGCAAAACAAATGCTTGCAATGGAGGGGGGGGGGGGGGGGGGGGGGGGGGGGGTATCTTTTCCTGTATAGTATGTGAAGGGACCCAAACTTGAACCCCCTGAATTCACCTTGATCCACTAAGAATAAAATGGAACATTTTTAACATGTGTTTTGGATGACCCTAAGGATCATAAAGAAAACTTGAACCATTACTATTGCAATTTATTTTGGGTCAGGCCCTTTTTTTGCGTAGATTGACTGGCCTAGTACATGTTAACCTTTCAACCTGGCGTCCCTATTTTAGACACGTCATTATAAACAAAAAGATAGATCCTAGATCAGCATATTTTTCACTATAGCTGTCGTATGACCGACGGTATTGCATGGTCCGTTTACGCAGTAGCCTATGTATAAATGGAAATGTTACATCCGTGTGGGCGTTTTAATGGTGGACGCCGCCTGTCTGTGAGAGCGAGATAGGGATTTCCTTGTAAAACACGCACGCACGCACGCACACACACACAAACAATGGCTTCCCTTCTCTCCTCCTCTTCCTCATCTTCCTCCTCCACAGGGGCGTCACACGGGGGGGAGGGGGGGGGGGGGGGGGGGGAGTGGGACTGAGTTACTAGGGCCCAAGGTGGAGGGGCCTTAATTAATTAATAAATAGCTATTGAAAAATAGCAGCACCGAGTGCCGCGCTGCGAGCTTGTAGATCTGCCATTTTTGAAAAGTCGTGAAAATGTGTGCAAATCGTTGAATATATGTATTTTTTTAAGCAAACATTTGTAACTCAAATGTTCCTTCTGGGTGGTCCCTGGAACTAAATATTTTGAGGTGGGGGTCCGTGGCCAAATACATATCATTTTGGGGGTCCTTCACATGAAAATGTTTGAGCACCACTGACATAGAAACGTATTATCGTATTATTATAATTTTTTTTTAAACCTTAGAAGGATTTGACTTTTCAAAAATAGCAGATCTACAGGCTCGCAGCGCGGCACTCGGTGCCGTGCTGCGAGCTTGTAGAGATGCTATTTTTCCATAGTTAAAGCACAAAATAACGCGTAATAATGCGTTCCCAGTCTAAATGGGTTAAACCCCCTCCCCCTATGAAGAACATTCATGGGGGGGGGGGGGGGGGGGGGGGGCCCGCAGTGAATCCTTGTACCCGGGGCCCAGGATTTGGTGTGACACCCCTGCTCCTCCATGGCGTCCTGACTTGGTAGGTGTAATCCATCACCGGGCCACAGATGACATCTTGAGTGTGTGTGTGTGTACACACGTGCACACGTTTTTGCCACGCCAACACTTGGCGTTTCCGGCCCTCTTTGCCGAGCCAGCACCTTTTCCTTTCCATGGCTGTCTACTGGGGCGGTGATAAGAGAGTGTGGGTGGGTGGGTGGGAGGTGGAGAGGGGCTCTCTCTGGCAAGATGAGGGGGCGCAGGGGCTCTGGCGTGAGAGGAGAGAGAGAGAGGGAACCGGTGAGTGCACGAACCAGGCACGTGCACACATAGACATCAAAGGGGGCTTGAGCCCCTGACCTTTTATCCGTCTGTAAAAAGTGCCCTCTTCATGCCATACCTGAAGGCAGCATTCAAGAGAATCGCCTCGTCCAAACTCCCCTGGACTTGAATGCAGCGTCTTATGTTGAAAGAATTGCCCTCTCTGTGTAGAAATCCATGCCGTTACGCCACATCTCCTGTATTGACTTAGTTCAGTGTGGTATCAAGCACCGGAAATAGCCGGCTGCGACGCGTTGTGAGCTTGGAGGTCTGCTATTTTCGGCCCTTTTAAAAATGTCAGCCCCTGCCTCTCTAACATTCTCTGCATGTCCCCGGCACAAACCTCCCAATGCTGGAAACACACTCTCACTTACCAAATACGTACGACAATGTATGCTAGGGCTTAAACGGATATTCCACTTTCAACAAAACCTTTGGTCATTTTAATTGTCTACTCAGGCTTTTGTGAACGCCCTGGACAGTTTTTAATTAGCTTGATTCCATATTTTAGGTATGCACCGATAAGGAAATTCTTGGCCGATGCCAATGTTTGAAATAGCACTTTAGCCTATGGGCGATACCGATGTTATTTGTTCACCCTTTTATGACAGGAAATACATAACTATATATAAGAGCACTATTTTTTCATGTTACAGAAGACAAACTGCTTGCATCTATGACATCCAGCTAAATACCTTTATAACTGTCTCTCTGTTGCAAATATAAGTGTAAAGTTTTTTTCTTTTTCTTTTTAAGATTTGTTTTTGGGCTTTGTATGCCTTTATTTGATAGGATAGTAGACTGACAGGGGTAGGGTGACCAGATCCCAAGTCACCAGATGTGGGACAGAGAGGATGTTTGTGGGGGACAATGTGGGACGCCGGGCGGCCGAAAGATTTTGGGCTTTTTGGGGGCCAAAACCCCTGAAATGCGTAGAAAAATACATAGAAAATGTATTTTGGCACAGCTTGCCATCTGGTTGAGTAGCACATAATATGACTATGATAACAACTATAATGGAACAACTATGCAAATAAAAACTTAACAACAGAAATACATTTGAAATTATCTGTATTTACTGAACAAACCTGAAGAGGACAAGAGGTAAATCTGGTAGACATGAATGAATTACATTCAGTAAGGAGCTCACAAAACACAGTTTCCACTTCTCACAGTAGTGTGGCCAAGTAAGTCTCATGTATTGAGGCATATCTTAATAGTCAAAGTCACAAGGATACATGTAGAGTGCAGTACTATTAACAAAGACATTAACTTGACCAAAGCAGCATCCTCCTAACAAAGGCAACTACAGCTAATTATTTTCAATTAGACAGGCACAACATAAAACCATAGATAAAATAAATAAAACCAGAAATATAAATCAAAACTAGTCAGGACTGGAGGTAACAATAAATACGAATAACCATAAATGAAATTGTAAACAAACCAACACTATGCACTTGAGCACTTCCAGAATCAAGGAAAGCACCTGGTAAAAGCATTTTAGCTTTTGTCCATCACATCACAACTCAAGTCTCCAGAACCAAGGAAACCACCAGCATGAAAAATTTTAGGTTTGTCCATCATAGCTCAAGTCTCCAGAACCAGGTAAAGCACTGGCATGAAACATTTTAGGTTTGTCCATCACAACTTAGTCTTTCAGTATTGTCCATCACAGCAACAGCAGGCCTGGCCCAGTGGCCCACACTGGGAATGCACATTCAGCACCATAGAAAGCACCTGGCAGTGAGTGAAACACAAGAATAGCAGCACATCATTAAAATCTAGCACTACACTGACCCAGAGTCCACAATATTTATGTTTAAACAATCTATTCTATTTAAACAATTTTTATCTTACCTTAGATGTTCTTCTTGGGCTTATATTTCTTGCTTGATCGTGCTGCTTCCAACAAGGCCTTCTGCTTAAGAACATAGCTGTAGAACTCCTTACATGTGTATTCAAAGTTGGTCTTGATTTGTATTTCACTCTTGATAAGCTCCACAGAGCAACGATTTCTCTGGTCAGTCCAGGCAGCAGTCATGAGGGAAAACAATCTCTCTACCGGAGCGTTGGTGATCGGGATGCTGAAGATGAAGGATGTAACCGCAGTCAGATTTGGTGTAACTGTGCCTTTAAGCAAGATAGACCACTTCTCCAGAACAGGAGCTACCTTGTCCACTACTTCCTGCTGGCGTGGCAGAATCACACAGTACTCATCATACAGCTCATCCATTTCCAGTTTCCCTCTGATATGTAGGGCCTCCACAACATCATTGAGCTGGGTGAATGTGAACTTGCTCTTCAGTGCCAGGCATGCAACATTCTTCTGGTAGTTGTTCTCTGTGAAATCATACCACTTTTCTAGGTAGTTGAGTGCAACATTGTAGAAGTTGGAAAGATCATTTCTGATTGTTGCTGCCTCTTGGTCTGGGAACTGTTGGAGGATATCATTAGCCTCCATTCCAAAGTAGGAATCAATGTGTCGTTGTTGGAGCTTTGTCTTGAGAGTGAACATGATGTCATATAGCTCACAGACAGTCCCATTCTGTCCCTCCAACTGCAGAACAACATCATGGAAGATCATGAGAACATTATTCAGAAAGGCCAGGTAGACTTGTAGCTTAAGGGGTTGCCCTTCACCATCCTGATCCTTTTTAATCAGCTGCCACAGTGCTTTTGGGCACTGATTCTCTCCCAGTGACAGGAAGTAGCTCTTGATAGCTGCCCAGCTGTCATGTAGCCTCTTAACAGCAGGCCACAGACTCAACCATCTTGTGGGTACATGTCTCCGTACAGCATGATACTCCTCTTCCACAAAGTCAAACACTGCTTTCAATGCATCAGTACGGTGTGATGATACTGAAAAGTGACTGAATATTTTGTTCACTACAGAGTCAATGTCAATATCCAGCCTGTCTCCAGCATTCTTTGCACAGTTGTGTATTATGTGGGCCATGCAGTTTGCCTTGATTATGACACTGTTGTCTGCTTTTAGCTTCTGGAACACTGAATTATTTTTCCCATAATTTACACTAGCATTATCAGCAGTGTAAGCTGAAATCATGTCCAGTTGCAGGCCATTTTCCTTTAACTTGCTTGTAATCTGGTGGTGTATTTTGGCAGATGTCTCATCACTATCCTCATAAAAGTCAAGTATCTTGTTTTTCAAACCCAGCTCTGGTGTCCAATATCTCAGAAACAATGGGAAGAGCTTTGTTGTGCCATGATTAGAAGCATCTGAGGCCACTGAAAAGAATGGAGTGTGGATTGTTTTATCACTTGGGAGTTGAACCACAGGTGTATTTAACTCTCTCAAACAAGTCTCCACACTGGCAGGGGCAAGCACATCTGTAACTATGGATGATGCTTTAGTACGACCACATGCCATTTTCTTTGCAATATCAGAGTCTGGAAACATAACTGGTGCGAGCTTATTACCTGCAGTCCTCTGACCTGTATGACTGGGAGTGTTGTACAGTGTGGTAAACGCTAGTCATTTCAGCTGCTGTTACCTTATCTGTGTTTGAATCCTGTTTTGGTTTTAGTAGGAAAGAGTCCATAGACTGTGAAGCCTCCTTTTGTGCAACACGTTTTTTGTGGGTCTCACATTGTCTGTGTCGTTTAACGTCGTATTCACCTCCGCTTTTAACTGAAAAACGACTCTGGCAAATGTCACAGAAAACTTTATCAGTCTCGCCTTGCACTGGTTTCACCCACGGATAAATAGTTTCCCAGTCTTTGTTGTAACTGCATTTCCTTTTCTTTGCAGTGGTGGTAGTTTCCTCATGTTCATCCTCCTCCTCCATTTTCGTTCATTTGTCACAAAAACGTGACGCTAAAAGGCTCGCTGGTTTCACTCTGTTTGTTGTGTTGCTTTTGGTGGGCGTTTCGTTCCGTATGCCGGCTGTTTGATTGACAACAGCCGGGCTGCGCGCACGCACGCACACACGCACACACACATACACACACACACACACACAGCGTGTACACACACAAACACACACGCACACACTCACACACACGGCCCGCCCCTGATGACAGGCTCGACTCACTGCTCTCTCTTCACAGCCATTTGATAAAAACCATTTTAGACGTAAAAAAAAAAAAAAAAAAAAAAAAAAACTGGTGCTTGTCGGTCAGAATGCGGGACAGCGAGTCAATTTGCGGGACGCATGAAAAGTCACTGAAATGCGGGACTGTCCCGCGCAAAACGGGACGTATGGTCACCCTAGACAGGGGGGGGGGTGGGGGGGGTGGGACTGAGTTACAAGGGCCCAAGGTGGAGGGGGCCTTAATTATTTTATACTTTAGCTATTGAAAGCTCACAGCGCGGCACTCGGTGCTGCACTGCTTGTAGACAGGCCTTTGATTTGGAGAAGCGCCAGGGCCCGGGGAATCTTAAATCGGCACTGCTTGTAGATCTGCTATTTTTTAAAAGTCGTGAAAATGTGTGCAAATCTTTGAATATACCGGTATGTCTTTTTTAAAGAGGTGGTGCCATAGTTTTGTACTTTTTCTGTTTTTTATGTGTCTAGGAGGTTGAAAGTACATCATTGGACCCCCTGGTGTGGTTTTTATGAGCAATTATGTATTCTCTTGGTATTTGTTTGCACAGTTATAAAGAGCTAGATGCCTCGTTCGCCTCTGCAGTTCATTGGAGCAACGTGCAACAGTTGTAGTCCGGACATCCTGGAAAAACTAAGGGAACGCTGTCAGTCAAAGTGACTACTGGCCAATCACAGCACGACTTTTCCGGGACTTATCCAAGGACTACAATTCAATTCAACAGAGCCAGTTCCGATGCGGATCAGCTGTTCTTACAGGCTGCGTACGTAAAGACCCGCCCCCACCTACCTCTGATTGGCCTAGCAACTTCCCTATGTGTGACGCACGTGGAAGCAATGCACACGTGATTCCCTTAGTCCCTCGATGCACATGCATCAGAGTCGAAGAAGGCGTCTACCTTTCTATGTCTATGTTTGTTTGTTTTCTCTTGGAGGCTGCCACCTTGTGGTCAAAAGTGTCAGTTAAAAAGCACAGATACTTTTACGTCACAGAATCAACTCCTCCCCTAATTACCATTCATCCAACACTGTGGGGTGTGGCTAACTTCAGCTGGGTCACCACCCACCATGACATCCATGCATACTTAATGAACTGGGGGTGTGGCCACATAAAAACCCAATTTTAACTCTTTCTGTATACTTTTTTGGAAAAAATCTTCCTCCTAGTATAATCATAATACCTGATAATCATGTTTTAGGGGGGGGGGGGGGGGGGGGGGTGTCATGGCACCACCTCTTTAAGCAAACATTTGTAACTAAAATTTTGCTTATGGCCGATCCCTGGAACTAAATATTTTGAGATGGGGGTCCGTGGCCAAATACATATCATTTTTGGGGTCCTTCACGTGAAAAGGTTTGAGCACAGAAACATTATGCAGATACCCTCTCACTTAAACGTTATGTTGGTTTGTTTACTGTTGAGTGAGAAAACAATGTTGCACATTAAGTTAATCATCTGGGGACCCCCCAAAATAATTTGGCGACCCCCCTGGGGGTCCCGACCCACAGGTTGAGAACCACTGTCCTAAGCTATTGCCAGCCCTTACACTGATGGCAGAACGCATAAGGCTGACCTTATCAGTACACTGTGATGTAAGCATCTTATTATATGCAGCTGTGTTGCTTAGTAAGCAACACAGCTGCAGATAATAAGATTCACGATGAGTGTGTTATTTTAGGTGTGTAAAACATGCAAGCGTTTGACTATAGTGTCTCACCTATGGATCTGGGCATGCATAAATCTAACACAAATTTGCTCAATAACCTGCCATATTTTGCTGTTCTGTACTCTTTAACACTTTGCAAGCCACGGGGAGCCCCTTAACCGGAATATACCGGACATGTGAGCAAAGAGTCTCAGCCGCGCTGTCTTTTACTGGGTCATTAAAAACAAAATAAATGATTTTTATCCGAAAATCGGCGATCGTCTAACCTTCCCTAGTCACCACTCGTCCATCGATAGCGCATCGCTCGTCTGACATGAAGCAGAAGTGACGTCAGGTCCATTCCTTCCAGAGGCTTCCTTGCAGCCGTCCGTTTACTGTTTTGATGATAACATTAGCATAGCTGGAGTGCTAAGGGCTAAGCTAGCCAAAATGGTCACATCGACTGTTCAGTCATTCTTGGATTATATGCTTGGATTATATGCGCACGGATCGTGCACGCGAAACCCCCGAAAGGGGGGCGACCTTTTGGCTATAGTGTGTGCCAACGGTGACGCAATTGTAGTCCTTAGCGGCCATCTTTTGGGTAAAAACACAGGTGTTTCAATTGTTTGATTGCATAGAACTAATGCTTTACTCCAATCAGAACACCTGTGTAAGGCTGTGTTGACCCAAGAAATGGCCGCTCTTAGAACTACATTTGGCACACCCTATAATGACATCCCCAGTTGACACCCAGTTGAGCTTGGTTAAACTTATAACCGTAACCTCTTGAACCCCAGCTCCAGTGTTGGGGAAGTTACATGTAACTGAGTTATGTAACTGAGTTACATTTTGCTGTAACTTGAGTGACATTCATATTTCTGTAACTCGTCTAGTAACTGAGATACTTTTTGGGTCATGTTTGGCTCTAGTTACACGTTAGAAGGATTTGAAATATTAAAAGACTTTTTCAAGATTCCATTTTCAAGATAAAAAAAAATAGCAGATCTCGCTGCTCTGCACTCGGTGCCACGCTATGAGCTTGTATATCTGCTATTTTTCAATTAAAGCACAAAATAATGTGTAATAATGCGTTCCCAGTCTGAATGGGTGTTACGACCCTCATGGTCTAGGGCAAGAATCATAACATAAATGATGGATGAAGACAGTTCTTATAAAAATATATGTGAATTTATTAACAATTAACTAGATAGTATTTACAGAAAATGAATTAATGAAATGGAGAGCAATGAAAACAAACCTAACAGCAACAAAACTTAACTACAACTAAAGCATGAGGAGTCCTTTCCGAAGGGACTTAACTAAACATAAGGACAGAGTCTCTGGTTGGTTTGGGTTGAGAGGACAGAGGGATCGATTCTCTGCTGCCGTTTGGCTGACAGTCCTCCACACTAATGTTTTCAGAGTGAGGCTTTATAGAGGACTGGAGGTAGCCACACCCAATCAGCAGGCCTAATCATTAGGGGACCAGCCAATCATTGGCAGGGACAATTCTGTGCAGGAAGCTCTATCAGTTGCCACAGCTGACTGTCATTTGGCAATCAGCTCTCCAGGTTCCTCCACACCCTCTCCACCTTGCAGAAACAGGACACAAGACAAGCAGTACAAGAGCCCAAATAATATATACTGCAGTATTCTAACAATGGGTTAAAACCTCCTCCCCCTATGAAGAACATTCATGGGGGGCCCGCAGTGAATCCTTGTGCCCAGGGCCCAGAATTTGGTGTGACGCCCCTGTTCCTCCTCAACCACCCCCACCAAACAAAACTCTCCTGAACTTGAATGCAGCGTCTTATGTTGAAAGAATTACCCTAGAAATCCATGCGCTGCGACGCGTTGTGAGCTATGAGGTCTGCTATTTTCTTTTCACAAAAAAGGCCCTTTTAAAAATGTCAGCCCCTGCCTCTCTCTGTACGTCCCTGGTGCAGCTGCTGAGGAGCAGGGTGTGTTGGGAATGAGACTGAGCCCAGCTGGCTCAACGTAACCTCACTATAGAGACCATAGCATGTGGAGGAGGCCTTCCTCTGATAGTGGTGTGTGTGCGTGCGTGCGTGTGTGCGTGCGTGCGTGCGTGCGTGCGTGCGTGCGTGCATGAGTGGGGTGTGTGTGTGTGCGGGTGGGTGGGTGGGTGGGTGGGTGCGTGACTATTTTGTTAATTGCTGATTCCGCATTTCCGGATCCCTACAAGTCGTGATAAGCAAAATGCCAGTGGGAGATGGTGTCATCGTGGCAACAATGTGCACGTCTGTTTCATTGGAGAGGATGTTTAGTGGAGGGGGGGGGGGGGGGGGGGGAGGGTCCTTCATGGGGCAGTTTATTAGGTCACTCCGACTGCAATTAATCTCTGCATTTTTGTCCTGGAGGCTTGCATGGTTTCGTTCAGGCACGTGCACACATAGACATCAAAGGGGGCTTGAGCCCCTGCCCTTTTATCCGTCTATGAAAAGTGCCCTCTCCAGACCAAGAATGCAGTTTTCACTATGGTGAAAGAAATGCAAATGCCCTCTTTCCATGCCATACCTGAAGGCAGCATTCAAGAGAACTGCCTGGTCTAAACTCAACTGAACTTGAATTCAGCATCTTATGTTGAAAGAATTGTCCTCTCTAAGTAGACATTTCCACCAAAAGGCCCTTTTAGAAATGTCAGACCCTGCCTCTCTAACATTCTCTGCATGTCCCTGGTTCCTTGCCATCTTGCTCATGTCACTTTCCAAACGGTCTGTATCTCATGCATAATTCATACTTTGTCCCTTATTGACTCAAATGATCCTATCCGGTCCTATTGGTTTTAAATATTCTATGTCTTGCGAGAGAGTATGAATGATCTTTCATGTAAACAAATGGCAGTGCCATTAACACATCGGGTGCCCACGTGGTGCCCACGCGCCAATCTCTTTGATCTTTATGTGTGCCCACGACACCTTCGACGCGTTGTACAGTAAACTATACTGTACAGTAGCTACTGCACTTGGCTGCCGCGGTGATGAAACAAACTCCATTTCCCAACATGCAGCGCGAAATTACGTCACCTGGACGTGCTGTCTGTCTTGTTGACTTCCTGTTTAGCGGCTGCACAAAAATAATGTTTTCTCCGGATTCTCTTCCTTTTTTCTTTGTTTTCTCAAAACGGCAGCCTCTTCTACCGGCCGTAACACAAACACTGTGGCTTAGAATTGATAAAAAACGGTCCTGACTGAAAGAAAAGATTTTCGCGAAATAAACAGGACATACTTGGATTACATTTACTCGGATTACTTTTCTCGCCCAGTACTTCGAAGGTAGGTAAAATGACGCGTTGCCATGGGCACCAGCAAATTAAACGTTGAATAATTCGGGGCACCCGATGTGTTAATGTAATTTAACAACATAATAACCAGCACAGATAGACAAAGAGACATTCATGGATTTAAAAGTAACTTTTATAATCCCCCCTGGATCCAGACGCCCCTGATTGTGTTGGTGTGTGACAAATTAATATGGTGTGCCACTTGAGTGCAACTTAGGCTTTAGGGTGGGGTCAAAAATGACAAAAAGAAAAGTGGAATTTATAACATTGTCATGCTTGTAATGTAATATGGTGTTAGAGTAGTATTAACCTCGCCTACCAGGCTTTCTAGGGGAAAGCCTGGTGTTCATTCACAACAGGCCGTTTGGTTTCCGCCAGAGCATATGAGCGGAGCGGAGCGGGCCGTTTTTGACGTGAGCGTGAGCGAGCGACTTTTCAAATGGGTCTTGAGTGGCTTTGGAGCGAGGATTTTCCTCCGCTCCGTTCCTCCGCTCCGCTCCAAGCCGACCCTGTTGGGGCCGCGCGCCGCACGTTTCCAACAAAACAGTGCCGTGCGCAGTCCATGGTAGTGCAGCTGCAGCCATGTTGCAGGAGGGAGGAAGCACCGCGGAGAGGAGAACCTTTATCAAGATTTCACTCAAGTCAAATGTATCTATATCATCCATACAAGTGGCTATGTTTATAATAAATAGCCTACCTTGTGTCAGTTAAGTTATAGGCCTATCACCAGCCAGTCAAAGGATACGATTTGAAATGCAAGTGAGACTGATGAAAAAAACACACGCAACAAGCCGCCTCCTTCTCGAATGTGGTGATTAATCAATAAATAACCAACTGGATATAATATTGCTTGCCTCCATCAAACGCTCAACAGCAGGCATTTGTGTTGGGAACACTTGTGACAAAGCAAAGGAGAAAGTTTTTCGGACATGGTAGCAAAATACTTTTTTTATTTTGGCTGCTGAGCGGAGCGTGGAGCGAGCGCGGAGCGACAAATGCGCAAATCAAGGTGAGCGGCGGAGCGGCATGGAGCGGAGCGGCCCGGTGGCCGACCAGCGCGGGGAGCGAGCGGGACAAGAGCCCTCTGGAGCGCGGAGCGGCTTTTGTTCCCGCTCCACTCCGCTCACATGCTCTGGTTTCCGCCACAATTTGCAAATGCCCCGGCCATACAGTCTGGGAGATCATGAATACACGATAAAGTGGATGTGACACACCCTCTCCCTTGGTGCAGTAGCGGTACAAGTCCTACTGGAAGCGTTGTGTCTTTCAATATTTTTGGGGCATTATTTTGTCACTTCTGTGAAGTTACTTCCATGATGTCTTCAAATGTTTTCTTAAACTATACATGCATAACAAGAATATACCGCTCGAATGACTCTGTCTGTGCTAGTGTGCTTCTATTATGTTTCCAATGGGACTACAGTTCTGCGCAGCAGTGACTACTTCCGTTAATACAGCAGGGGTCTTCAACGTTTTCAGGCCAAGGACCCCTTAGTTGAGAGAGAGATGAAGCAGGGACCCCCACAAGTCTGTACATAGATTCCATATAGTTTAATCGTTTGATAGCACGATCATCAGTGTATTTTGGATTCATGTCAATTTTTGTTTTCATATATTTTACCACTTGAGCCGTCAATACTTAATAAACTTGACCTTTCACTCTGTACTTAGTCTGCTCTTTTTTCCCTCTACAACAAAGCTCTTTGCCGATAATAGCCGATCTGCTATTTTTGGCTTAAGTTCTTGGAATATGGACACTGTCTAGGGTTCAAGTGGTCAATATAAAAAAGGAGAAAAAAGGTTTCTATATCACTCAATGATTTGGAAAACCCCCTGTAGTAACTCTGAGGACCCCCTAGGGGTCCCGGATCCCCTGTTGATGACCCCTGCTCAACAGTATATAGCACTCAGCGTTTGTGGAATAGTTGTCTGGCTACGCGAGACCAGTAGCATGTCTCTATAGGTCAGGGGTGCCCATACTTTGTTGACGTGAGAACTACTTTTAAAATGACCAGCTCAACATGATCTACCCATCCACAATGTTTTAGCTGAGGGCCTGAGGGAGGCTTTGGATACGTTTGGAATAGCAGCACTGGCGTTACATTTTAGACAAACACACTTGCTGTAAGGGGGAAATAAATGGGACATACTGGGGAAATGTCTTCATCCCATTCTGCATGGAAGTGGTAGGTTTTGGGGTTCTTTGTAATGCTGTATACTGACTCTTGAACAAAGTATTGCATTGGAGGTTTGCCTACTTTAGAAGCCATGAAGGGAGCTGACAGGCCCTTCTTGATGTCATATTGACATTTTCTTTTTATATTTGAATTATATATTTTTAGAGGCATGTCATGTGGTCTACCTGCACACCCTTGGTGATCTACTGGTAGATCACGATCTACCTTTTGGGCACCCCTGCTATAGGTCCACGAAGCAGAATTTTGAATGAGATAAAGAGCAAACAGAGTGTCAACGTGTGTGTGTGTGTGTGTTTGTGTGTGTGTGTGTGTGTGCGTGTGTGCGTGTGTGCGTGTGTGTGTGTGTGTGTGTGTGTGTGTGTGTGTGTGTGTGTGTGCGTGTGTGTGTGTGTGTGTGCGTGTGTGTGTGTGTGTGTGTGTGTGTGTGTGTGTGTGTGTGCGTGTGTGCGTGTGTGTGCGCGCAGGATCCTGAAGTTCTTGGTGGCCAAGAGGAAGTTCAAGGAGACGCTGCGACCGTACGATGTGAAGGATGTGATAGAGCAATATTCTGCTGGACACCTGGACATGCTGGGACGCATCAAGAGCCTGCAGACCCGGTACTCACACACACACACACACACACACACACACACACACACACACACACACACACACACACACACACACACACACACACACACACACACACACACACACACACACACACACAGGGACGTGCTGGCCATTGGGAAAAGCGGGACAACTCCCGAACGGCCGGTCCAGGCCGGCCATTAGGAAAAATAAAATTAAAAATAAAATGTCTGCCTTCGTTCCATTTTGGGGGCTGGGCGGCCAACAAAGTAAATCGTCACTGTCGGGCAGAAACCTTGTATCTCCAAGTTTCAAATTTGTATGTTTTTTCGCAAAGCCCTGCTTCATCATCGCACAAAAGTCGCACAAAAGTCGCACAAAAGTAGTGAAAACAGCACATCTACAAGCACACAACGCCTCGCGGTGCGAGGCGTTGTGTGCTTGTAGATCGGCTGTTTTCACTAGTTTAAATCATTTTTAAAATGATAAATACAAAACAAACGGTTTTGGACAAGGTTTCCACCCGACAACGACGAAATATAACTCATGTAATTGGCCCACTGGCTTGTCACTTGTCATGATCTGAAATGGCAAATCTTTGAGTAGCAGCAGCGCTATAGAGAGAGATCTCTCTCTATAGCGCGCAATGAGGGCCTCTCCAACTCTTTTTCCTGGGCTGAGGGACCCAGCACGTCCCTGCACACACACACACACGCACGCACGCACGCACGCACGCACGCACGCACGCACGCACGCACGCACACACACACACACACACACACACACACACACACACACACACACACACACACACGGGCCATCTGCTACAGATTATAGCTTTAATTTAATGACTCAGTGTATTCAATTTACTCACGTTGTGGACGCATGTCAACCATGTAGGAGCTAGAGGGGGTAGGGGTTGATAGACGGTTGATTGCGACCGTCACGCCGCAGTTACTATCAAAACCTCCACCGGCTGTCTGTCAGTCAGTCTGTCTGTCTGTCTGTCTGTCTGTCACACGTCACACGTCACACATTTGCCCTACTTATATCTCCGCTACCGTTGCCCCTATCCATGCCAAACTTTGCACACACACTCCTTGGCTGCCAAACCACAACCTCCACCCCTCATTTCTCACATGGCCCTCTTCTAGCGCCACCATCTCACATGGCCCTCTTCTAGCGCCACCATGAGTAGGCCGATTCTTGCAAAACACATTTTTGGACACTGCTCCTACAGATTGTGCCCTAAAATCACGCAAAGCGGTACACAGTATTGGATCTGTCCCATTTCCCCTTTTTCCCTCCTGATTGGCTACCATTGCCTTCTAAAGTTTGTGTATGCGACCTGACGGTCGCTTATCTCCCGATTAGGGATTCTTACTGGTAGACCATGCAGACAATATATTATAACCGTTGTTGATAGACTGTGCATTATTATTCATTGACCGTAGGTCGCAGTTAACTATGAAAACCGCCACATCTTGTCCGTAGATCCGCATCTCTATAATGCCTCAATGTCTATAGCTGCAGACCTGTTGTGTCATCACGTCATTGTGACATCACATTCTGTCCTTGTTCCTTGTATGCCCATATATGGAGATCCCTGATGCCATCAATATTAAGCCCATAGCTTGGAATGCACACATATGGACATGTTGTGTGATTCTCATGGTCTATTACATAACACCCTTAGGCGTCTTCGTGGTATATGAGGCGTCTTCGTGGTATATGTATATTTCATATCGCTGTACATTCATCTTATAATCTCACAAATCTTACCTTAATATGGCTTTGAATATAAATCAGCTTCAGAAGCAGGAGAACACGTTCTAAGTAACTGTGGCAGATGGCTATATTTATTACCAGTAAGACGATCCCTAATCGGGAGATAAGCGACCGTTAGGTCGCAGCGTGATTTTAGGCCAAAATGTGTAGGAGCAGTGTCCAAAAATGTGTTTGAAAAAATCGGCCTGATGGTGGCGCTATATGGGACAGATCCATGTTGATGAGATGAGTGTAGACATACTGTGTACCGATTTGCGTGATTTTAGGGCAAAATCTGTAGGAGCAGTGTCCAAAAATGTGTTTGAAAAAATCGGCCTGATGGTGGAGCTATATGGGACAGATCCATGTTGATGACATGAGTGTAGACATACTGTGTAGCGATTTGCGTGATTTTAGGGCAAACTCTGTAGGAGTAGTGTCCAAAAATGTGTTTAAAAAAATCAGCCTGAAGGTGGCGCTATATGGGACAGATCCATGTTGATGACATGAGTGTAGACATACTGTGTAGCGATTTGCGTGATTTTAGGGCAAACTCTGTAAGAGTAGTGTCCAAAAATGTGTTTTGCAAGAATCGGCCTCATGGTGGTGCTAGAAGAGGGCCATGTGAGAAGTGTGTGTGCAAAATTTGGCATGGATCGGGGCAACGGTTGCGGAGATATGAGCAGGGCAAAAGTGTGACGTGTGACGTGTGACGTGTGACGTGTGACTGACGGACGGACGGACAGACAGCCGGTGGAGGTTTTGATAGTAAAGCCCTTTGCACACAGGCGCGTTTATCCGCACGGATAAAACGGAATTTCATTTTTTAAAAAGAAAACAATGATTCTCTACGACCTCATGCACACCGGATCCGAATTAGCCGTGCGACGAGTGGCTGCGGTCGTACGTTTTTTTCTCGATCGAACCCAGTTCGATTCGTGCGTCTTGTCGCATGCGGTAAAAAACTCATCACTCCTTTTATGACTCCTTTTGGGATCCGCAGCGCCGATTCCGCACAGCATTGCACACCAAATCCAATGCGTTTTATTCATACAGCAAACGGAAGGAACGCAACTGTCCTGTGTGCAAAGGGCTTAAGTGCGACCTGACGGTTGCAATTAAAAAAAAGTTTAATGTCCAGTGTTGGTCATTGAGCACTAGAACCCTCCTCTGGGCATGTCATAGTAGGCGGACATTCTACAAAAACAGGAAAACATTCACTGAAAATGGCACAAATTTGTATTAGTTTTAGTCATAGTCTTTTGAATAAAATGTCATTTAGTAGAAACCTGTGTAAAAAACTGACAAAGACATTGTGAAAATAGCCGATCTACATGCTCACAACGCCTCGCAGCGCGAGGCGTTGTGAGCATGTAGATCTGCTGTTTTCACAATAGAAGCGTGTTATACAAAATGTAATGCCTCTTTTCCATGACGACTCCCGTCTTTGCCATACCCTAGCTTTTGCTGAACTGACGCCACTGTGTTGGTACGACAGGGTGGACCAGATCATTGTGTTTGTGTTGGTACGACAGGGTGGACCAGATCATTGTGTTTGTGTTGGTACGACAGGGTGGACCAGATCATTGTGTTTGTGTTGGTACGACAGGGTGGACCAGATCATTGTGTTTGTGTTGGTACGACAGGGTGGACCAGATCATTGGACGAGGAGCCGTCCAGACGGACAAGAAGCTCCGCTCTGAGAAGGGAGAGAAGACGCCTCCGGAGCTGGACGCCCTGGACGAGCTGAGCATGATGGGACGTGTAGTCAAGGTGGAGAAACAGGTACAGTTGGCAGTGGTCCTCAACCTTTTCAGGCCGCGACCCCCAAAATAACCATATTTTTTAATTGGGGACCCCCCCACCCTGACAGGACATTTTCACAATTTCTGCCTCTGATATTTGACAATTTGGCCAATGTTTAATTTGTCATTTTAGACCTGTATTTAAAAAGTCCTTAAATTGTCACTTTAGAAATGTGCAGATACCCTAGTCTATACACTTAAACGTTATGTTGGTTTGTTTATTGTTGAGAGAGAAAGCAATGTTGCACGTTAAGTTAATCATCTGGGGACCCCCTAAAATAATTTGGGTCCCGACCCACAGGTTGAGAACCACTGGTGTAAAGCAACTAAGTAAATTACCGTACTTAAGTACAATTTTGAGGTATTTGTACTTTACTTTAGTATTTCCAATGCAAGTGATTTATGCATTCCAGACTTTTACTGGTAACAGAGTACATTTGCAGTATTGATACTTTTACTTAACTCATCGGGTGCTCACGAGGTGTCAACGCGTCAATCTCTTTGATGTCGTTGGAGGCCCATCACGCGTTTGACGCGTCGTACAGTATTTACAGTAACAATATTAAGTCTTACCGTAACGTTGGGCCTACCCGCGGATGTTGGCCGATGACCGCCGTCTGTTTACATTAGACGCTGAGAGCATCGCGCCGCCGATTTAATCCATTGAATCCAATGCATCACCCAGACTTTAAAGCTCCTTATTTCTGATGTATGTTTTTATGGCAGAAAACAACCTCTTTTCATGGCAAAATGGGCAAATTATGATCGCTAACATTAGCGTTAGGCTACACAGGGTGATTTCTCACAACATCCTGTCTACGGTCATGTGACATGCAAACGTCATCACGCGCGCACGCACGCACTGGGGCGTTGCGCAATACAATGGAGCCGGATCCGGGCACTTAGGTGGGGCTCTGGCGCCATCTCATGGGCACCCAATGTGTTGTTAAGTAAAACATTTGAGTACTTTTTCCACCACCACTGACAGTAGGGGTTTAGTTTGGAAAATACTGCAAGCAGGGCAATCGTGGACAGGTCATACTGTTAGTGTTATGCATTTCAGATCATTGCTTGCATAGCTCAGTGTTTCTCAAACCTTTTTGGCTGCAGTACCCCTTATACTCATTTATGAAGCCAAGTACCCCCTTCCCCTGACTACAGCAGTTTGCTTATACAATGTACATCAAAATTCCAGTTTTAATGCCATTATGTCAAAAATAAAACCGCATAATGGCAAATAAACATTGCTTTCTATTCAATAACAGTTGTGCTAGTCAAGGTATTGATGCATTTTGGTTTAACAATTTACAGATGAGTAGGTTGACACAAAGGCTGTCAATGTTTTGTCATTACCCATAACAGTAAAATACATATTCCCATTTTCTCCTGCACCCCCTGCAGTACCTCTGCGTACCCTTAGGGGTATACACATTTGAGAAACCCTGGTATATGGAGGGTTCCCACTTTCCGTTCCAGGGATCTCCCCCCCCCCCCCCCCCCAGAAGCAAAATTTGAGTTAAAAATGTTCGCTTAAAAAATACATGGTATATTCAAAGATTTCACAACTTTTCATGACTTAAAAATAGCAGATCAGTGCCGCGCTGCGAGCTCTTAGATCTGCAATTTATGCTAAAGTATAAAATCCCATTTAGAACGGGTACACATTATTGTGTAGCCTATCATTATTTTATGCTTTAACTATTGAAAAATAGCAGATATACAAGCTCACAGCTGCGAGCTTGTAGATCTGCTATTTTTTTTAAATCGTGAAAATTAGAATTTTGACCCGATTCTATAAGTGTCTTTTGAAGCCTTCTAAGATTTTTTTGAAAAACCTATGTTTCTATGTCAGCAATCTGGCTAGCCATCGTCAAAGAAAAGGTCCCTTTCACTTAACTGGAGCTCAGTTAGTCTGTTCTTGTAGAGACTACTATGTCAGCGGTTCTCAAACCTTTTCATGTGAAGGACCCCCAAAATGATATGTATTTGGCCACGGACACCCATCTCAAAATATCTAGTTCCAGGGACCCCCCAGAAGCAAAATTTGAGTTACAAACGTTCGCTTTGATTTTTATTTTTTATTTTTTTTGTAGTGAAACATCTTCTGATGCTTAGCTGGGGCACATCATCAGTGATGGACCTGAGATCATTGAATGTTTCGGGCCTTTCGAACATCAGACACCCTCTCTCAGGCGGCCCAAAATACATGAAAATACACCTATTCAAAGATTTGCACACATTTTCACCACTTAAAAAAAAAAAAAAGCAGATCTACAAGCTTGCCGCGCTGTGAGCTTGTATATCTGCTATTTTTCACTGGTTAAAGCATTCAATAATTCTAGGCCTAAAACCCAGTGTGTGTGTGTGTGTGTGTGTGTCTCCAGGTGCAGTCCATAGAGAACAAGGTGGACCTGCTGCTGGGCTTCTACTCGCAGTGCCTGAATAAAGGCTCGTCGTCGCACTTCACGCTGTCCTCGCTGCTGGAGCCCGACCTCACCTCGGACTACCAGAGTCCCACCGACCACCAGGGGGAGCTGTTCCCCTCCGCCAACACGCTCAACAACCTCTCGCAGAGCGGGGCCCTGGAATGACGGCAGAGGCGCGAGAGCCGCCCGGGACTCTCTCATAGGACTCTGTCTCTCTCACACGCACACGTACGCGCACGCTAGGGATGGCATTGTGACAAAAGAAAAATCGCGATTTGTGATAGTGGAAAGTGGGACTGAGTTACCAGGGCCCAAGGTGGAGGGGCCCTAGTAACTTTAGCTATTGAAAAATAGCAGATCTACAAGCTCACAGCGCGGCACGAGTGCCGTGCTGCGAGCTTGTAGATCTGCTATTTTTGAAAAGTCGTGAAAATGTGCGCAAATCTTTGAATAAATGTATTTTTTAAGTGAACATTTGTAACTCAAATTTTGCTTCTGGGGGGTCCCTGGAACTAAATATTTTGAGATGGGGGGGGGGTCCTTTACATGAAAAAGTTTGAGCATCACTGACATGGAAACATAAGTTTCTTGGCACACATTTTCACGATTTTTCAAAAATAGCAGATCTACAAGCTCGCAGCGCGGCACTCGGTGCCGCGCTGTGAGCTTGTATATCTGCTATTTTTCAATAGTTAACATTAATGGGGGGCCCGCAGTGAATCCTTGTACCCAGGGCCCAGAATTTGGTGTGACGCCCCTGCCCCCCAGTCCTATTCACGTTATTCCTGTTATTCCTGGGCGGAACATTTGCCACAAAAAATAGCCGGTCTACAAGGTCTGCTATTTTCGGGCAAAGATATTTGATAGAGAGTGAAAAAAGATTCAAGTACCGATGTTTCCGATGTTTCACCCAGGTTTTTTTCATCTCACTCACGTCACTTTGTCTGCTGACCTCACTCGGCAACGAAATAAACAGAAAATAAACACAAATTAAAATAAAACAATTCACAGCAGGCAAGCAGTGATCGCCCCATGATGTGCACTGCAATGTAGTTTCAAATGCACTACATTGCGGGCTCTTTTTGAGAGGCAGCTTGCCCCAGGAAATGTGCCAATCTCAAAAGGAAACAACGGTACATTATATTATATTATCCGGTACATATTATTATATTACTATAATTAATTATAATAATTATAGTGGGTTAAATGGTACCGGATAAATGCAGCTCGGCAAATAAAAGGTGAATCGATCCCAGTGCATGACGGAGGACAATTTCACGATAAATTAAATCTCCACGATGCGATTATCGCGAGTTTTTTTTATCACGATAAACGATAATATCCCTTATCGTCCCATCCCTAGCACACGCACGCACACACACACACACACACACACACACACACACACACACACACACACACACACACACACACACACACACACACACACACACACACACACACACACACACACACACGCACGCACACACACACGCACGCACAGACAAACCCTTTACTGTACATGCTACTCTGGCAGAACCCTCACCTCAACGAGAACTGAATGAAGACTTGACCTCTCAGTTGCTTTCTGTCTCTCTTTTTTTAGTTGTTCTTTTTTTCCGTTCCTGTGTCGGTATGTCACGGAAGTATGGGACGTCCTCCTAAGCCCCTCGACCATCTTCCGTCTTCCGTCTTCTGTCTTCCAGTGAATGTCTCCAGCCTAGAAGAGAGCTCTGCAGGTAGAACAGTACAGACTTACGGCCAACAGATGGCGCCAACTGAGCAGAAGCCCCAGACAATGCTGCTCAATGCAAAGTCCCACACACACACAGACACAGACACTGACACACATACAAGCACACACACAGTGGTGGAAAAAGTACTCAAATATTTTACTTAAGTAAAAGTAGTCCGGAATTCAAAATGTCCTTGAGTAAAAGTGTGAAAGTGTTGGCACCAGAATGTACTTGAACCAAAAGTTAAAGTACAAAATGTTTGAAAATAGCCATGGTATGAAATAGGCCTAAAGTTGTTTAAATATATATTTTAATATCATAATTTTAAATCTGCAACGTAACTAGAGAACTTAAGTTCTCAAATAATTGTAGTGGAGTAAAAGCACAATATTTGGATCCGAGATGTAGTGGAGTAGAAGCAAAGGTATTTGAAATTGGAAATACTCAAGTAAAGTACAGACACCTCAAAATTGTACTTAAGTACAGTACTTAAGTAAATGTACTTAGTTACTTTACACCACTGCAAACACACACACACACACACACACACACACACACACACACACACACACACGCGCGCGCGCGCGCGCGCGCAAAGGAGAGTGGACGAACGGAACACTGAAATCTACTACTGACTACTGAAGCGTTTTCACTTGCTCGCAGCCTCCTTTGATCCACCTACTGTCTGTACGCCTACTTTTAAAGACGACTTGGAGCTTTGAAGTTTTGTACTCTTTTTTTGTTTGTTTGTTTTTTGTTTTTGAAAAAAAAAAGGTCTTCCAATCTTGATTATAATTGTTTTGTTTTCTTTGTTTCTGTCCACACTGTACAGTACAGTACAGTGTACAGTACAGTACAGTACAGTGTACAGTACAGTACAGTACAGTGTACAGTACAGTACAGTACAGTACAGTGTACAGTACAGTACAGTGTACAGTACAGTACTGTACAGTACGTGTCCCTGTCTTTTTTTTTTTTTTTTTTTTCTTTTTTGGTTGATTCCAAAGAGGTTGCTTAAAACTGTGGTTCTCAACCTGTGGGTCGGGGCCCTTCCTTGAGATAGTTTTGATACCTAAAAAAATAAATAAATCTAGAGTAATCAACAAACTATCCCACTGGCGGAACAAGTCAGAACCGGGCCTGTATGCAAGCCACAATGATCGGGCCCCCAGTGGCGTCAGTTCAGAAAAAGGTAAGGTATGGCAACATGACTGGTCGCGTGCGTGCAAGACACCAGTCATGTTGCCATACCTTAGCAACAGGCATGATACCTGCCCTTTAACCTGTCTGTAAAAAGTGCCCTCTCCAGACCATGAATGCAGTTTTTACTGTGGTGAAAGAAATGCAAATGCCCCTCTTTCTATGCCACACCTGAAGGCAGCATTCAAGAGAATTGCCTCGTCCAAACTCTCCTGAATTAGAATGCCGCACCTCTCTGTGTAGAAATCCATGCTGTACGTCACATCTCCATTATTGACTTGATAATGCTTAGTTCAGTGTGGTGTCAAGCACCGAAAATAGCAGACCTCCAAGCTCACCACGGGTTGTGAGCTTGGAGGTCTGCTATTTTCGATGTTTTCACCAAAAGGCCCTTTTAGAAATGTCAGCCCCTGCCCCTCTAACATTCTCTGCACGTCCCTGTTCTCAGTAGCTTATCATCTCCACCCCCTTCCTCATGTAATGCTTCCCAGCTGTTAGTTCATCATATTTATGTCCAAATGAAGCCTAATTTACATTGTTGTACGACCGCCGTATCGCCGAAAATAAGAGATTTTCAACCAAGGCGGGGGGAAACGCAGTCAGTCTCTAATTCCAGGCCATTTCAGATGCAATACCAAAATGCCCTTTGTTGGCAACGGGGCGCTGTCTTTGGGCTAAAATTGGACCGAGTGCCGTGCTGCGAGCTTGTAGATCTGCTATTTTTGAAAAATCGTGAAAATTTGAATTTTGACCCGATTCTATAAGTGTCTTTTGAATCCTTCAAAGACTTTTTGAAAAACCTATGTTTCTATGTCAGCAATCTGGCTAGCTGTCGTCAAAGAAAAGGTCCTTTTCACTTAAATGGAGCTCAGTTAGGCTGTTCTTGAGAGACTACTATGTCAGTGGTTCTCAAACCTTTTCATGTGAAGGACCCCCAAAATTATATTTATTTGGCCACGGACCCTCCAGGGACCCCCCCAGAAGCAAAATCTTCGTTACAAACGTTCGCTATGAAAATACATATATTCAAAGATTTGCACACATTTTCACGACTTTTTCAAAAATAGCAGATCTACAAGCACTGCGCGGTGAGCTTGTAGAACTGGTTAAAGCATTCAATAATTATAGGCCTAAAACAGTCCACAGACTTGGAAGCTCTCTGTCTCTCTCTCTGTCTCTCTCTATCTACGCCTTGTGGCCAGTAGGACGGTGCACTCATCATCCACGAATGAACCAAAGCAGCCGTTTATCTCCATGAATGCATGATGTGTCTTAAGAAATGGTTTCCAGCTTTATCATTTCACTCCACTGACAGGCGGCGGTGCGCAGCAGGCCAGCAGCAGGGCCCGGATCCACCGTACGTCCGCCCATCTGTGGAATGTCCATTTTTCACCAGCATGTTCTTCTTTGTCGTTGTGTCTAGTTCTTCTTTCGTGTATAGAAAGCACACAATCCATATTGTCGTGGTTGGGTGAAAACCTTGTATGTCCAAAACCGTTTGTTTTGCATTTATCATTTAAAAAATGATTTAAACTAGTGAAAACAGCCGATCTACAAGCACACAACACCTCGGTGCGAGGCGTTGTGTGCTTGTAGATCTGCTGTTTTCACTAGTTTTGTGCGACGGCCTTGTATGATGAAGCAGGGCATTACAAATTTGAAACTTGGAGATACGAGGTTTCCACCCGACAACGACGATATGTTAGTGCAGGGGTCTTGAACAGGGGGTCCGGGACCCCTAAGGGGTACTCTGAGTTACTACAGGGGGGCTGCCAAATCTTTGTGATAAGATCATGTTTTTTACATTAACCACTTGAACCCTAACATCCCTATTCTGAGTGAAAAATTAAGAGGTTTGCAAAGTATCTGACGGTTCAAGTGGTTAAATGTCTGAAAACACATGTTTACTCCACCACGATGACAGTGCTGTCAAACAAGTCTAAGCTGTCTAAGAAAACATTTCTAATCTGCGACACAATTTTATACAATATGTAGTGGGGGTCCCTGCTTCATCTCTCTCAGCTAAGGGGTCCTTGGCCTGAAAACATTTAAGAACACTGTGTTAGTGGACAAAACTGGAGGGAGTGCACACGTACAAAAAAACACACACACACACACACACACACACACACACACACACACACACACACACACACACACACACACACACACACACACACTTGGCTTGCCACCTCACTCTAGTAAAAATGCTGGACGCATACTATGCTGGGAATCTGATCATGAGTAAGCCTGATTTATGCAGAGTGTAACACTTGGAACAGCTATTTTTCTTTATTTAGTCCACGTTCGATATCGAGTTCCAGGTTGGCCAAGTTTCGAGTTTGGCCCGCTTTGTGAGTTAGAGATGTGCCATTTTCAAAACTTCACACGTCTCTGCCATTGACAAGACAGTAGATTTCCAGTGGATTGGCAGAACCTTGAGCTTGTACTTGTAGATCAGTTATTTTTGGTATTTTTATGACCTTCTCTGACTTGGAAGTTTAAACTTTGCTTATATACTTCTGGTGAGAGCATTGTAAAAATGCAAATTGTACACTGGCATTTTTTCATGGATTTTATGGTCTTTTTTGTTTCGTTTTGTCTGATTGCATTTTTGTTCATGCACTCCGTTTGGATGATCTGTCAGGCCAAACAAGATGTCAAATTTATAGGATTTATTTTTTAAAGAAACATTTTTTTGTTTGTTTAAAAGGCGAATGTAAAATATATAAGATAATATATTCCATAATAGTTTTAAATGATGTATGATTTAAAATCTAAAACTGAATCCGTGATTCAGATGACACAAACGACTGTACACGAATACATGTGCCCACTGCCCACACACCAATCTGCAGAGCTATAATACATGCCAATCTTGATAGGATAAATCATTTTCACAGAAGCACAGCTCACCATTTCAATTGGAACGAACGATTATACTCTCTCCCCACTGAGCAATTTGAGGTCTAAATCTCATTCAGATCACATTCTAGCCTAAACCGGACGTTCAGGCTAAAACCGGTCTTTTCTGGGTTTAAAATTGAAAGTTTTTTCAACGTCTATACATAAACCAGGCGTTGTTTCAACGTCATTTAAACGGCTACATTTAGCCGTTGGCGGCCGGCGAAAGTAGTGAAAAATGATGGCAGCCAGCAGGGTTTAAAATCACAATTTTGTGGTTCTGGGAACTGTACCCTACCTGGACTACAGCAACTGATCGAATTTGTAATGCTTTCAAGCGCCGTTAGTATTGGAGCCGCCAGGGTTTGAACTCGCAACAATTTGGAGCTGAAGCATACACTCTAACCGCTGGACCACGAAACCTGCTGCTGTTTGTATAGTGTTGCGCCACTATTAGTATTTGACATATTGCCCCCCACTGTTCATTTCGGATTTATTGTTTGTTGATAACGCAAACTAACTTCATGAATAGCTATTAAAATTATTTTATTTAATCAATAATTTAATTCAATAATAATTGAATAATGGTGGGGGCAGGGGTTTGGGGGGACAGCTGTGTGTGTTTATGTGTGTTGCTGTCAGAATGAATTATGTAACTCAGAGAAGTATGCTGTCCCGAGCAGCGCCACGGCATTATGCCTTTATTGATTAGACTTTTAGAATTTTTCAAAGGATTTACTAAACGGCTTCTACTAGACATCTAATAGCTAGAAAACTGCTCGAGCATTTAAATGGCTATTAAACGTCTATTTAATAGCAGGAAACTTCTCATGAGTAAATATGCAATTATTTAGCAATAACAGTGAGATTGAATCATTTAAACCATAATGTTAGCGTCCGATAATGAACAAATTCGCACAACATCAATATAAATGAGAATATGTTTAATGGTTTAAAAATGGTATAAACCAAGACGTTGAAATATGGTTGAACTATAAACGTTTAAATCGCGGCTAAAACTAACTGGACCATATATTGATCATTGGCTCTTAAAATTATTTTAGTCCAATATTTGAAAGTCAGGTGTCTATATTAAACGTGTTTTTTTCATCGACAAGTGTAGAATAATGCATCAATTGCGATGGGCTAGAATTGGTCTATGTTTCAACAACCATAAACCAGACGTCTAGATCGGGTCTAGTGCTCAGTGGGTCTATATACGTATATTTTTTAAATAGTGAAAATAGGCAATTTACAAGCTCACAACATGTAGCAATGCCACCATTGTGGAACCAAGGTGGTTAATCAGACGAAACGATTTAGCCCATCAAAAAAATAATTCATGCGGTGCAATAATTTAGGCCTATAATATGCATTAAAACATTTTCATATGGATTTGTTGATACTGTATGTACAGTACAACATTTAAAATGATTATTCCGTTAAGCTTCATGAGCACGTAGGTCTGTTGTAAATATGGGTTTCTGTATATCTTGGGTTAATTGCCCAGCCCTAATTCATATACTCCCCTGCAGAGAGGGTCTCAGTTGCAGAGGCATTCATTCATTTGGTCCAAATCAAGCCAGTTGACTCAGGGCTTTCACTCTTTCCATTCAGATCACACACAGATTCAAAAGTGAATGTACTTCATTAAACATATGGCTGGATCTGGTGCTATTGTTACCATAGGACAGAGATTCTCAACCTTCTTAAAACCAAAATAGGACCCCCCCTGAATGAGAATGTTTCCACAGACCTTCTTACCTGGTTAGGTTGATATGCCTCGATCATTTCTGCCCCTGTTCTGAGATTTGTAGATTAGTCCCCACTGCTAAAACGGGCTTATCGTCACTATCCAAAAGCGCCCATTTCGGCCGCTTCAAAAAAAAATGTTTAATGAATCGTCCAGACATCCTTCCTACAGACGCCACACACGGTGTTTTAGCGTTTGAAGGGTTAATAGCTTGTTTATTGGGCTAAGGAAACCGGAGCAGAATGCTGCCTCAAGCTCTCGCGAGATTCTCGCGAGAATTCCGGGTCCTATTTTGGTCTGTATCACTCCTTTAAAGGAGAATTCCAGACTGGATGTTTTACCACGTTAATCTGATGTTATGATACCCCTCAACGATTGGTACAGTATATCATCATTGTCGGGTGGAAACCTTGTATGTCCAAAAGCGTTTGTTTTGTATTTATCATTTAAAAAATGAACAAAACTAGTGAGAACAGACGATCTACAAGCACACAACGCCTCGCACAGCGAAAAAACATACAAATGTGAAACTTGGAGATACAAGGTTTCTTTTTAATCTCGAGTCCTCAGAAGCTTCCGACCGCCAGAGGTGGGATTTTTCGCTACATTGCGTATTTGTATCGCTTGACAATTCCTTATTGCGACCGTAGGTCACATTTAGTATGAAGAACTGCAGATCATGTCTGTCCCGTCACGCCTCATGTCACACTCCATATATGGCCAAGATCCCTGATGTCGTCAATATTAAGCCCATATATGGGAATGCCCATATATGGACATATTGTGTCAGTCTAATGATAACCAGTGTGGTTGTCGCCACGCGAGTCACACTTGCAAATTAATTCCGTCCTTGTCCCTTATATGTCCATATATGGAGATCCCTGATGTTATCAATATTAACTCGCTAGAAATGGTACTTTTTTCCCCCCGCGTCTACCACTGCGTAATGGATGGAATAATATCAGATTACTGTAAGAAAAGCACTCATCCAGAATTCTCCTTTAAGTTCATGGACCCCCAAGACTGACATTAGGAAACAAAACCCCCATTTGATACCATTGTTTTTTGTTTGTTTTTTTCCCTCTGGGACCCTAATTTTACTGTTGGATCTGATCTGGTCTGCTATGGGCCGTGGTTTGGTCCAGAATTCCTTTACTGTTGATGATAGTTGATGATAATTGACAGTGATCTCGGATCAGAATAACCGTTCTTGTACAACATGTACCAATGTAATAATAATGGTGAAGATTAACGGTCAATCATTTAGCTGGGGGGCCCTTCAAAGGTCCCCTGGGAGTCCCCGGACTGCACGTTGAGAATCAATGTAGTGTAATGGTTCTGTCTCTGGATTTGATTATGTATGTACTGTATCTTTGTTTGTTTGTTTTGTCACCTGTATTATTTGAGGGTAAATGTCTTTATTTTCCGGCCTAAATGTGTTGAAATGCCGCCACGTCATTGTCCCCTTCACAGCAAAATGTTCAGTGTTAATTGTACAAAATGTAAGCCGTTTGGGTAAAATCTTTACACCCTTAGACTCAACCACTTAAACGATACTGTACATATTATGTTGTTGTACGATGAACAGCTAAAATAGCTGAAAATCTGTTATTTTCACCATGAACATGAAAAAATATATTATGCCATTTTTTGTTTATAATGACATGGGGCTTGAAGTGGTCAAATGAATACTGACTGTATGGAATACTGAGGTTTATGTGAGAGCGCTGCATTGCATGTTGTCGTTTCATGTGTCTTCAGAAGAAAGCTGTTTGTTTCCGTGGAGAAATGACGGCAAAAATGTTTGTTTGTTTTTTTACATTAATTACTTTCGCCGAGCAGTGTGGTCACTGGTCACTTATTGATTTCTAAAATTAGGCTTTCGCCTGTGTTATATTCTCGCTTGTGTCGCACACCCAAAGTAGCCTCACAACGTGTGCACTTGTAGGTGGGGATATTTTAGTGTGACATTAGCCTACTACTAAGGATAATTCCGGACTATACCCGTTTTCTTACTCTGATGTTATAATATCCCAACGAGTGGTATTGTTTTGTTTTTTTTCTTCTTTCTTTCAGCTCTGAGCATGAGCTGTGGGGTTTAACGGCAAAACGCTTATTTTTAATCTCCCGAAACATTTTTTTTTGTAGATATGTTGTTGACAGTGTTTGTATACTTCCTGAAGTCTCGCAAAACGAGATTTCACCCGTGATTTCGTTCAAAGTTCCCTTTGGGACACAAACACCGTGGAGAGTATTTAGTCATTATGAACGACACAAATCTGCATTCGCGCAATACAAAATAAGCGATTTACCGCTAAACCCCACCGCTCACGCTTGGTGCTGCGACGAACTTGAGATGAATTTATGAAAAAGAAAACTGTACGACTCGTGGAATACAATAACATCAGGAATTCTCCTTTAAAGCGAGATATAAAGCAGGCGGTAGAAAGTCTCGGGTCGTGGCATTAAAGGACAACACCTGTGCCTTCTATGTTTCTAACTCTTGTAACTGAAAGTCTCCCCTTTTTAAATTCTTATGTAAATGCTGCTTTTTTTTGTGGAGGTCACTGTATTCCACTGATATCACAGGAAGACAGCCACATCCCTTTTAGTTTTTTTGTGTTTTTTTTTCTTGTTTTATTATTTGTTTTGCAAAGCCTTGATTTACAAAGAGAGACACAAATCGTATGTAAAAAAAAAGAAAAAAAAAGAAAAGAAAAAAGAAAAATCGGTACAAGACACAATTCTAGGATGTTATTATTTTTGTAATCGCTGCAACCTTTGGTATACTCAGAGTATATTAATATATGCCGACTGGGAGCTGTTTATAGTATTTGTCACTAACATTATCAGGTCCTCCACACGTTGTCGCTGACGCTCGTTGCGTTTGCGTTCACAGGCGCCGCGGCACACGCCGCCGGTGTCGGATCTCATAGCGTGGTAGGGGGGCTGGTGGAGGAGGCATGCGCTTTTTCCCTTTTCTAACGCCATCCCCACTGAACTCCAACTCGGCATGGGTCCCATTCCCCTTAAGCATGTCACATTAGTAGGTCAGAATGGCTTCCACACAACTACCTCTGAGGACCTCTAGGGGGCACTGCTAGACTAGGAAAAAAAAAAGAGATAACCGTCTAATCGACATGAATGCTATGCATGATAAGACTTCTTCTGCACGTTTTCTCTCTCTCTCTCTCTCTCTCTCTCTCTCTCTCTCTCTCTCTCTCTCTCTCTCTTTGTCATTCTCCATAACATCGGCCATTGGTTCACTGACTTGATGCCATTCCACATTCCAGCCCCATCCCCTTAGGAGATTTTTGGCCTAGAAGGTTATTTTAAAGGAGGACTTCACCACTTTTCAACCTATCTTCATTTAATGTCCTCACTAATGTTCATAATGAAATAGCAAAAAAAAAGAAATCTATAGTCTTGTGACATCATCTTTTTATTCCTGAAAAGTTGCAATATTAAAGTGGAAGCTATTGTTCTCGTGATAGTAAAAATAAATTTAAAAAATCTGTCAAACGATGATGTCACAAGACTATGTATTTCTGATTCCCACAGCTCTCTTAAGAGATGTTTTGCTATTTTATGAACATTAGTGAGGAACTATGAAGATAGGTTGAAAAGTCCTCCTTTAACTTTAGATTGCATTATTCTCTCTCAAAAAGTCCAGATGTTTTTTTGGTTTTCTTTTTCACAACAGGCAATCTTGTCCTTTCTTCCTACCCGACCACGGCTTCAAACAGGAGCGATTGGTTATATTGTTAACGTGCTTATTGCTCTTGCTTGAAAATCTTTTTTGGTATATGTCCCATCGACACTGTAATATTAACGGGACGCAGCCATTATTGTTGATAAAACACAGATCTTTGAACTTGCGTTTGAAATCTCGCCCTGTGCGTAGTCTGAAACCTATTGGAGTCAACGGAGCGAGATATGTGCACTGTGCAGCCACATCTGCGCAGCTTCTCTTAAACAAATAGAGGCAATGATGGCGGCGCCCAGTGCAAAACTAGACGGTGGATTTACCAGTGACATGTACTGAAAAAAAAGGGATATTAGCAGATTAACAATATAACCAATCACTCAGGTTTGGAGCCTGGTCAAGTAGAACAAAATACAAAAACAAAATAAAAAAAACATCTGAACTACTTTTATGGATAGAGAAGAACGCTTCTCGGCCAAAATTCTTTAACAAACTCCTCTCTTACCTAAGGGGAATTATTTAGACATTTAAATTCGTCAAAGCAATAAGTGAGATGCTAACAAACGAAGTCTTCCAAAATTCTACAATTGATTAAGTTACTGTTGTTGGACGGAACGAGATGCTTTTTCCCAAAGCTCTTGTTTTCTGACCTTTTATGCACACAACCTTGGTTTGATCTCGGAAAGATGCAAAGGAAAAAAAAGAAAGCTTACGTGCTGAGGATGAAAGTAACTCACTTGACTAACTTATTAATTTATTTGTTTCAATAAAGCTCTTTGGATTGAACGTGTGACCTTCTTATTGACATGTTGTCCATGCATTGAAGATACTCTAAACATCTTTAAATGAATAAAACATTATCTTATGGCAGAGTATGTCAACTGCCATCTGTAGTTGCGACCATCAGGTCGCAGTTACCGTCAAAACCTCCACCGGCTGTCAGTCTGTCAGTCTGTCCGTCACACGTCACGTCACACTTTTGCCCCTACTCATATCTCCGCCACCGTTGCCCCTATCCATGCCAAACTTTGCACACACTCTCCTTGGATGGCAAATCACAACCTCCGCCCCTGATTTCTCACATGGCCCTCTTCTAGCGCCACCATCAGGCCGATTTTAGCAAAACACATTTTTGGACACTGCTCCTACAGATTTTGGCCTAAAATCACGCAAGGCGGTACACAGCATCTCTAAAGTCATGTCATCAACATGGATCTGTCCCATTTCCCATATTCCCTCCTGAATGGCTACGATTGCCTTCTAAAGTTTGTGTTTGCAACCTGACGGTCGCTTATCTCCAGATTAGGGAGTCTTACTGGTAGTATTACTGCCTGAAGCTCATAGTGCAATATTTCCATCTGCAACTGCCACCCACTAGTGTTGACATTTAACCCATTTAGGCCTAGAATTATTGAATGCTTTAGTTTAACCAGTGAAAAATAGCAGATAGGGCAGATACAAGCTCACAGCGCGGCACTCTGCGAGCTTGTATATCTGCTATTTTTGAAAAAGTTGTGAAAATGTGTACAAATATTTGAATGTATGTATTTTTCAAAGCGAACGTTTGTAAATCAATTTTTGCTTCTAGGGGGTCCCTGGAACTAAATATTTTGAAATGGGGGTCCGTGGCCAAATACATATCATTTTGGGGGTCCTTCACATGAAAAGGTTTGAGAACCACTGACATAGTAGTCTCTCAAGAAGAGACTAACTGAGCTCCAGTTAAGTGAAAAGGACCTTTTCTTTGACGATGGCAGGCCAGATTGCTGACATAGGAACATAGGTTGTACAAAAAATCTTAGAAGGATTCAAAAGACACTTTTAGAATCGGGTCAAAATTCGAATTTTCACGATTTTTCAAAAATAGCAGATATACAAGCTCACAGCGCGGCACTCTGCGAGCTTCTATATCTGGTATTTTTGAAAAAGTCGTGAAAATGTGTGCAAATCTTTGAATATATGTATTTTTCAAAGCGAACGTTTGTAAATCAATTTTTGCTTCTGGGGGGTCCCTGGAACTAAATATTTTGAGATGGGGGTCCGTGGCCAAATACATATCATTTTGGGGGTCCTTCACATGAAAAGGTTTGAGAACCACTGACATAGTAGTCTCTCAAGAACAGACTAACTGAGCTCCAGTTAAGTGAAAGGGACCTTTTCTTTGACGATGGCAGGCCAGCTTGCTGACATAGGAACATAGGTTTTACAAAAAATCTTAGAAGGATTCAAAAGACACTTATAGAATCGGGTCAAAATTCGAATTTTCACAATTTTTCAAAAATAGCATGATCTACAAGCTCGCAGCGCGGCACTCGGTTAGGATAGGGCAACGGTGGCAGAGATAAGAGTATAGGGCAAAAGTGTGACGTAACGTGAAGTGACATGACGTGATGTGACGGACAGACTGACATGACAGACTGATTGACTGACTGACAGACTGACAGACTGACAGACTGACAGACGGTGGAGGTTTTGAGTACGGTCGCAATCATTGTAATGTTTTCTGACTGCAACAACAAGCGCCAGTGATGGAGAAACACAGGGGTTACAGCACGTCACGAGTGCCGCGCATGAGAGCTTGTGAAAATGTGTTTTTTGAAATGTTTCTATGTAAGTGGTGTTCAAACCTTTTCATGTGAAGGAAACCCAAAATTCTACGTATTTGGCCACAGACCCGCATCTCAAAATATTTAGTTCCAGGGACCCCCAGAAGCAAAATTTGAGTTACTAATGTTCACTTAACCCTTGGATGCATGACCAACCAATACCTACACTCTTCCATGAGTGGGGTCAAAAACGACCCCAATTAAAATCAATGTATTTTTGCAATAAACGACTTGCTCTCACACGTAACTCTGCCATACTTTTGCCTAGCAACGTGATTTCAACTTTAAAACACTCACACGACTTGGGCCTTTTTTTTGCCAATAGGGACAAGCTGGAATTGTTGAAGCCCCGCCCCCTCTGTCTACTAAACGCATGCAGCAGCTGTCACATTTTGCTATCACACTTTTCTCTCACACGTAACTCTGACATACTTTTGCGTAGCAATGTGATTTCAACTTTAAAACGCTCACACGACTTGGCACTTTTTCCGGCCAATAGGGACGAGCTGTAATTGTTGAAGCCCCGCCCCCCCTGTCTTCCTATTGGCTGGGCTTTAAACAGCCATAACTCCAGTTCGCAGCATGGTACCGTCTTGAAACTTGGTGTCTGGACTTAATCCACCATAGGGATGAGCTGCAATTGTTGAAGCCCCGCCCCCTCTTGCCTCCTATTGGCTTGGCTATTAACATCCATAACTCCATTTTGCAGCATGGTACCGTTTCGTAACTTGGTGTCTGGACTTAGACAGCCAATATGGACGAGCTGTAATTGTTGAAGCCCCACCCCCTCTGACAAGTCTGTTGTTTCCACCCGCCCTGACGGTCGCTTCTCGCCCTTAGGGTGTCTTACTGGCAATAGTAGTAATAGTAGTAATAGTAGTAGTAATAGTAGTATTTGGACACTGCTCCTACAATTTTTGCCCTAAAATCACGCAAATCAGTACACACTATGTCTACACTCATCTCATCAACATGTGACCTGACGGTCGCTTACCTCCCGATTAGGGAGTCTTATTGGTAATAGTAGTAATAGTAGTAGTAATAGTAATAGTAGTGATATTAGTAATAATAGTTGTGACCGTAGTTCGCGAGTTTAGTATGTGAACGGTCACAGCTTGTAGGTAGGTTTGTATGTATGTATGTATCTCTGTCACGCCTGACACTGTGGTTCTATGGGTTTGTCGCTCTGACACCATGCTCTGATGTCAATGTGATGTCAGGGGAACCACTCTAACAGAATGTGTTTGCCGCTCTGGCTTCACTGTGATGTCACACTAAACGTTTTTATGCCCATACATGGAGATCCCTGTCTGTAGAACCTGCCACACAGATATGGGATGTCTTGGCTTTATGTCTTGGCCATATATGGATTCTGTTAGTGTTGTATGTGGACGATGTGGTCTCCATATATGGGTATTCCCATATGAAGTCCTGTTAGATATGGGCTTAATATTAATGACATCAGGGAACTCCATGTATGGGCATAAAAGGGATTCTGTTAGTTTGACATCATAGTGAAGCCAGAGTGTGATGTCAGAGCGGCAAACCCATTCTGTTAGAGTGGTTCCCCTGACATCACAGTGACATCAGAGCTTGATGTCAGAGCGACAAACCCATAGACCCACAGTGTCAGGCGTGACAGAGATACATACATACATATGGACAAGCTTTGACCGTTCACATACTTGCAATCTACGGTCGCAACTATTATTACTACTATTACTACTACTATTACACTATTACTACTTTTATTAATACTATTACTACTATTACCAGTAAGCGACCGTCAGGGCGGGTGGAAACAACAGACTTGTAAGAGGGGGCGGGGCTTCAACAATTACAGCTCGTCCATATTGACCGTCTAAGTCCAGACACCAATTTTCGAGACTGTATACAATGCTGCAAACTGGAGTTATGGATGTTTAAAGCCCAGCCAATAGGAGGGAAGAGGGGGCGTGGCTTCAACAATTGCAACTCATCCCTATGGCGGTCTAAGTCCAGACACCAAATTTCGAGACGGTACCATGCTGCGAACTAGAGTTATGGATGTTTAAAGCCCAGCCAATAGGAAGACAGGGGGGCGGGACTTCAACAATTATAGCTCGTCCCTATTGGCCGGAAAAAGTGCCAAGTCGTGTGAGCGTTTTAAAGTTGAAATCACGTTGCTACGCAAAAGTATGCCAGAGTTGCGTGTGAGAGCAAAGTGTGACAGCAAAATGTGACAGCTGCTGCACGCGTTTAGTAGACAGAGGGGGCGGGGCTTCAACAATTCCAGCTCGTCCCTATTGGCGGAAAAAAGGCCAAAGTGTTGTGAGTGTTTTAAAGTTGAAATCACGTTGCTAGGCAAAAGTATGTCAGAGTTATGTGTGAGAGCAAAGTAGTTTATTGCAAAAATGCATTGATTTTAATTGGGGTCATTTTTGACCCCACTCATGGAAGAGTGGGGTAGTGATACAAAAACTGCAATTTCTTAAAATTAATGAAAGGAATGATAAAAATGCAAATGGCCTCATGTCACAAACATGTTTTATGAGGAATACCTGGAATATGAAAATATTTAAACTTTTAATTTTAAAGATATTGAAGAATAACAACCCCTGGGGTCATTTTTGACCCCACTCATGCATCCTAGGGTTAAAAAGTATATTCAAAGAATTGCACACATTTTCACGACTTATAGCAGTCGTATAGCAGATCTACAAGCTTGCAGCGCGGCACTCGGTGCCGCACTGTGAGCGTGTATATCTGCTATTTCTCAATAGCTAAAGTATAAAATAATTAATGCCCCTCCACCTTGGGCCCTAACTCAGTCCCAAATTTTAATAGCGATTCGATACATATCACGATAGGCCTACATGGTTGACAATACGATACATGGACGATATTGGTTCATTCATGGCGATACGATGCGATTCGATTCAATGATTTAAAATTGATATAGTAACTATTTAGCAAAGAAATTAAATCTGTTTGAAAGGTGTGGATAGTGCAGGTTTTTAAGGGAAACGTGTATTAGTATGGATACAAATAAGTAAACACAGTGATTATCTGCCAAATTCATGGACATTGTATATTGACAAACCTGCACCTTGACATGAACCCAGAGATTACACACATTTATTGATAGACCAGTGTAGCTATATGGAAAGGAAAAGTAATTAAACCCCTCCTTTGAACATTTTCTTCTTAGAAATGCTAAATACAATGCACAAGTATAGTATCGATACAATCGATTCTTTGCACTGCCGATTCGATACGATACAAAAGTAAACAATACGATTCGATTTTTAGCTGTTTTTATTTCGATATACTTCGATTTTTTAAGTTAAAAACGATATTTCGATGTTACTATATCGTTACACCCCTAGTTTGTACAGTAGCCTATATAGGCCTATACCACAGAAATGTGGAACGCCCTACCAGCAGTCTTATAAAAGTGTGACTCCTTAAGCCGGCATCATAGTCGCCTGGGCGGTGGAAGGCTTTACACCGCGGTGTAGTCTTTTCGAGTCTTTTTGAGTCATGAAACTACAACGTTACATCATTCCTCACGGTGGAGAGCTTTCCACCGCGAGTACCGACACATCTCTCTGTTTTTACTATCAGACAGACAGGCTCTACACCCCGTTCACTGATTGGTCGACCTGAACCGGTCTAGACGGGGTAAAGGACTTCACCGTGGGCCCGCTGGGCCGTGACTATGATGGCCTGCACTTATTTTCTGACTTGAGGTGGAAAGCTTTCCACCTCAAATTTGCGGTGGATAGCTCTCCACCGTACACTCTGATACGGGCTTTACCCTCCTTCAAAACCGCTTTAAAAGAGCACCTACAGATGTCTGCAATTTGTAACTGGACCCTGTAAAAAGTCTGCTTACTGTACCCCCCCCTCAATTAAATGAAGTCCCCTCACGTCTGTGAGCAAATTACATCCTGCACACAATTCCACATCAAACTCTGAACTCTGACTGGGGAGGGAGTCTGACTTGTACTTGAGAAAAGCCTGCATTTGCACAATGCACAGCTATTAATTTCTCACTACAGTGCTCAAAATAAACTGTGCTAAAAAAAACTTGAAACTGACTGTGCTTAATAAAGGGAAAACTTTGTAACTTTGCTAAAGAGAAAAACGTACTGAGAAAGCTATTAATTTGTAACTACTGTGCTCAAAATAAAAACTCTTACTGATTACCAGTTAAATTGTTATGGTTTGGATATGGCTTTGGGCCTATTATGCTGCGTGTATTATTGTAATGGATCAGTAGGTAGTAGGTACTTTGCACTTGAGCGAGCAGCACTAACGTAACGTTCATGGGCACTTTCATACTTAAGATTATCGAGAGGAGGCGGGTCTTAACTCAATCCTGGTGGGTTTAGGAATCACGCCTTCTCCACTAGTCCCTCCCTAACGTTTTAGTCTAGTTTTTATTTTGTTGACGAAATTGTCAATACATTTAGTCTTAGTTTTAGTCATCACAGCTTAGTTTTTATTTTGTTTTTATTTCGTTTTTGTCAGTGAAAAAAATGCAGTCGACAACCATTTTTCGTCATAGTTTTAGTCGACGAAATCAACACTGCTCCCATGTTCTCCTTCAGAATAGATCCCACATTACAGGATAATGAATGTAGCATTTTGTGCAAGATGTAATTTGCTATAAATTAATTGACCACGTTTAAAAAAGATATATTTGTTTTTAAAATAAAAATCCTCTTTCACATTTCTGCCTGTGTGCTGGTGATCAGCCTCCCCTGTGCCAATGTTGGCACCGTGCCTAAGGTTGCCCACCCCTGGATTAGAGAATAATGGAATACAGTTTAGACTTTGGTTATTGTGCCAGAACGTTCTAGTTAACAGGAAAGAAAACTGTACTGTACTGGGTCAGGTTGACCTCAAATGGAGTGACTTATAATGAGATTTCCTGTGCCAAGATGTAGGGCCACAAGAAGTATAAAAACACGCCCACAATCCTAATTCATCAGTCCTGTCTGCAGTTACGTTGATATATTAAAGGACCTACACCATGAATTTTCACTTTTTCTATTTTAAAACCTTTTTTTGGTGTCCCACTGGCACCTTCTATCCTCACAAAGTCCTATTTCTGACAAGTGTGTCTTTCTCTGGTTTTGGGAAGACAGAGATGAGAAGCTCTCAGAACAGTGCTGTTCTGAGAATTGACGCGTGTGACGTCACACACGTTTCTGTTTAAAAAAAAATATATATATATATATATTTTTTTTTTTTTTCAAAAAAATTTTTTTTTCTTTGGAAAAACCCCACTAGATGCGCCACTGAGCAAACAGAGGCCGTTTTTGGTATTGCAGCTGGAGAGCCTCATTATAGTAGAGCTAGAACAAACAAAGGAATGGTCAGAGTGTTTGTTGAGGGTTAAAACCTGTCTAAGACTCAATTTTGAGCATATATTTATACAAAAAATATAGTTTTAAAAGCATGGTGTAGGCCCTTTAACGTGTGTTAACACTTAAAACACATTGAGTAAATGAAGAGCTACGGAGGCCTCTGTTGACAGGATCAGTATGAATATCCATAATATTTCTGCTTTTCAATCCACCTCCCTACCAACATACAGGTGTTTCATTTGATCCTCCCAGTGAGCTGTTTTATAGTAGAATGTTGGTTTTCCTTGGTGTGAATAAACCGCTTTATTTTTAAATGAAAAAAACTGGAACTGAAACTCTACAGTTTTCCTCCAGTGTGCCTTCAGACTACTTGACACACTGAAACACTTGTTACACTGGTGTGTGATAGTGATGTGTCGTTCATGAGTGATTCGTTCATAAGAATCGAATCATTAGCATGACTCATGAATGATTCGTTCAAATCCCTGAAATGGGTCGTTCACACTTTCGTTCATACCCCGCCCCTCCCCCTAATAGCCCCGGCCCGCAGACAGGATGCGAAGGCGGGCTGTACTCGCGACGTAATAAAAACACTCCCGCGATTGTTTTTTTCACGGGAAGATCGCGCTATGAACGAATCATTTGAACGAATCTTTTGAACGGATCATGAACGTGATCACTGTGAACGTGAACGAAATGATCCGTTCACTGAAATGAACAGGATTTGCCCATCACTAGCGTGTGAACTTCGTTTGAGTCGTTTCAGTGCTGCACGGATTGGATAGGCCTATTCGTTAAACCCACCCCACCCCCCGCGCTCATTGGAGGAGCCGCAATTTTGGTTTGCTAAACTGCCGATTCATTTCCTCAGCTCCAGACCAGAGAAACAGTCCACTCTGAGAGTAGTTGATTTTTAACTAACCACAGCAAACGTGGTTGAACTCACTGAAGTGTGGCTGATCTTCAGGTTCCTCCTGTTTTATAGAAACGGCCCTGGCTGAGTTTGGAGAGTTCATCTTCACCTGCAGTCTGGACTCCACACACTGCTCTGAAATGAAGCAATTCAACAAGGACTTTAATGACTTCACAGTGGGGTCATGAATATGGAAATAATGGTCTAAAGTGAATGAGGTTTGTGTAAATAAATGTACCCACTTGCCATGTGATGTTAAGAAACCTTATGTATAGATGTATGTGCAGGTTAACACACTCTGTGAACAGTATCATTGTAAACCTTATGTATAGATGTATGTGCAGGTTAACACACTCTGTAAACAGTATCATTGAAGCACTTTCTAATCCTGCTAGGAGTTCTGGTAGGCTGTCATCTAAGCCAGGGGTTTTCAAAGTGGGTGACGCCGTGACGGGGCACCCTGGGGTGCCGTGACGGCAGTCCAGGGGTGCCGCGAGATAATTTGATAATATTTGGAATTTATTTGGACACTTGAAAATATATTTAGTATCATTTTAAACAAAGTTATTTTCAGTCAGTTCTAACCAATATGGCTATTATCTTAACGTTTTCCTCGCAACATAATCACTAAAATATCGTCACTGTTGGGCAGAAACCTTGTATCTCCATGTTTCAAATGTGTAGTCTTTTGGTAAAGCAAAGCCCTGCTTCATCATACAAGACTGTCGCACAAAACTAGTGAAAACAGCCGATCTACAAGCACACAACGCCTCGCGATGCGAGGTGTTGTCTGCTTGTAGATCTGCTGTTTTAACTAGTTTAGTACATTTTATAGATGATAAATACAAAGCGAACGGTTTTGAACATACAAGGTTTCCACCCGACAACGACGACATGCTATAAATATAAGGTGCTGGGAGTGAAAATTATAGATAGATAGATAGATAGATACCTTTATTATCCCAAGGGGGAAAATTTGTTGCCCAGAGGCAGCACAGCAGTATAAGGTTATCAAACATATAATTTTCGGAATGTCTGTCTGAGTGTCTGTCTGTCTGAGTGAGTGAGTGTCTGTCTGTCTGTCACAGCGTTTCTCCTCAGTGGCTGGAGCAATTGATCTGAAATCGCATCACCATTAGCATATGAACACACCTAACATAACTGTGAAGCCCGTTTGTCACTTTCACAAATCATATGCTGTATATTAGCATTTTTATGGTGTATCTATATATATTCTGCATCTAGCTTGAGGCAGATCTATTCTGCATCTAGCATGAGGCAACATGTTTAACCAGCTCTCTCTCTGTGTGTGTGTGTGTGTGTGTGTGTGTGTGTGTGTGCGTGCGTGTGTGTGTGCGTGCGTGTGTGTGTGTGTGTGTGTGTGTGTGTGTGTGTGTGTGTGTGTGTGTGTGTGTGTGTGTGTGTGTGCAGGCAGGCAGGCAGGCAGGCAGGCAGGCAGGCGGGTGTGTGTGCAGGCGGGTGGGCGGGCGGGCTGGGGGGGGAGACAGTATCTCTGTAGCCATTAAACGAAACGGGTTTCTTACATTGATGCTCCTACAGTACATCATGCAAGCACCAGTTAAAGTTACTTTCCATCCCTCATATACTGTGTGCACAGTGCACATCCCATAACCCACACACTGCACATCATTTTGGAGCTCATATCTTTGAACGGGTAAGGGCTAGTTTACAAAGTTACAGAGAAGTATGAAAAAGATAAAAAGAAAAAACAAGAACAGAGTACAGAGTACAGTAAGTACAGTAAGAGCAAGGTAAACAGGAAAGGGAACGAATAATATATATACATAAAGTGTCTTAAAGCACGACTATCAAAAAATAATACAGTGCCCAAATCAAAGTGACCATACAGTCAATGCTAGTTAGTGCAACAAGTATCTCTACATCAAGTCAAACACAAGCAGAAATACTAAAAGAAAATTACTAACACAACCTAATAGTGCAGTGTCCAAAGGTCAGAGCGATAAAAACAACTAGCAAAAAAGAATAAAAATAAACAAGAAAGGGTGATGCGGCAAGACGCACAAAAACACACCCTCCCTGGAAGGTCCTTAGAGGTCAAAGTCAGTGCAGATATAGTTCCAGTAAGGAAAAAAAGGCTACCGTCGTCCTACGTTAGGAAGGTAGTCCTTGTCAATCGACCGTTGTGTGTCTCGTTGTACAGCTTGAGAGAAAGCGATACAAAAGACTTTCCTAGTCTCTCGCATCTCCGCCCTGGGTAGACAAAACGGTCATTTCCTCTCTTACTCCAGTAACTGAAGATCTCAAGATGGAGGGGGTGGGAGGAGTTGTTCAAGATGGAGTCCAACTTCCTAGCCGTTCGCACCTTGGCAACTTCCTCCACCCCCTGCAGAGAGGACCCAACAACAGAGCCCGCTTTCCTCACCAGTCTATTTAGGTTAAAGGTGTCGCCCGCTCTGTTGTTGCCACCCCAGCAGGTTATTCCAAAAAAGAGGACACTTGCCATGACAGACTGGTAGAACATATAGCATCCTATTTCACACGCCAAACGATCTCAGTCTTCTCAGGAAGAACAACCTGCTTTTCCCCTTGCTGTGAATCGCCTCCGCGTTGTTCGACCAGTCCAGTGAACTGTTCAGGTGCACTCCTAGGAATTTGTAGTTGTCCACAAACTCCACCACCTCTCCATTAATGGTGCTTGGCACCGGGGGGACTCTCTTGGAAGTGCGGAAGTCCACCACCATCTCCTTGGTCTTGCTCGCGTTGAGCCTGAAGTGGTTGGCCTCACTCCACTGCACAAAGTCCTTAACCACACCATCGTGCTCAGCCGTGTTGTCACCCGAGATCTGGCTGACCACCACAGTGTCGTCTGAGAACTTCTGCAGGTGACAGGTCTTGGAGTTGAAGCGGAAGTCCGATGTATAGAGAGTGAACAGGAAAGGTGAGAGCACAGTGCCCTGGGGGGCACCCGTATTGCTCACCAGCACATCAGACCGACAACTCTGCAGCCTCACGTACTGTGGTCTGCCTGAAAGGTCTGTGATCCATGCCACCAAGCCCTTGTCCACCCCCATCAGCGCAAGCTTCTCTGCCAGCAGAGGAGGTTGGATAGTGTTGAAAGCACTGGAGAAGTCAAAAAACATGATTCTGACCGTGCAGCCCAGATCTTCCAAGTGGGTGAATGCCTTGTGGAGCATGTAGGTGATGGCGTCGTCAACCCCAATGTCAGCCTGGTAGGCAAACTGAAGGGGGTCCAGGTGTTCACTGACCGCCGGTCTCAATTGGTTCAGTACCAGCCGTTCAAAGGCCTTCATGACTTGTGATGTCAGGGCAACTGATCTGTAATCATTGAGGACCGAGGGACGGGTCTTCTTAGGCACCGGGACAATGCAGGAGGACTTCCAAAGTTGTGGTACCCTCCCCGTCCTCAGGGAGAGATTGAAGAGATACGTGAGGGGGACGGCGAGCTGCTCTGCATCAACCTTAAGCACCTTAGGGTTGATGTTATCAGGTCCCGCAGCTTTCCTGGTGTTGATTTGTGCGAGTTGGCGCCTCACTTGCTTGGTGGTGAGAGTCAGCGGAGATGAAGGTGCAGGGGAGGGGTGCCTCGGATTAAAAAAGATATTTATGGGGTGCCCTGAGACCAGAAAGGTTTGGGAACCCCTGATCTAAGCTATGGAGCCACTGGAGCTCTAGCCTGTATGTGTAGAGACAAGGATGAATGTCCTGCCTTTTATGTCCTCCTTGTTTGTTTATGCTTTGTTTATTTGGTGTTTTTTTTGTTTGTTTTTTTACTTTTTTTGCTTATATGAATTATGAATGACCCCATATGAGTGTCTTGAATAAAGTTTGAATTGAAAGTGAATAAGGTGAAAGTAACCAATCTGCTTTTGATGTTTCTACAAACATGCTTCCTTCTATGCCAACCTCACCTCACCAACAATTATATTATACTCCCCACCCTTTACTATAGACAGTACTTTGATGTGTCATGTGTTTTACAAAGGGGTTTCATGTAAAACAGAGGAAGCATAGGATACAACCAATTGTAGTTCAAAAACTGGGCTGTGATCCAAAATATATCCCCAAACTAACAAGAGGGGATGAGAGATGGTATTTGGTTCATTAGTCCGAATCTGTTAAGAATACTATGCCTAACCATAACCCCAACCCTAACCCTAACCTCATTAACCCTAACTAAATTCGGACTAATGAACCTTCTGACTTATGGGCAGTCCCCTGTAAGCAGCCTTTGATGATCTATGTTGTGAGCTTGTAGATCAGTTATTTGAGCAATTTAAAAATGTTTTTTTCTTTTTTTCTTTTTTTTTCAAAATTGGAAAACTAAAAAAAGTCAAATAATTTTAGGCCCTGTATCTCCTCTGTTCTCCTCTACCATTTTCTACAGACATGCTATATTCAACAGCCCATGGTGAACAGTACAAAAGCAACATAGCGCTTAGTTGGCACCGCTTGAGTCAACACCACGCCATATTTAAGAATGATTTTTAAACTAAATACAAGTAATGTTGTTACACAGTCTCAATGGGTTCACTTCATCATGAAGTTATGAAACAATATTAAAAACATAATACTCAACAAGTTGTGAGCTTGTAGATGGACTACTTTCAGCACATGTTCCCCCTGCATAGCGATGCTATGGTTCAAGTGGTTAAACTTACTGAAGTGTGGCTGATCTTCAGGTTCCTCCTGTTTAATAGAAATGTCCCTGGCTGAGTCTGGAGAGTTCATCTTCACCTGCAGTCTGGACTCCACACACTGCTCTGAAATGAAGCAATTCAACAAGGACTTTAATGACTTCACACCTAGTGGTGTCAATCAGGACCCCCTAGCTGAGAGAGAGATGAAAAGCAGGGACCCCCATATTCCATATAAATGTAGTTTCATTGTTTGACAGCACAATCATCAGTGTATTTTGGATTCATGTCAATGTGTTTTCAGATATTTAACCACTTGAACCGTCAATACTTAATACACTTGACCTTTCACTCTGTACTTAGTCAGCTCTTTTCCCCCCTCTACACCAAACCTTTTGCCGAAAATAGCCGATCTACAAGTTCACAACGCCTCCCAGCGTGAGGCGTTGTGAGCTTGTAGATCTGATATGTTTGGCTAAAGTTCTCAGAATATGGACTTTAGGGTTCAAGTGGTTAATATAAAAAAGGAGAAAAAAGGTTTCTATCACACAAAGATTTGGAGGACCCCCTGTAGTAACTCTAAGGACCCCCTAGGGGTCCCAGACCCCCTGTTGAAGACCCCTGGTCTAAAGTGAATATGATGAAAGTAGCCAATCTGCTTTCAATGTTTCTGCAACCATGCTTCCTTCTATGACCAACCCCACCAATAGTTATAACCACCACCCTTTACTGTAGGGCCGAACACACTTTGATGTCATGTGTTTTAGGAAGGGTTTAATGTAAAACAGAGGAAGCATATAGGATACAACCAATTGTAGTTCAAAAACTGGGCTGTGATGTAAAATATATCCTCAAGGCTCAAACTAAAGAGTGAGGATGAGAGATGGAATTTGATCACATACTGTAAACAGGCTGTTTTGACCTGTTTTCGTAAACCAGGCTCTCTCCACAGAAGGCAGGAGGATTCTAGTTTACTAGGCTAGTTTTGACCTGGGTGAGGGGAGTGATCAAAGTAGGGCTGAAAAGATCATTATTTTACATATGTGCATTTTCACTGACTAAAAACCTAGAAAGACAAACTCAATCTCAGTCAGACTGTGAGATGTTTAGTTCTGATCTGAGCCAAGATGATGGAAAGAGAGCCTTTTGGTCAACAAGAAAGATATAAAACCACTCCATGTGTTTGTCAACACTTTGATTTCAAGGCATAAATAATCATATTGACCAAAAATAATTGTCTTTTTTTTGCCATAATCGAGCAGCCCCTGTTTATTTGCACCAGATGGTGGCGCTAGAAGATCAAGGTCATTGGAACACTTGGTTAGGGTTAATCTTTCCAGGAAGCATGAATGCAATGATCAAGTTTCATGACTATCTGTCCATTACATTTTGACACATCTTGTGTCCAAGTGGAGAGTTTGGACAAAAGATGGAGCCAGAGGAAAGGCCATTCTAGGATTAATCTCTGCAGCATTAAAGTATTTTTATCTCTCTATTCAGATAGTAATTGCCTTCATGTCTGACGTCCTCCTCCAGAAACACATTGCTACAGAAAGGAAAAGGACCATATAAGGTTGTGTTTGCCGTTAGTTAATTAGTTCCCAGTTAGTTACTGTGAGTGGGGTTGTTTTTAAGGACAGGATGGTCCCCAGACTCTGCCTGGGTTTTGGGCTGCTGTGGCCTGGGACCTGGGAGAGTGAATACCAGGAGAGTCACCAGAAAGAAACTCGCCTGGGCTGATTGATTGATTGATTGATTGATTGATTGAGGTATTTATTAGAGGTTTTGGATAGGAAAAGGTACAGTTTCATGACAGTACAGTTCACTGATACAATGTCAACTAAAAGGAAACTTGGGTAAAGCAAGGCTTATTTGTTATTTTCCATTGAGATCCTTAATATCCTTATACCTCTGTAAACTATGCCTAAACAGTTAAACCTAACCTTATTCCTAACCTTAACCTCAGTAAAACGGTACCAAAACCTAACCCTTTTCCTAATCTTAACCTCAGAAAGATATGTGTAATCCTCAAGTTTATTTCTAACCTTATTCTCAGTAAAACAAACAGAAGAAGGCGACTCTACCGGTTACTGGGACAGCAACCACAATCTGTTAGTGTGGTTGTTGTCCTTTTAACCAAAACATATAACTTAAACAGCAGTGGTTTCCAAACCTTTCAGCTCAAGACCCAAAAGAAACATTAGACGTTTTCCCAGGACCCATACTAGTGAAAATAGCCGATCTACAAGCTCACAAAGTGGAGCGAAGCGACGCTTTGTGAGCTTGTAGATCTGCTAATTTCACTACTACTTAACTATATATTTTTAAGATGTGTTTCATTAGAGGTTTGCATAAGAAAAGGTACAGTTCTGTTCACTGGTACAAGGTCAACTAAAAGGATACACCTTAAAAAAAACCTATGGCTTGTTTCCATTGAGATCCTTTCTTCTTTTCTTTTTTTTAACTCATATCAGCCTACAATAGAAAGGTGTGTGGAGGTAAGGATAGGCTTTGTTTTCATTCAGCAGTTTCGAGTAGCAGCCTCCTCTAAGTGTCTTTTCAGTGCTGATATAATATTATATTGTCAGTGCATAATTATACGACAACAACAAAAAGGAAAATAAAACAACAAAAACAACATTACCTTCTCCCAGAATGTCTCCTGGTAGAAAACACACTTTCACTCTCTTTCCACAGACTGTTGTGCAACGACTCTCTCTCCTCCACAAAGCTTTGTGAGTGAAAAGCTCTATTATTGTATTTATAACTCAGTGAAAAGCTCTATTATTGTATTTATAACTCAGTGAAAAGCTCTATTATTGTATTTATAACACAGTGAAAAGCTCTATTATTGTATTTATAACTCAGTGAAAAGCTCTATTATTGTATTTATAACTCAGTGAAAAGCTCTATTATTGTATTTATAACACAGTGAAAAGCTCTATTATTGTATTTATAACACAGTGAAAAGCTCTATTATTGTATTTATAACTCAGTGAAAAGCTCTATTATTGTATTTATAACTCAGTGAAAAGCTCTATTATTGTATTTATAACTCAGTGAAAAGCTCTATTATTGTATTTATAACACAGTGAAAAGCTCTATTATTGTATTTATAACACAGTGAAAAGCTCTATTATTGTATTTATAACACAGTGAAAAGCTATTGTATTTATAACACAGTGAAAAGCTCTATTATTGTATTTATAACTCAGTGAAAAGCTCTATTATTGTATTTATAACTCAGTGAAAAGCTCTATTATTGTATTTATAACACAGTGAAAAGCTCTATTATTGTATTTATAACTCAGTGAAAAGCTCTATTATTGTATTTATAACACAGTGAAAAGCTCTATTATTGTATTTATAACACAGTGAAAAGCTCTATTATTGTATTTATAACACAGTGTTCGTTCGTTTGCTCTCTGCTCTGTTTACGCTGTGTTTCAACCCGGACGAGAGAGAGGGACGAAAACGCTTCCCTTTTTAAATATACTTTATTGAGCTTTGCAGGTTTTACAATCATTTCATGTTTCACAATCATTTTAAAGCATTTGCATTACATCATTTGCATTAAATTAGGCATTTAAATACAAGAATATATATATATTAAATTAGATACAAAATAATTATGTAATTACTTTTTTTTTTTTTTTTAACCACTTTTTTACGTCAGCCAGAGAAGGCTTATATAAAGACATAGAAGTGTAATAGATAAATAAGTAGTATAAGTAGAAGGACAAAACAAAAATGCCCCCCTTTTTCTTTACAAAGTCAATAGGTGCCATGGTTTCAGTCTTTTTTGTTTGGAGTCCAGTGTTCTCTGTCTTTTCAGTTCAGTTATTATCAGTTTGAGGACCACCTCTCCTGAGATGGCCTCCTGTTTGATAACCATGGCACTTCGTGTGTTCCAGATCTTACTTACCACAGTACATACAATAGACCACATGAACTCCTGGTCCATGGCAGACAGCTCTTCTTCAAACACTCCATACATTACAGCATTATAAGTAATCTTTACTTTAAAACCAATTAGTGACATTTTCCTCCAGATATACTGTGACCTGTGACAGTCTACCAGCAGGTGTTCTATGGTTTCATCCTCATCACAGTTTTCAACTGGACATTTAACAGTTGTTACGTAGCATCTCCATTTAACAACTGCTCTAACAGCCAGTCTTCTTACTGAAACCAGCCACATAACATCTCTCTTTTTCTCTGACAGGTTTTTATTCCAAATGTTTTAAGAAATACCTGCTTCTGTTTGTCTTCAAGATTTGTATAGGGGAAAATGCCACCGTACAAGTCATCGCATACAATAGTATATATTTTCTTACTGGTCATTTCAGTCCACTCAATATTCAAGTGAGCAGAGCTATATAAAAGATCCCCATACATAATTTTAAAATAGGGAAATGAGCTTCTTGCTCGACCCAACTTTTTATTCCAGCTCAAAGCCTCGCCAATCCACAAGGACCTTCTTTTAAAACCTGACGCTACATTTTTACAAAAAGAGATCTTTAATTTTAAACCCAGGTCCACAGCCCCAAGACCTCCAAAATACTTATTTTTGTATAAAATGTTTCTTTTGGTAACCTCCCTCGTGGTTCCCCAAATAAAGTTTACCAATGTTTTTTTTTTTTTTTTTTTCAGTGTCTGGTCCTTAGGTGGAAAAATGGTCGCTAAAAATAATAGTTTTGCCACAATAAATGTTTTTATAATTATAATCTTTGTTTTGTAACAACAGAATTTATTCTCCCATTTCTCAAGTTCTTCCTTAATGTCTTTATTCTTATTGTCCCAGTTTTCTCCGTAACAATTATTATTACTGAATTTAATACCAAGGATTGTCATAATATCTGTATCTTTTAAATTAACTTTTGGCTTTGCCTCCCTCCTCCCAAACCAAACACCTTCTGTTTTATCCTGGTTTAATTTCGAACCTGAGACCTCTTCAAACTTAGACAAGTGCTCTTTCACAATTTTTAACTCTCTCTCATTTTTAACAATGATGGTTATATCGTCGGCATAGGCCAGAACAACTACCCGCTCACCACCACTCGTTTTAACTCCAGTGAGCCTTTTGTCTTCTTTAATCTTTTGTAATAAAGGGTTAATAGCTAAAATATACAGAGCTGCCGATAGGGGGCACCCTTGCTTCACTCCCCTACTAATTTGAAAGGCCTCTGTTAAAACTCCATTCACATTGACCTGGACCGTGGACTCTGCATACAACAGCTTAATCAAATTAATGAAATCTTGCTTAAAACCGTATGCACTTAAAACTTCCCACAAATACTCTCTCGAAATATAATCAAAGGCTTTTTTTTGGTCTAAACTTACAATAAAAAATTCCTCCTTTACATCACCACCAGTAATATCTCTCAAAGTGCACAAATTATCCCACATTAGTCGTCCCTTAATGGCACATGTCTGTTCTTTTTCTATAAGTTTTTCCAGATCATTATTTAATCTATTAACAACTATCTTTGCCAGTATTTTATAGTCCACATTCATAAGTGTAACGTGTCTCCAGTTATCTAAATTATGCGAAGGCCCTTTTTTATAAATAAGCGATATAACACCATGATAGAACGTAGAATGCATTTTGCCTGTCTTGATTCCATCGTTAAGAGCAGAAGTCAGCAGGTCAACTAGCTCCTCTGTGCATGAGAGAAATAGCTCATTAGGCAGGCCGTCTGGGCCTGGACTCTTGCCTTTACTTAAATGTGAGATTGCTTCCCTCACCTCATTTTTGGTAATTTCACCACCTGCAGCATTAAGGCCAACTTCACTTAAATCCACAGAGTCAAGAAATGCAAGCAGTTTTGACTCATTAATAGGTATTTTCTGGTACATGGTTTCACATAATTCTCTGATTGTTTCCCTTTTAGTTTTTTCCTCTTCTATCAAAAGGCCGTGGACATTAATAATTGGACCAACATGTTTATTTTGCAATTTATTTTTGTGTAAACTAATTAAACTATGCGCATTACTTGGACCATCTGAGTCTCCCATACCTGCCTGTAGGCGGAGGCAATAAGAGACATCATTTAACTTAGCTAATTCAGCCTCCATTTCAATTAAGAGCTCTTTATCAACCTCACTTTTATCCGCTTTCGTCTTAAGGTTTACAAACTCAGCCATTAATGCATTATATTTTTCATTTCGCTCCTGGTTTAATATCTTAGATTTATATTTAAAGAAATATCTTAAGCGCTCCTTCATTACTTCCCATAACTCCACATATGAGTTAGTTAATACATTTAGACGTTTAGTAATTGTAATCTCCCTTTTTAGTTCCACAAGCACATCATTATTTTTCAGGCAGTTAACGTTTAGTTTCCAAAACCCCTTCTTCTTCTTCTTTCCCTTCGGAAACGCTTCCCGTCCTCCCCTCTATCTTGTCCGGGTTGAAACACAGTGCACGGCCCCGGAGTTCCCCGCAGAAGTAGACCTAGCAGAAATGCTGCTTTAGATCATAAACAAACTGGAAACATTATTTTAACCAAACACAAACAAACTCCCAATGAATTATAATGTAGTAGACCTGAATATCACACTTTATGTAAACTAATATACAATGAATTATAATGTAGTAGACCTGCCATGAATATCACACTTTATGTAAACTAATATACAATGAATTATAATGTAGTAGACCTGCCATGAACATCACACTTTATGTAAACTAATATACAATGAATTATAATGTAGTAGACCTGAATATCACACTTTATGTAGTCTCACGTAGCCAGACAACTATTCCACAATCTCTGAATGCTATATAGAGTCTGGAACAGCAGCTCCCTAACGGCGAGTAATGTAAACGGGCATTACCGTTCAAGAAAATATATTTTAAAATGTCATTTCTGCTAAGCAGCAAGCTAAACATGCTTATATGATTTTTATTTATATAATGATAAATGTGTGCGATGTGAGACTGAAACGGAAGTGACAAGGGGGCTTCACTTCCGCTTCATCTCGCACTCATCGTTTCTATTTCCCTTTACCAGACTGTATGCCTGGAGCATTTGACCAAATCGCAGAGGCAACAGTCTGGCCACGCGAGACTACACTTTATGTAAACTAATATACAATGAATTATAATGTAGTAGATCTGAATGTCACACTTTATGTAAACTAATATTCAATGAATTATAATGTAGTAGACCAGCCATGAATATCACACTTTATGTAAACTAATAGCCTTGGATCCAGAAAGGCTATCGTTGATTGATTGATTGATTGATTGATTGATTGATTGATTGATTGATTGAAGAATTAATTAGAAGTTTGCAATAGGAAAAAGTACAGTTTCATAACAGCACAAACCACTATAGTACAAGGTCAACTAAAAGGGCATCCTAGTAAGCTTTACAGCTTATTTACACAGGAACCACTTTATGTATCTCATATAACATCGAGTGTCTAATAAACACTTACAGGTCCTTGAGGGTCCTCTCAACAAAATTAAATGTTTTTTTAAATATTTTATTAATAATGTAATTTAAATGATTATTTTACTGTCTTTAAGTCAATGGTTCTCACACAGGACCCCACCTGAACGTACGTAGGCCTACTGTACAGGACCTGTAAGGTCAGTGACTGTCAATAATACCCTGTAAAAGTTCATTTTCTTCTGTAATTAATCATAATATTCCTGGAAACGTAAAGAAAGGATGGCTTCCACTTTTAGTAAACCTATGAAATGAGCTCAGTGCGGTGCTTCTCAAACTGGGGTCCAGGGACCCCCAGGGTTCCTCCAGTGGGTTCTAAATGGACCCTTACAGGTCCATGTGTTTCCCTTTATTCATTCTCCAGAACCAACCGTCTCAGTTCAGTCAGTGTGTTGGTGTTTGCATGACTTTTATTATTGACATATCATTGTGGTCACTGAAGTGCAGTTACCCAAATTGACCAACAGGTGGCATCTCTGTGCAGCATCATGTGGCAACAAAAACAGATGGTTATTGTAGAAGAGGCATATTTGTCATTAGTAGTAATACTGTGGTGCCATAGGTTTGTCTTTTTTCACTCCCTATTTTGTATGTCTATGGAGTTAACATTACTCTAATATACCCCCAGGTTAACATTACTTATTATGCAAATATGTCTTCTCTGTGTATTTTATGTTTGGTTTCTTCCTGATAGCTGAAAGCATCAGAGTCAGGGAATTAATGTTATCTTGCTCAATACTGAGCATATAGATTTGTACTGTTTTACCCTAGTGTAGTATAACACTCTGCTAAAGGTGTTTAACTGGGGCATGCCTGCAGAGAACTGTGTGTGTGTGTGTGTGTGTGTGTGTGTGTGTGTGTGTGTGTGTGTGTGTGTGTGTGTGTGTGTGTGTGTGTGTGTGTGTGTGTGTGTGTGTGTGTGTGTGTGTGTGTGTACTTCCCCTCTGTCTCAGCTTTACCGCACAGGAAGTGAAAGCCGTTGCACACAGGACGTGGGAGAGCTTGTAACTTGCCTTTGAGGGGAGAATGGTAAATGGTGCATTCATATAGGGCCTTTATCCAAGGCAGGCGCTTTACAGAGAGTGTGCATTACATTCACCCATTCACACACACATTCATTACATTCACCCATTCACACACACATTCATTACATTCACCCATTCACACACACATTCATTACATTCACCCATTCACACACACATTCATGCACCGATGGAGGAGGAAACCATGCAATGCACCAACGGGCTCACAGGGAGGGTTAAAAAACGTCCGGGCCTTGGGGGTCCCAGCTGGCCTTGTGGTCCAGGTGCATACCACACCACATAGACCTATTGTAGGCTCTGTTTTATAGTGTTTTATAGTGTTAAATCTAGGTTGAATATCACACCACATAGGCCTATTGTAGGCTCTGTTGTATAGTGTTTTATAGTGTTAAATCTAGGTTGAACAACACACCACATAGGCCTATTGTAGGCTCTGTTGTATAGTGTTTTATAGTGTTAAATCTAGGTTGAATATCACACCACATAGGCCTATTGTAGGCTCTGTTGTATAGTGTTTTATAGTGTTAAATCTAGGTTGAATATCACACCACATAGGCCTATTGTAGGCTCTGTTGTATAGTGTTGTATAGTGTTAAATCTAGGTTGAATATCACACCACATAGGCCTATTGTAGGCTCTGTTGTATAGTGTTTTATAGTGTTAAATCTAGGTTGAATATCACACCACATAGGCTTATTGTAGGCTCTGTTGTATAGTGTTTTATAGTGTTAAATCTAGGTTGAATAACACACCACATAGGCCTATTGTAGGCTCTGCTGTATAGTGTTTTATAGTGTTAAATCTAGGTTGAATATCACACCACATAGGCCTATTGTAGGCTCTGTTGTATAGTGTTTTATAGTGTTAAATCTAGGTTGAATATCACACCACATAGGCCTATTGTAGGCTCTGTTGTATAGTGTTTTATAGTGTTAAATCTAGGTTGAATATCACACCACATAGGCCTATTGTAGGCTCTGTTGTATAGTGTTTTATAGTGTTAAATCTAGGTTGAATATCACACCACATAGGCCTATATTGTAGGCTCTGTTGTATAGTGTTTTATAGTGTTAAATCTAGGTTGAACAACACACCACATAGGCCTATTGTAGGCCCTGTTGCCTGAATCCCATTCCCGACAACCTTCTCTCTGTCTCTGCCCCCACCCTCTGGAGCGCTCCCTCCCTCCCCTCCTTCAAAGCCTCACTCAAAACCCACCTCTTCAGGATAGCCTATCCCAGCTGAGGTCTGGAAATTATGCCTCCCGAGTCCCTGACTGACTTTTATCTTTTTAATTGTTGAATTTACTGTTTTTATTCTAATAAAGTTGTTTTTTCCTTTGTTGTTAAGCGCTTTGGGTACCTAGAAAAGCGCTATATAAATCCAAGCTATTATTATTTTATTATTATTCCTTCGTGTCACTCCCCATTTCCTGTCAGTCTACTCTCCTATCAATAGAGGCGTAAAAGCCCACAAACAAATCTTACAAAAAAAAAAGATGTCCGGGCCTCAAAGTGAACTGAAGTGTGGCCTACATCTGTCCTAGATATCATTATGGCCTACATCTGGCCTAGATATCATTATGACCTACATCTGGCCTAGATATCATTATGACCTACATCTGGCCTAGATATCATTATGACCTACATCTGGCCTAGATATCATTATGGCCTACATCTGGCCTAGATATCATTATGACCTACATCTGTCCTAGATATCATTATGGCCTACATCTGGCCTAGATATCATTATGACCTACATCTGGCCTAGATATCATGGCCTACATCTGTCCTAGATATCATTATGGCCTGCATCTATCCTAGATATCATTATGGCCTACATCTGGCCTAGATATCATGACCTACATCTGTCCTAGATATCATTATGGCCTACATCTGTCCTAGATATCATTATGGTCTACATCTGTCCTAGAGATATCATGAAAAAATCCTGCCCACAAAAACGGACGTCCTGGATTAATCAGAGGGTCCGATCGAGGCCAGATAAATATCATAACTAGCCAGATATGTCCCAGGATATATTTCAACTAACATTACAAACAATAACAATAATCATATAGTCCATATGATGTCCTGGTAATGACGTTAAGATCATCCCCATATGGGCTGTGATCTGGCCTAGATCACACCGGAGGACGTTATCATAACGTCATTGTGATGTCATTTGGCTTGAGGGAACTAATCTTAAGTATTGCAGTTTGTTTAAAGGCCCTTAGCTGAGAGAGATGAAGAAGGGACCCCTTGGCTGAGAGACAGATACAGATGCAGCAGGGATCCACTAGCTGAGAGAGGCAGATGAAGCAAGGACCCCTTTAATAGCTGAGAGAGATGAAGCAGGAACCCCTTTAATAGCTGAGAGATGAAGCAGGAACCCCATTAATAGCTGAGAGAGATGAAGCAGGAACCAGCAGGGACCCTTTAATAGCTGAGAGAGATGAAGCAGGGACCCCTTTAATAGCTGAGAGAGAGATGAGGCAGGGACCCCTTAGCTGAGAGAGAGAGATGAAGCAGGGACCACTTAGCTGAGAGAGAGAGAGAGAGAGAGAGGGGGGGGGGGGGGGGAGGAGAGAGAGAGAGGCAGGTAAATTCCAGTATTGTGGTGGATTTGGGGAGTTTGGTACTTTTATCATGCTTTTCTATAGGATCCATTAAAAAGCTAAAAGTATGCCTACAGAAAGAGACTGTATGCCTACTCACTCACAGTCTCACACCTTCCTACAAAGAGAACAATACAGTCATAATGATTGTTGCACTGCCTTCCCTGACTGTGTGGAGGAGGCGGGGCGACAGCATGTACAGTAGGTCTAGTCTATAAAAGAAACAAGAAACTGACAGGGAAGTGAGGGAACCATTTTTTATCAAGACCCATAACTCTGAACTTAACATCTGGACAACATAGTGGGATTACACAACAAAACAGAGGGACAAAAACTTCACACAAAGTAAGTGTTGTTATTTTAATACCACTACTGGTACTACTACAACCACTTGGTTTCAGAACGAGAAACCGTTTCTAGCCTACCATGGTTTCTACTACTAATAGGCCTAATATCCCTACCTACCTCTCTGTGTAGTTTGCTTTTCTTTATTTGCTCTCTTTGGGGTTATGATATGTCACCAACCAACATAGACAGAGCAGAACATAAGAGCAGAGCATTCCAAAATAATGATCTCTATGTTTTACTGCTATAATGACACATGGATATTTGGTATAATGATTACATTGACTTTTTATGACGGTTATGGTAAATTAACCCGCGGAAGATTTGCACTCGGCGATTCTTAACGGCTGAAACCTGGTTGGTTTCCATTGTGAGTTAACAGTAACATCCGGTCTAGAGCCTGCCTACTGTATCCGGCCATTTGCACACAGACACATGCATACACGCAGTGTTTCCGTTCCAGACCGGATCTACAACATGCAAAGACACTTTATTTTAAAGCCTCTATGGTGGAACTTCTTATCAGTTTACTGTAAACCACGTGATTTAGGAGGAGATGTGTCGTTGTCAGTAGGGTGTGGTTTACTTTGAGTAGCCTATTTAGTGTTTGTGAATGTAGTATTTCACAAAGAAAAGTTTTAGGCTACAATAAAATTATGAAAATAATTAATATGCCTATTTTAATAAAGGAACTGCTGAAACAGTGGACATCTCAAAGCTGCAGTCCATAACTTTGTTTAGCAAATAAAACATTGTGTAGAGTACGTTGATTAATAGTAGGTCTACCTATTATTAACACGATAGAACTATTCCAAGTTCAACTATCTCAGACCAGTGGTGCACCCAACCACTGCTGGTAGTTCTGTTGTTGCAACATGTGTCTCCGTGCTCTTCTACTCTGTGGTCTAGTAGGACTCCTGCTGGTTGACAAGAGCTACTGCATGCATCTGCATCTACTGTAGTCTCAGCATTAAGTTGGTGATATTGTTGTCTCATAGTGTGTGTGTGTGTGTGTGTGTGTGTGTGTGTGTGTGTGTGTGTGTGTGTGTGTGTGTGTGTGTGTGTGTGTGTGTGTGTGTGTGTGTGTGTGTGTGTGTGTGTGTGTGTGTGCGTTCGTGCGTGCGTGCGTGCGTGCGTGTTTCTTTTTTGTTTTTCTTTACATATCTACTGCATAGTACTGTGTTCTATTTGTCTGTCATTCAATGTTATATGAGATACTTCAATGGTTTCCAGTGGAAATAAGCTTAGTCTTTTCATGGATCTCCTTTTAGTAGACCTTGTACCAGTGAACTGTACCGTCATGAAACTGTACCTTTTCCTATGCAAACTTCTAATAAAGTCTTCAATCAATCAATCAAAGGCACAGGGCAAATGGCTGAAAGGCTACAGTAAAAGATGCTGATGGTTAATGCCATGCATCAATAGCATGATCTGTTTTCTGATCTATTTTATTGACAGGTTTAATAAAGAACAACATGGAGAGCAAGAAGGAGGAAGCTGACAAACATCACATCCACAGAGCAGAGTCTCCAACACCCAGCTGTGTGTCTATGAAGAGTGACCGCTCTAAAGGAGTAGGTCCTCTCTTCAGTGAACCTGGACCTCCACACACACAGTATGTCAATCCTCCTATACAATATACTGTATAACACTGTAACATGACAAAGTGATCTCATGTCTTCGCTTTCTGGCCTAAACCAGCTAACTCCAGTTTTCTTTTTCTTTTCTTCTTTTTTCCACAAATCAGTGCTATTAAAAAACCTTCATGTCTGTGTTTTGGTTATAAAAATTATTGAACCAATGAAAATAGTAAAGCGTTTCGGCCAAAACCTTCTAAGTCCACGAGAACTGGAAGAGTCAAATGTCTCGTGCACACTGCCAATAGGCCAAGGAAGCCAGTCCCTGCATTATGTTTATATATCTTTGGCCTATAAGTATTGAACTATCGATCAAAGACTGAAACTGTAGCCAACCCGGCCTGGTGGAGATATGCTCTCTGTTCTACTTATTCTCATGTCATTTTGGACAGTCATGGTGTCACATGTCATTTACATGGGTTCTGTTCCCAGTCTGGTTCTGTACAAACATTATGGACACAAGACATTAACTATCAGCATCCTTTATTGTAAACATTTACAAACACAACACCACATCACACACATGCGCGCGCATGTGTTTGATGCTGTTGTGAGCTTGTACGGTAGATAGGCTAGTATTTTCCTGCATAGTGTTTGCTGGTGAATAATGGAATGATATTTTAATGTTCACTATTTTACTGAATAATGGAATTAGGCCTAACAAAATAATATGTTGGTTTCCGGTTGGCGACCGACCCTATTAAATACGTGCGACCCAGATGATTTTATTGGCATTTGGAGTAAAAAAAAAAAAAAAAAAAATTAAGTCAAAATCCGACCGAGTCGATCAAAAAGGTCTTACAAAAAATATATTTGGTGCGACCACATTCGCGAAGTTTAATCAAAGTTTTCTTTCGTCTAAAATATCATGTGCGCAAATGTTTTGTTTTACTATTCATACGTCATTGCGTCATCGCGAGGAGACGGCGGCGCACAACAACAGCAGCACATGCATGTCCTCCTCCAGCCATGGACCTGTGTACAGTGTCTGTCGTCTGTCCGTGCAAACCACCTCCTAAAATAATTCGATTGACTACTAAAACGTTTGCAGACATAATTAAGGAGGTGAAACAGTGCCGATGTCAGTTTTCATCTGCAGCAGGGAGACACGACCGAGCGGATACATGGACCCACATCTCAGTCGACATACTCTCTACGCCCACCGAGCCTCTAGCCTCTCAGGCTGGGTCTGTTTTGGCCATGTTCGACTTTAAATATTTAGCCCTGAGATGCGAGGAGGAAGCCTCTGAATCGGAGCCTTCGTCGTCTCATGCATCTGCCCCTCAGTCAGGGCTAAATGTGGGTCCATGTATCCGCTCGGTCGTGTCTCCCTGCTGCAGATGAAAACTGACATCGGCACTGTTTCACCTCTTTAATTATGTCTGCAAACGTTTTCAACCAGTGTGTGGACATTCTATTCAAAGTTTTCAATTGTTTATTGTTTGTTGTTTTCAGACACTATTTTTTAAGTGCAATGTACATGAACCATTTAATGATTTAGAAATTGGTAACTCAGGAAAACAGAATGTATTAAAAAAGAAGCATATCGATCATTGCCATAGGAAAAAAAAAAAAAAAAACTACCTACCCATCCTTCCCATGAGGAAATAAAATATAATTTCTTGCTACCCATCATGCCCACAAAAAAATAAAAATAAAAAATAAAATAAAATAAATTCCCTACCTAGGCTACTCAGCCCTAAAATGACAGCCAACCGGAAACCAAAGTTATTTTTTGTTAGGCCTTATGGTTTAATGTTCACTACACTATTGAATGATGTAATTATGGTTTAATGTTCACTACTATATTGAACATGTAATGATAGTTTCATATCTATCTGGAATATCAATCTATGTAACCACTGTATTGCTATTTTCTTTTAGTTTTTGCTGTTGTTTCAGCATTGAAGTGCCAAAACCCCCCAAAAAGTGATAGTCTCTCATACTACAAATTGTTTCATTCACATGATAAATGTATGAACATTTGTATGATTCCAGAAGTCACAGAGCAGAGTCTCCAACACCCAGCTGTGTGTCTATGAAGAGTGACCGCTCTAAAGGAGTAGCTCCTCTCTTCAGTGAACCTGGACCTCCACACACACAGTATGTCAATCCTCCTCTACAATATACTGTATAACACTATAACATGACAAAGTGATCTCATGCTAAAGTTACATGCCGCTGCTGTCCGGCCCAAACCAGCTAACTCCAGTTTTATTTTTCTGATTTTTCTGATTTTTTCCACAAATCAGTGCTATTAAACAACCTTCATGTCTGTGATTTGGTTAAAACAAATTGAACCAATGAAAATAGTAAAACTAAAAAGCGTTTCGGCCAAAACTGGGGCTGGAAGAGCCACATTTCTTGTGCACACTGCCAATAGGACAAGCCGCATACTGCAGACTGATTACACCCTTTACCCAAAACTGTACAAGTAAAAGGCTTTCCCCTGTATGCGTTCTCAGGGGACTGCCCCATAGGTCGAACTCCCGTTGGGTCGAACAGCGTCGGCAGGTTAGATTAATCACCCGCGTCACGGTTACTGAGGTTAGGTTTAGGGTTAGGGTTAGAGTTAGGCATCGTTTTACTGAGGTTAGGATTAGGGTTTGGGTTAGAGTTTGGTGGTCGTCGAACAGCGTCGGCGGGTTAGATAATCACCCGCGTCACGGTTACTGAGGTTAGGTTTAGGGTTAGAGTTAGGCATAGTTTTACTGAGGTTAGGATTAGGGTTTGGGTTAGAGTTTGGTGGTCGATCCAAAGGGTGTTCGACCTAATGACATGTTACCGCGTTCTCATGTGTACTTTTAACTTATCACTGTGATAAAAGGCTTTACCACAAGGTATGGAAACAAACTAATTTTGGGGGCCAAGTACTCCTTAACCTTGTAACAGATCGTCGTGGACTCACTGTCACTCTTGTTCACAAACACAAAACTGGAGCTGGGGTGGAGTGTCATAGGCGTGCAACTGGAGGTTTAGTGGTGTCTAAGTGCTGGACGATGGTGGCACCTGCTGGGTCTAGTCACACTGTGTCCCTCTCCTCCATTAGCTCTGTGGCGTCCATCTTTGCTCTATACCAGCCCGCTTTACATTTTGGCCTATGAGTCTTGAACCATCGGTCAAAGACTGAAACTGTAGCCAACCCGGCTTGGTGGAGATATGTGTGACCTGGTGTGGATTAGCATTTATCATTCAAATTACAGGACAACGCCACCTCGAGGAAAATCGAGGAATTGAATTCCCTGTACACCATAAGCATATGGGCTCCCCACAAACAAGTACCAACAAGGGTTTGAGACTTAGAAGTTCCCTCATAAGAGGGTTTTATTTAACTTTCAGCAACATACTTTAATAGCAATCAGTAGTTAAAAGACCTATGCAACAGTCAATAATAAGAGCTCAGTGTGTTAATACATTCGATATCAAGCAACAATATAATCAAATAAATAGGCCTTATCTAATGGCTGGAGAGGCAAGGGGAAATAGCAGAACTGCTCAACAGGGGGGCTAAGGTAGCCTAGCAGGACACAACCCTTGCCCAAACTAACAAAATAATCACACTAAAAGCATATATCACACACAAGCACGCAGCATGCAAGGAAAACAGGCGACACCATAAAAAGAGGTGTTCGCTGTCACACAAAATTACTGTAGTGGGCTATATTAAGTGTCCTGGCTATGCTGACCCCCTGAACCAGCCTGGCTGTTCCCCTCAGTGCCCAGCAGTAAGTAAGTAAAGTTGCTTTTTATATTTAGGGGAAATGAAAATAAACAATTATAACACAAGAAATGGCTCAATAAAACAAAATCATAAACTTTAGACTAAACAAAACAGCAGAAGGTGATCACTCGAGTGTGTCTTTCGTATCCCCACGGATGGGAAACATGGACTGTTCGTAACGTCCCCTCAACACCATAGGACTTGCAGTCAGACCGCACTCTACCCAGGCATGGAATAAAAACACATTAAAAGGACCCCAGGTCGTGAAAGCCAGCAGCCATCCAGCAGTCTAATGTTTGTTTGACTGCATGGCTTTTAAATACCCTCCCTGATTGCCAATGAGGAAGTGGCTGTGCAGCTGCCCTACGGTGGGCCCTAAATTCAGCTCAGACCTAGCCGGCCACATATGCTCTCTGTTCTACTTATTCTCATGTCATTTTGGACAGTCATGGTGTCACATGTCATTTACATGGGTTCTGTTCCCAGTCTGGTTCTGTACAAACATTATGGACACAAGACATTAACTATCAGCATTCTTTATTGTAAACACACACACACACACGCACGCACGCACGCACGCACACACACACACACACACACACACACGCGCGCGCGAACGCACGCACGCACGCACGCACGCACGCACGCACGCACGCACGCACGCACGCACGCACGCACGCACGCACACACACACACACACACACACACACACGCGTGCACACAGAATGATAGTTTAATGTTCACTATTTTACTGAATAATGTAATTATAGTTTAATGTTCACTACTCTATTGAATAATGTAATTATGGTTTAATGTTAACTACTCTATTGAATAATGATAGTTTCATATCTATCTGGAATATATTTTTATGTAACCACTGTTTCTATTGCTATATATATTTTTTGCTGTTGTTTCAGCATTGAAGAGCCAACCCCCCCCCCCAAAAAGTGATAGTCTCTCAAACTACACACAAATAAAATGTCTGTTTCATTCACATGATGAATGTATAAACGTTTATGATTCCAGAAGTCACAGAGCAGAGTCTCCAACACCCAGCTGTGTGTCTATGAAGAGTGACAAGTCTAAAGGAGAAGGTCCTCTCTTCAGTGAACCTGGACCTCCACACCCACAGTATGTCAATCCTCCTCTACAATATACTGTATAACACTATAACATGACAAAGTGATCTCATGCTAAAGTTACATGTCGCTGCTCTCCAGCCCAAACCAGTTAACTCCAGTTTTATTTTTCTTCTTTTTTCCACAAATCAGTGCTATTAAACAACCTTCATGTCTGTGATTTGGTTAAAACAAATTGAACCAAAGAACATAGTAAAACTAAAAAGCGTTTCGGCCAAACCTGGAGCTGGAAGAGCCACATTTCTTGTGCACACTGCCAATAGGCCAAGGAATAGAAGCCAATCCCTGCATACTAAAGACTGATTACACCCTTTAGCCAAAACAGTACAAGTAAAATGCTTTCCCCTGTATAAGTTCTCATGTGTACTTTTAACTTATCATTTTGATAAAAGGCTTTACCACAAGATATGGAAACAAACTAATTTTGGGGGCCAAGTACTCCTTAACTTTGTAACAGATCGTCGTGGACTCACTGTCACTCTTGTGCACAAACACAAAACAGGAGCTGGGGTGGAGTGTCATAGGCATGCGTCTGGAGATTTAGTGGTGTCTAAGTGCTGGACGATGGTGGCACCTGCTGGGTCTAGTCACACCCCAGGGAGGCCACGGCCGTGTCCCTCTCCTCCATTAGCTCTGTGGCTGTGGCGTCCATCTTTGCTCTACCAGCCCACTTCTCTGTTCTACTTTTCATTTTGGACAGTCATGGTGTCACATGTCATTTACATGGGTTCTGTTCCCAGTCTGGTTCTGTACAAACATTATGGACACAAGACATTAACTATCAGCATCCTTTATTGTAAACAAACACACACACACACACACACACACACACACACACACACACACACACACACACACACACACACACACACACACACACACACACACACACACACACACACACACACACACACACAGCAAATAGACACACATTAGAGGAAATAGTCTACTGTACCTCCCAAGCTGTTGTGAGCTTGTACGGTAGATAGGATAGTATTTACCTTCACAGTGTTTGCTAGTAAGTAATGAAATGATAGTTTCATAGGCTATTCACTATTTTACTGAATAATGTAATGACAGTTTAATGTTCACTACTCTAATGAATAATGCAATTATAGTTTCATATCTATCTGGAATATCTATCTTCAACATTGAAGAGCCAAAATTCCCAACAATGTTACTCTCACACTACATGCAAATAAAATGTCTGTTTCATTCACATGATGAACGTATAATCGTTTGTATGATTCCAGAAGTCACAGAGCAGAGTCTCCGACACCCAGCTGTGTGTCTATGAAGAGTGACCGCTCTAAAGGAGAACCTCTTAACTTCAGTGAACCTGGACCTCCACACACACAGTATGTCAATCCTCCTCTACAATATACTGTATAACACTATAACATGACAAAGTGATCTCATGCTAAGTTACGTGTCGTCGCTGTCCAGCCCAAACAGCTATTTACAAGAAAATGTATATTTTAAATCTATCTTTTATTTGTCTTCATAAATCCTTTCATAAATCCCTGTGAGTTCCATTCCCAAACTAGTTGTTTTTTATATTACATAACATTAGCGTGTAGTCAAAGGTACTCGCTGGTGAAAGGGACTCATGTGCTGTGTTCCATTTAGCGATGACGTCATCGTGAAGCATGTCATCTCCATAGACTCCTATTCATTGCGCTGCAAAGACACTGCTTTATCAACCAAAAAAGTGTTTCGGACAAAACATTCTGACTCCACTTAAGCTGGATGTTATTTAATTTGTTTCATCCCCCTTTTTCCCCTCTCTGTTCTACTTATTCTCATGTCATTTTGGACAGTCATGGTGTCACATGTCATTTCCATGGGTTCTGTTCCCAGTCTGGTTCTGTACAAACATTATGGACACAAGACATTAACTATCAGCATCCTTTATTGGAAACATTTCATCACATTTGCACTGAGCCTTTTCATGATACGGTACACACACAACACCACCAAAACAATGTTTTGCACGCATGCAAGCACACACGCACAAACGCATGCACACCCCCACACACGCATACACACACACACGCACACACGCACACACACACACACACACACACACACACACACACACACACACACACACACACACACACACACACACACACACAGCTAATATAGACAAGGAAATAGATTAGAATGTCCGTCCATACAACAAAGTACTTTTTATTACTGTTTCTATTGCTATTTGTCCACACAGTTTTATTCTCTCACAATACATACAAATAAAATGACTTTTTCTTTCACATGATACATTTTTAAACATTTGTATGATTCCAGAAGTCACAGAGCAGAGTCTCCAACACCCAGCTGTGTGTCTATGAAGAGTGACCGGTCTAAAGGAGAACCACCTAACTTCAGTGAACCTGGCCCTCCACACACACAGTATGTCAATCCTCCTATACAATATATAACACTATAACATGACAGTAATATCATGTTAAGTTACATTTGCAAATTACTATAAAACAAGACATGTTCATATTCAATCGTTAGCTATTAAGTTAGTGTTCAGTTTGTGAATGAAGTGGTACAAATCACAACAATGTGTTCAGTGGTGAAGTGATTGTTATTTCTGCCAGACTGTAGGCCAAGTGTCTGTCTGTATGTCTGGGTGGATGGATGGGTGGCTAATATAGCAAGCTAACAGATTGACAAGAGCCAAATGTCTTGTGCACACTACCTTAAGGCCAAGGAAGTCAATCCCTGCATTATGTTTATGTTTTCATGGTGCCGCTAAACCAGCCCACTTTACATTTTGGCCTATAAAAAGGCTTTAACCATCGGTCAAAGCCTGAAACTGTAGCCAACCTGGCCTGGTGGAGATATGCTCCCAATGTATGAATGAATGGAACATTGAAAGCGCTTTGAGTTCGCAACTTGCTTAGAAAAGCACTATAAAAATACAATCCATTATTATTATTATTATTATTATTATTATTATAGGCCTACTACTTATTCTCATGTCATTTTGGACAGTCATGGAGTCACATGTCATTTCCATGGGTTCTGTTCCCAGTCTGGTTCTGTACAAACATTATGGACACAAGACATTAACTATCAGCATCCTTTATTGTAAACATTTCATCCCATTTGCACTGAGCCTTTTCATACGGTCCACACACAACACAAAACAATGTCACCACATGACACACACACACACACACACACACACACACACACACACACACACACACACACACACACACACACACACACACACACACACACAGTATGTCAATCCTCCATGACAAAGTTATCTGTCTGGCGGTCGTCATTATGGAAGCAAATTTGACAGTTTTGATGAAAACATGTTTACAATGTACAACTGGACCGTGTGTTTGTAGTATGCAGATCGGTTGCTGTCATTTGTGTTTGCATACTTATACTACGTATGTTTCAGGCCTTGGAGTGATATTGATATGTATTGATATGTATTGATAAGTTATTGTCTATATTCATAAAAAGTTGTCTATTCATCTCCACAGAGAGAGGAAGAGGAGTGGTTGTGTTGTGACAGAGCAGGCGTCCAAGGGATCCAGAACCACACCTGGACTGAAGACACCCATTAACACGAGCAGTGGACAAAGTAAGACTGGACACAATGTACATTAATTAACACAGTTAATAACTGAAATGTTTGAAATGACAGAAGACATTGTCAGACTAAATGTCCACAATGTGTCATCAGTATCCATGTTTAAATAATGATGCTAAACATGTATCAACTCTGTATGAAAACCAGTGATCCACTGTTGTTTCTTTTACCTGTTTTTCTTAGTTTTATTAACCACTTAAACCCCTTATGTTGTTTAGTGGAGACCCTCAGGGCTCTATACTAGTGTATTTTCTGCTTTCACTCAACATGAAATATCCTCGCTGAAAATAGCAGATCTACAAGCGTATAGATCAGCTTATAGATCAGTTATAAATTCAACTGAAAGTTTAAAATGTCTTCATTGTCTTCTCATAGCAGGTGTCAGTCCGCAGGAGGTTCTAAAGGTTTATAAGGTCGGTTTGAACCGTCTTGATCGTGTGACATACGTCACTGAAGTGCCCTCCCTCAGCAGCATCTACACAGAGCTCTACATCTCAGCGGGAGAGAGTGAAGGGGTTAATACCCAACATGAGGTCTGGCAGCTTGATACAGCTTCCAAGAAGAAGACCCTCCATGACCAACCAATCAAATGCTGTGACATCTTTAAGCCCCTCCTCCTTGGCAGAGACAAACCCATCAGAAGAGTTCTGACCAAGGGCATCAACATAGAGAAACCCATCAGAAGAGTTCTGACCAAGGGCATCGCTGGCATTGGAAAAACATTCTCTGTGCGTAAGTTCACTCTGGACTGGGCAAGGGGTTTGGAAAATCAAGATGTCATTCTCCTGGTTCCCTTCTCATTCCGGGAGCTGAACTTGGTCAGAAATGAGCAGCACAGTCTTCTCTCACTGATCCATCGTTTCCACCCAGAATTAAAGAAGGTCACAGCAGAGCAGCTCGCTGTCTGGAAGGTTGGCTTCATCTTTGATGGTCTGGATGAAAGCAGGTTTCCGCTGAAATTCGAGAACATTCGCATTGGTTCCCATGTCTTCCAAGAGAATGACATTGTTTCTGATGTCACAGTGACATCATCAGTAAACTTGCTGTTGACGAACCTCATCGAGGGGAATCTGCTCCCCTCAGCCCTCCTCTGGATAACTACCAGACCTGCAGCAGCCAATCAGATCCCTCCTTATTGTGTTGACATGGAGACAGAAGTATGAGGGTTCACAGATACCCAAAAGGAGGAGTTCTTCAGGAAGAGATTCAGTGATGATGAGAAGCTGGCCAGCAAAATCATCTCACACATGAAGACATCAAAGAGCCTCCACATCATGTGTCACATCCCAGTCTTCTGTTCGATCACCGCTACCGTTCTGGAGGACATGTTGAAGACAGACGAGACAGAACAGCTGCCCACGACCCAGACTCAGATGTACAGCCACTTCCTGTCGGTCCAGACAAAGAGGAAGTGGAAGAAGTATGATGAGAGTCATGATGTGAATCAACAGCAGCTCATGGAGAAGGACAGGGAGGTTCTTCTGAACCTGGGCAGGCTGGCGTTTGAACATCTGGAGAAAGGCAGTATCATGTTCTACCAAGAAGACCTGGAAAAGTGTGGCCTTGATGTGAAAGCAGCCTCGCTGTACTCAGGAGTGTGCACAGAGATCTTCAAAGAAGAGACTGTTCAATCTGAGAGAAAGGTCTACAGCTTTGTTCATCTGAGCATCCAGGAGTTTATGGCTGCAGTCTTCCTGTTCCACTGTTTCACACAGAAGAACATGAAGGTACTGGAGACATTCCTGGGAGGAGGAGGACCCTCGCAGACCCTGGAAGACTTCCTGTACAGAGTCATGGTGAAATCCCAGGAGAGTAAAAATGGACACCTGGACCTCTTTGTCCGCTTCCTTCATGGCCTCTTACTGGAGTCCAACCAGAGTCTGTTAGGAGGCCTACTGGTTCAGAAAGAGAACCGTCCAGAGACCATCCAGAGAGTCATTAACAACCTGAAGAAGATGACCACTGAAGATCACTCTCCTGAGAGAATGATCAACATCTTCCACTGTTTGATGGAAATGAACGACCACTCAGTACTTCAGGAGATCCAACAGTACCTGGAGTCAGGGGACAGTCTGACTCCATCCCAGTGTTCAGCTCTGGCCACCATGCTGCTGATGTCAGAGGAGGTTCTGGATGAGTTGGACCTGGACAAATACAAAGCATCAGAGGAGGGGCGACGGAGACTGATCCCAGCTGTGAGGAACTGCAGAAAGGCTCGGTTAGTAGTCATGTGAATAGAAATACCCTAGAGTCAATCTGACATTACAGTACACTATAATTAGAAACTAAGGTTGACACAAAAGTTAGAAACTAAGGTTGACACAAAGGCTCCAATAATACTGTCTGTGTAACAGGGACTGGTGGTATTTTGTGCAAAGTCCACAATAAAGCAGGGTAAAAACCAGAAAGATTCAATTCAAGGAAATTGCAAGTGTGGTTGCCGTGACACAAGTGACGAGGAATCAACTGGGAAATAAATTCCATCTTACTATTTATATTAGATACTGTGATGTCATTTATATTAGATACTGTGATGTCATTTATATTAGATACTGTGATGACATTTATATTAGATACTGTGATGTCAAGTGAATCATGACCAAAAGCTTCACCTTTTTGTTGTACAGCCGCCCAACCCGGATAACATCACTAAAACAGTTTACAAAACACAGGTTCACTTTGATGGGTAAAAAAAAACTCTCTGACCGAATATACAATAGTGTGTTGCCTATAGCAACCACACTAACTAAACTAAGAGTCTAAAATCCCTGCTGGTTGAACCCACCAGACCAGTGGTTTGAACCCACTGACACTGGTTGAATCCACTCACTAAAAACGGATGGGTTGAAAATAACCCGATCTGGGTTGTATTATAACCCACCCCTGGGTAACTATTGGACCTACCCAATAGTAGTAAATCTTACACAGAAAAATGGGTAGGTCCTTTCTACCCAGCACGTAGTAAGATATTCTACCACATCCTGGGTAGAATTTTTTACTCAGCTCTGGGTCAACCACTATTATTTAGTATATATTTTACCCACATGTGGGTATTATATTTTACTCATCGGTAAATGACCATGCTAATATTATTTGACATTAACATAAGATAAGATTTGTTTCAGGGGTTTTTTCTCAGATAATTTGTTCCATGTATAGCAATATCAACATAAAGTTACATAATTGTAAATATGGGTAACAATGTTGAAAAGCTATAATCAGAGTAGTTTAGAGTAGATCAACATAATAATATCAAATGTATCATGAGTTCTTCTCTTTAAGAACAGTAGGGGGAGGGAGCTCAACCATAAGCTAGCAGCCTAGCAGTTACGGTTAGGGTTTTGGCTCAAATATTGACAAATGAAATTCTGACATATGACAGTCAGCTTGCCAAGGCAGACACATGGATATGATACATTTAGCATTTTTAGCTACCAAAAGCTTAGAAATATCCCTGAAAACCTTGAGAAATGCTTTTCCCAGCATGCTTTGCATACCAGGTGACCAACTTAAGTTTAAAACTACCCAATACTGAGTAAAACAATTTTACCCAGCAGTTGGGTAATGTGTGAGCTGTACAAAACAACCCATTATACATACAATCACCATTATAATAACCCATAATGGGTAAACCATTTTTTACTCAGATTTTGGGTAGATGAATCTACCCAGCAGTTTTTAGTGTGTACTGGTTGAACCCTCCAGACCAGTGGTTTGAACCCACTGACACTCAGTAGTGGAACTTAAAATAAAAATCACACCCAGTGTGAAGTGATCAGTGCCTTTCATGAGTTACAATGTCTTTCCTGATGGACACACACACAAAGCCAAATGTATCTATAGACAACTTATAAACAATGTATGTGTGTCGGTGCTCCGCCTCAAAGCCAGATCAAAGCCTGCAGCTGTGGCCCAGCTTGAGGAGACAGGGATGAGAAATAGAGAGACTGAATGCTGGTCTCTAGCAGCTTGTTTGTAAAGCTTTTACACAGTTTAGCAGTGGTGGATAAAGTTACTCACATTACAAGTACAAGTAGCAATACTGCAATGTAGAAATACTCTGTTACAAGTAAAAGTCCAGAATTCAAAATGTACTTGAGTAAAAGTACGAAAGTATTGGCATCAAAATGTACTAAAAGTACAAAATGTTTGAAAATAGCAGATCTACAAGCTATGCGATGCAATGCATTGTGAGCTTGTAGATCGGCTATTTTCAAATAGCCAAGGTATAAAATAGGTCTAAAGTGGTTTATGTATGTTTTATAATATTATAATTTACATCTGCAAAGAAACTAGAAACTAAAGTTTTCACATAATTGTAGAGGAGTAAAAGTACAATATTTGGATCTGAGATGTAGTGGAATAGAAGTGAAAGTATTGGAAATTGGAAATACTCAAGTATAGTACAAATACCTCAAAATTGTACTTAAGTACAGTACTTAAGTAAATGTACTTGGTTACTTTACACCACTGCAGTTTAGACAGTAAATATGCAATGTAGTTCAGTCTTCATTTCACACCTTCAACTGCTGGGTGAAAGCTTTGTTATCAAAATTGCTCTTCCTGTGTGGTGTCGTCTATTCCACACTCTGCTGTTAAATACTGTTTATGTCTGGATAACTAGATATGAGATATTTTATTTAACTTCCATGACAGTGAATTATGAATAATTTGTTTTGATAATCTCTGATTTAATCTGCATTTACAGACTTGTTGGCAGTAAGCTCAGACAGACAGAGGTTGAAGTTGTGGCTTCAGCTCTCAGCTCTAATCCTTCCCATTTGAGAGAATTGGACCTCAGTGAAAACGACCTGAACGACTCAGGACTAGTGGAGCTGCTCTGTGAAGGACTGAAGAGTCTGCACTGTAAACTGGAGATTCTACAGTAAGATACATTTACCCGATTTATTGATTACTTCTGTATTATGTGAATATAATATGAATGCTGTGGTGAGAATGTATTAACTCATTTAGTGCCTATCCCGAACATGTTCGGGATATTTTCAGTCCAATACAATTTTTTTTTTATTAATTGACTTACCCTGAGCTGCTTGTATAGTCGTGGGTGGTCCTGGCTCGTCCTACGCTAGCCAGCTAGCCATTTTACATGGTCCGACGATATATTCCATTAAAAATGGTTTAAAATACATTTTTGAGACCCCCAATGTTCACCAAATGTTCAGCGCCGCTTCCGGAACGTAGTCCAGTGTGCCTATCCCGAACATGTTCGGGATATTTAATGAAATGAATAAAATGATCCGAGGCCTTCTGAAGCCTGGGCCTAAATTTAAAATCCAGTGGTCCAAATCCTGGGGAAGCCATGCCGGCCGTGAGCCGCGAACGTAGCCGCGAATCGCCGCCGAATCCAATGAAAAACCACATCTTTGGAGGCCCATATCTCTGGATTGTGTTTTTAGGGATGCGCGCCGAGGTTTATTTACGGCGAAATCGCCTAAAAATGATCTTTAAAATGACTAGATGGGAATAGCTATTCTGTTAGCATTAACATCCGGGACCTTTACATGATGTGCACGAACGTGAGCACGCGCGTCACTGCAACGTGAGCCCCTGGATGCTGAAGCGCTCGCCTATGGGAGAAAGTCTGGCATTCCAACGGCGGCATCTAGGGGCTGGCACTGGAAGCGTTAATACGCTTGATATCATGATAACCCAAGCATATGTGCCTGAGTAGACGTTAGAGTTACCGCAAACATATGTTTGAAAGTGTAATATCCCTTTAACGCAAATGTATAGGCTACTATGTCATACCACGGGATTGCACATCCAAAATAGCTCACAACGCGTCGAGGACGCAACGATTGTGAGCTTGTAGATTGTCTATTTTTGACGTGTGACCCCCAGGGAGTCCTCATATTATTTTGTGGGGTCTCCACTCTCCAGATGATTAAATAATTAATTTAATGACTTTTGAAATTGTAAAATATTACGGAAGAGGAAAACATTGTGAAAATAGACGATCTACAAGCTCACTGCAAAGTTCCAAGTGCTTGTCAGGTTGGGGCTCCCCAATTCAAATATGATTATCAATCAATACATTTGGTGTTTCATTCTTCATTCAGACTGGCTCACTGCTACTTGTCAGAGAGATGCTGTGAACTTCTGGTCTCAGCTGTAAGCTCTCATCCCTCCCTAAGAGAGCTGGACCTGAGCTCCAACATGATGGTGAATGTTCCAGTCCTGGAGAACTGCAAGTGAGTAGACTTGAGCTGTGTCCATGTTAGTGCACTGAATGTGCACTGTTTCCCTCATGTGTATTTAGTATAGGGCTGTCAGAAGTTCACCCCCAAAATGTGTTTTTTTTTTTTTTTTTTTGCTATTGATTACTCACGCCATGGAGACAACAATATTTTTTTTGCCACATTCCTAAGACAAAACATGTATTACAATAAATTTACCCCCATTGATTCCGGATGGGGAACCAAATACATTCGGTTCCCCATGCATCTGGAATCAATGGAGGTAAATTTACTATAATCAAATTGTCTTAGAAATGCGACACAACACAAAAATATATTATTGAACTCAAGTCTCCATGGCATGAGTAATCAATAGAAAAAAGTCATTTTGGGGGTGAACTACTCCTTTAAGACGATAATAACGAGTTAACGCACATTCCTTTTAACTGCACTTTTTTTGGGGACTTGCGCTTAATGTTTGAACCGTGGTTCACTCCAGGCGCTGAAGTAAACATGTTGTTGTAGTTTGATTAAACATAACATGAGGTAAACGTGTTGTAGTTTCATTAAACATAACATGAGGTAAATGTGTTGTTGTAGTTTCATTAAACATAACATGAGGTAAATGTGTTGTTGAAGTTTGACTAAACATAACATGAGGTAAAGGTGTTGTTGTAGTTTGATTAAACATAACATGAGGTAAAGGTGTTGTTGTAGTTTGATTAAACATAACATGAGGTAAACGTGTTGTAGTTTGATTAAACATAACATGAGGTAAACGTGTTGTAGTTTGATTAAACATAACATGAGGTAAACGTGTTGTAGTTTGATTAAACATAACATGAGGTAAAGGTGTTGTTGTAGTTTGATTAAACATAACATGCCAACGAAAAAAGATCAAAGCTTATTATCTCCCAAGTAAAGCCTGTCCATACTGTCTCCGACCACCAAACTTTTTGTCGAAAAGGTCCGACTTTCCGACGTGCATCTTAACACCAAAATGCGTCTGTTGTTGCTACCTGCTCTGCAGCATACCATGCCAACTCATATAGAAAAATAAAAACACCATAGACCTGTGACTGCTGGTCTTTGAGTTGTTATTGTAAACATAACCATAACTGTAAACCTAACACTAAAACAATGGATAACAAAGCTTGACACTACATTTCCGGTAGGTTTAAACATGGTTTAAAAGCAGCCTAAACCTGCATCAAGCTCATTCGACACCCATTGATTAAACAGCTGACAGACATGAGGGGGGCCATAGAGGCAGGGGTCCCTGACCCCCAGGTCCCAGGTGAAAAAACACTAAATGGCCCACAGAGACAGGGGTCAAACCAGAGCCCTGAACAAAATGGTATTTCACCAGCAATTAAGGCAGTTAAAAACAAACTAAATTCAAAACATAATTGTATGCGGTCAGAGGGAAACAAATCCATAGGATAAAAGAAGGGATAAAAGGAGAGTGGAGTTCTCTAGAGGTTAAGGTGGAGTCTGAGGAGGAGATGAGATCCAAACTGGGCAGCAGTGAGTACTGTATGTCTGGATGGGCTGCAGGACCAAGATAATGATAGGAGAAACACTGTAGTGTCAGCTAGTGGAGACGTTGTGTTAGACACTGAGACATTGATGCATTGTTGTTCTACTTCCTACAGAGTGAAACATGGAGGAGAAGATTGGCTTAATCCTCAACTCATTACCAGATGTGAGTATCTGTCTGTCTGTGTCAATATCACACATTGTCATTTTATACACTGTTGTATGCTTGGTTGGCTCCTCCCCAGATGCTGTTCTGAAAACTCTTCAGGAGAGCTTCCAGGGAATTCAGGTTTCTCTGCTCTTGGCCTGGTCCTTAACACCAGCAAGACTAAGGCCCCGTCCAGACGACAACGGATTATTTTTCACCGGGGAGGTAAAACCACGAACACCCATGGGTGTCCACATGCAGACGCATGCAAATGGAGGACTAGCCGAATAGTTTCCAAAACTCCGGCTGCAGTGCATTTTTGTTACCCGGGCGTATTTCTTTTGCCTTGTGGACACCGTAAACGGAGAAGTTCTTTGCTTGCATGCTTACGTCACCTTGTGCTCCTCGCCTCCTCCTCCTTGCTATGAGAGAATCCCGTGGCGGTCTCTGTAGAATATCCATATTTATGAGCGCATTTACGACACGTTAACATTAGAGAGCTCAGCTGTCTTGTTTAGGGATGGAGCCCTAATGAATGATTGTTTTAATGATATTTGTTACTCTTGTCAAATGTCATCTTCATAGATGGTGGTCACTGGCCAGCCACGAACTCACAGTTGCAAAATATACCAGTTATATTCTGAATGTGTTGTCTCATAGCTTTCCACCGGCTCATCGATAAGGTGCTCATTATCAATAACGAGATGCAGCCCTCGTCTTGTTATCGGAGCATATCTGACGCGACGCGCCTGCCTCTTCTCTTTGTCAAAGTTTGGATATCAACTGCCAATATCAAATGATTTCAAGCATAATGGAGACATACGCACGCATGCAGGCATTATTCCAGCCCATTCTCACCAGTTGTCTGACGCTTTGAAGGTGAGATGTTGATTATTCACGACATGTGCTGCCTTTTAAATTATTTCCACGATTAGCACAAGCACAAAAAAAAGGCTCTAGTCTAGGCTGTGTAGCCTACATTATCTTCCATCTCTCTCCTATCTCTAACATGTGTGTCTGTCACTCTAATTTTAGTAATAGATGCTGCTTTAACAAGTGCACTGAAGCATTCATATGATTATGTTCTCATTTCCAACTTGAGGCAACTTACTTAGAGATCAGATGTTCAAATAGGCTAAACATTTTCCAGGGACTATTACAAATTTAAAAAAGAGTCCCCATTATGCAAGTAAAGAACATTCGATTGTGGTTTAATAAATAGCTATGCAACGTTCTCCTCTGCTGCACCGTTAAACGGTCCCGTCTTACAAAGCTCTCTCTCTCTCTCTCTCTCTCTCTCTCTCTCTCCCTCTCTCTCTCTTTGATTGATAGATAAGTAGGGTCTCAAACCAAGGTTCTGTGACCATCCTCTGGCAAGGATGTTTTGATGATTGATTTGACCTCTATGGACCCTTTATAAAAGATTTAGCTCCCAGGTCCCTCGCGAAAATCCCAGGCTTTTTTGCTAGAAGCCGCTAGAGTTGGTGTCCCATTAACTTTACATTACAGGGGGAAAAAAGCAAAAAAATTGTCTGTTTTAAGTAACATATGAGGGGTCAAACTAGGGGTTTCTCATGATTCTGAATCCATTCGAAGCATCTGTTTTGCACAAAAAACATTCCTTGGGCTGAAAAACGGACCACAAGACTATGGTTTAGTGATGAAAAGTGATGAGTCATCACTTTTCACACTTCTGTTTGGGCCGTTTTAGCCCAATGAATGTTTTTTATGCAAAACAAATGTTTGCAATGGATTTAGAATCATGAAAACCCCCTAGTTTGACCCCTCATATGTTACTTAAAGCAGATACATTTTTAGCTTTTTTTCCCTGTAATGTAAAGTTAATGGGACACCAACTCTAGCGGCTTCTAGCAAAAAAGCCTGGGATTTTTGCGAGGGACCTGGGAGCCAAATCTTTTATAAAGGGTCCATAGAGGTCAAATCAATCATCAAAACATCCTTGCCAGAGGATGGTCACAGAACCTTGGTTTGAGACCCTACTTTTAATGCTGAGAGAGAGAGAGGGCGCACCACACTCTCGACGATTCCTCTCCCCTGCTCTAGAAATAGTTCGCGAATTTATATTAAATTAATATTTAAATAGCAATTGTGCATGTTAAAGTGTGAAGATTGTGAAACTTGGACAATGCATAGCCTATAGATAGATAGCTGCTGCAATGATTGCATGAGAGCAGGGGGACGCGGCCAGCCGGCCACCCGCTTCGGTGACGCGCAGACAGGGATTTATAGTGTTTTGATAATACCGTGTGGACACACATATTTTTCTACACGGGCCCGTGTGGAGGCGTAGAGGTTTCAAAACGAAGTCAGAAACGCCCGGGGATTTTTTAGGTATGGACAGGGCCTAAGTTTAAACACACCACCAAATAACAGGCCAATAAAACATGTTTTCTATTAAAGAATGCTCACATTTGACTGAGTTGACATGTTGATGCTGGAATCCAGGATTGCAGAGATTCCATTATTTGGACCAGATGGCTTGTAGATTGGCTATATTTCCTAAAACAACCGATCTAAAGCTCACCATGCATTTTGAGCTTTTAGATCATCTATATTTGAAAATTAGACAAAAGTCGCAGATTTACAACCTCAAAATGTGTAACATCCTGACGGGCTCTGAATTTGTAAAGTATGTTTGAAAAGTGAAAACAAACAAACAGGTTGTGAGCTTGTTGATCTGCAATATAAAAAAAAGATCGACTGATCGTGTGTGTGTGTGTGTGTGTGTGTGTGTGTGTGTGTGTGTGTGTGTGTGTGTGTGTGTGTGTGTGTGTGTGTGTGTGTGTGTGTGTTTGTTTAAGCCGTCGTAACTGCAGGGAAGAAAGTAGTGTTGATTTTGACAGCAACTTTTAATTTAGTTTTAGTCATAGTGGTTTGAATAAAACTCCATTTAGTTTTAGTAATTTTTTTGTCATCTGAAATGTTTTAGTTTTGGTCTAGTTTTAGTCGATTAAATATCATATGATTTATTTTTACTAAATCTTCAGTTGATTTAGTCGACTAAAATGTATTTTGATGGACCTTGATGGTATCATAATGGATGATTTTAAACTTGGCTGCATGCTGAAAATAGCAGATCTACAAGCTCACAACGTACCACAGCGTGACGCGTTGTGAGCTTGTAGATCTGCCATTTTCAGCAACATTTATTTTATTTCTACTGCAGCTCTTCTCCACTAGTCCCTCCCTAACATTTTAGTCTAGTTTTTATTTGTTGACTAAATTGTCAATATATTTAGTTTTAGTTTTAGTCAGAGTTTAGATTTTATTTAGTTTTCGTCAGTGAAAAAAAAGCGAGTCGACGAACATTTAGTCATAGTTTGTTATTAATCCACGCAATCCCATACAGGATGGCATTACGCTATCCATTTCAATAGGTTTTAGAGTCTAAATAACAATAGACATCTTTAAGCGTATATTTGCAACGACTCGCTCTGAAATCTAACTACATCTATCTCTCAGTCCGTCCTAATTTCAACATCAGAAACCTTGCCTATGACCCATTGGTCCTCCTCTGTAACCTGAGATTAACTGCAGCTCGCTGCTGGATCTGACTGTTGCTTGTATTATCAGACAGAGTAGTTATTTTGAATCTAGGATAATTAGATCCAAGGAGGTGTTTTTGAATATTAACTAAACCTTCGAATCAATATCCCAACAAGTTAGGCCACACATAGATTATAGGTTCAACACACCCTATTTAAGCAGATCTCTATGGTTATACATTTCATAATGATGCTTATAAAAATCAGATTTTGAATGATATATTTTGCAGGTAAATGTATTAAAGAAATAAAAGCTTTTACAGAAATAGAAAAGGGCAAAAGCATTCAAAGTACATTTCAATGTTCCCAATTTAGTCTAAATAATCGTTTCCATTTTTACACTATAATGATAATAATCATCATAGTAAGAAAGCAGAATAAATTCTTATTACCCTTTCAAAGGTTAGAGATGCACCAACCGGTTGATCATTTCCATTCCATACTTTCTTTTACAGAATTAAAATTGTTAATCCTGGGGGCTCTCTCTCTGTCAGATTGGTGCAAGAGGTCTTTTGGCGTGCGACCTCTCTCTGGGGTAGAGAGCCCAATGTTCCTTCTGAAGGGGACAGTATACTGTATATACACCTCTGCCAGACTTTGTCTGGATTCACTTCCCCATAAGTGTGCCCAAGTTGCTTCTGCATTTGTTGTTTTCCATTTCAACCAAATTTCCCCCATGTGTGTCTCTACATAACAGGATGCAAGTGTGTGGTAATCCGTCTGTAAAATTTTCGTCATATTTAGCCTCATTTAGCCTTCAACAACCCACAAATAATATTTTGCATCCAGCATTTAAGCAGTACAAAGATGCTTATCTTCGGCTTGATCTAAAATTAAGGGAAAACAGGGTTGAAACGCTGATCTAAAAGCCCAGTCTTTTAGACAAGTTTTAGTCAACAAAATCAACACTAAAAGAAAGGTTACTAATATGAGTGAGAGTGTGTGTGAGAGTGTGTGAGAGAGTGCGTGCGTGCATGTGTGAAAAATAGCACATTAACAAGCTTGCGGTGCCGTGCTGCAAGCTTGTAGATCTGCTATTTTTGAAAAATCATGAATATTTGTGCAGGTCTTTGAATATTTTTGACCCGATTCCATTCCAAACCGTTCTTCTAAATTAGTGGTCCTCGAACCTTTTCATGTCACGGACCCCCAAAATTACATGGATTTGGTCGCGGACCCCGTCTCAAAATGTGTTGTTGCAGGGACCCCCGGAAGCAAAGTTGGCTTTGAAAAATACACCATTCAAAGGTTTGCACAAATGTTCATGCTTTAAAAAAAATAGCAGATCTACAAGCTCACAGCACGTTATTTGGTCACTGGGTGCCAGAGTAGTGGGCGGCGACCTCCACCCGTCCGGGGACCCCACAGGGGTCCTTGGGGGCTTACCAGGTGGTCCCCAGTAAACTAGTTCACGCAACATTTTATGTATTAATGCATATTGCTCTCTGTTCGCTATTCAAAAATACAGATCTACAAACTCCTAGGGCGTCATTTGGTCATTTGGTGCCAGAGTAGTTGGCGGGGATCCCCCCCTGGTCCGCGGACCCCCAGGGGTCACAGATTGTGCACCAGGGGGTCCCCTGTTCTCTATTGGCTATTCTGAAAATAGCAGATCTACAAGCTCATAGCGTGCCAGACTAGAGGGGGTGACCTCCACCCGTCCGGGGACCCCACAGGGGTCCTTGGGGGCTTACCAGGGGGTCCCCAGTAAACTGAATACAAAACGGCCCGCACTGAATACAAAACACTGATGCTGACCTTCAAGGTATGGCTCCTCCATACCTCCAAAACCTGATCAACCCCTACAACCACACCCGTTCACTTAGATCAGCCAACACAGGGATGCTGACAGAACCCTCGCTAAAAACTCCAGGGCAAAAATCCACTCGTCCGAGACAGTTTGCCCTCCTGGCCCCCAAGTTGTGGAATAAACTCCCTGTCGCACTTAGAACAACGGACTCACTCGCTAGCTTTCGCCGTGGACTGAAGACTCACCTTTTCAGACTCCACCTAAACCCTTAGCACTACAGAAAAATCAATGAACATACATGAAGCTAGTTAGCATTTATTTTTTAGGTTTTTAGAACTTTGATTATATTGTGTTTTTTTTCTAGATAGATATCCATTTGCATTTGTTATATTGCTGTTGATGTACTGACATATTATCTTGTTTATTATTGTGATGTTTTTTATCTGCTTATTGTAAGTCGCTTTGGATTAAAAGCGTCTGCTAAATGCCTAAACTGTAAACTGTAAACTAGTTCACGCCACATTTTATGCACTTTAACCATATTGCTATCTATTGGCTATTCAAAAATACAGATCTACAAGTTCATAGCGCATCATTTGGTCACTGGGTGCCAGACTAGTGGGCGGAAACTTCCACCCGTCCGGGGACCCCATAGGGGTCCTTGGGGGCTTACCAGGGGGTCCCCAGTAAACTAGTTCACGCCACATTTTATGTACTTTATCCATATTGCTCTGTATTGGCTATTCAAAAATACAGATCTACAAGCTCATAGGGTAATATTTGGTCCTTTGGTGCCAGAGTAGTTGGCGGGGATACCCCACTGGTCCGCGTGCACCAGGGAGTCCCCAGTAAACTAGTTTGTTCCACATTTTATACTTTAAGCATTTTCTCTGTTGGCTATTCAAAAATACAGATCTACAAGCCCAAAGGGCATCATTAATTGGTCATTAATGATTGGTCATCATCATTTGGTCATTTGGTGCCAGAGTAGTTGGCGGGGATCCCCCCCTGGTCCGCGGACCCCCAGGGGTCACGGATTGTGCACCAGGGGGTCCCCAGTAAACTAGTTTGTGCCACATTTTATGCTTTGAGCATTTTGTTTTCTATTGGCTATTCTGAAAATAGCAGATCTACAAGTTCATAGCACGTCATTTGGTCACTGGGTGCAAGAATAGTGGGCGGAAACTTCCACCCGTCCGGGGACCCCATAGGGGTCCTTGGGGGCTTACCAGGGGGTCCCCAGTAAACTAGTTCACGCCACATTTTATGTACTTTATCCATATTGCTCTGTATTGGCTATTCAAAAATACAGATCTACAAGCTCATAGGGTAATATTTGGTCCTTTGGTGCCAGAGTAGTTGGCGGGGATACCCCACTGGTCCGCGTGCACCAGGGAGTCCCCAGTAAACTAGTTTGTTCCACATTTTATACTTTAAGCATTTTCTCTGTTGGCTATTCAAAAATACAGATCTACAAGCCCATAGGGCATCATTAATTGGTCATTAATGATTGGTCATCATCATTTGGTCATTTGGTGCCAGAGTAGTTGGCGGGGATCCCCCCCTGGTCCGCGGACCCCCAGGGGTCACGGATTGTGCACCAGAGGGTCCCCAGTAAACTACTTTGTGCCACATTTTATACTTTGAGCATTTTGTTCTCTATTGGCTATTCTAAAAATAGCAGATCTACAAGCTCATAGGTTGTCATTTGGTCGTTTGGTGCCAGACTAGTGGGTGGCGACTTCCACCTGTTTGGGGACCCCACAGGGGTCCTTGGGGGCTTACCAGGGGGTCCCCAGTAAACTAGTTCACGCCACATTGTATGCACTTTATCCATATTGCTCTGTATTGGCTATTTAAAAATAGCAGATCTACAAGCACATCATTTGGACACTGGGTGTCACACTAGGGTGCGAGGACCCCCATCCGTCCGCTTCACCCACAGGGGTCAAAATAGCAGACGTACAACCTCAGGGCATGCTGCGAGTTTGTAGATCTGCTCTTTTTAGAAAATCCTGAAAAGGTGTGAATATTTTCACCCCATTCTATAAATATCTTCCAAATCAGTGCTTCTCAAACTTTTTCATGTCAAGGACCCCCAAAATGACACACGTTTGGCCGCGGACCCCCATCTCAAAATATCTTGTTCCAGTAACAAATGTTCGCTTTTAAAAAAAATGATTCAAAGGAAAAAATACATAAAAATAAGAAATAGCAGACCTACAAGCTTGCAGCGCGGCACTCGGTGCCGCGCTGTGAGCTTGTAGATCTGCTATTTTTCAATAGTTAAAGCATAAAATAATTAATAAAGTGGTTCCATGTCTTATTTCAAGTGTGTGTGTGTGTGTGTGTGTGTGTGTGTGTGTGTGTGTGTGTGTGTGTGTGTGTGTGTGTGTGTGTGTTGTGTGTGTTGTGTGTCAGTCAGTGAATGATGTATTTAATGTTTACTGTGTTGTTTTCTCATCAGATTTCCATCGTCTCACTCTGGACACAAACACAGCATACAGATACCTCTCTGTGTCTGAGAACAACAGGAAGGTGACACGTGTGTTGGGACAGGAGCAATCATATCCTGAACATCCAGACAGGTTTGATGGATGGTCTCAGGTTCTGTGTACAGAGGGTCTGACTGGACGCTGTTACTGGGAGGTAGAGTGCAGTGGAGAGGTTCAGATAGCAGTGACTTATAGAGGGATCAGCAGGAAAGGAGGTGGTAATGACTGTAGCCTTGGACACAATAACATGTCCTGGAGTCTGGACTGTAATGGTCACAGTGGTGACAGTTACTGTGTCAGTCACAATAATAAGCAGACTGACCTCCCTGTCAGGGCCTCTAGGGGGGGCTCCAACAGAGTAGCAGTGTTTGTGGACTGTCCTGCTGGTACTCTGTCCTTCTACACAGTGTCATCTGACTCACTCACACACCTGTACACCGTCCAAACCACATTCACTGAACCTCTCTATGCTGGGTTCAGGTTATACTCTGACCCCTCCTCAGTGTGTCTGTGTGAGCAGAGATAGAGTCTCTATGTGAGGGTGACATCAGGTCGCCATGGTTACTCAACATGTTTGAGTGAGTGCAGGTTGTCATGGTTACCATGTCATGGACTCCATATTTGGGCATGAGTGACTCACGGTGACATCACAGTGACATCATCATGATGATGTGATCAGCAGCACAGTGACATCACACATTACAGCTCCTGTAGATTCAGTGTTTCTCTGACGTTGTCATGACAACACCCCCATGTGTTTGACCTTTGACCCCTGACCCCCATGAGACAAGATTTGTGTCGTTAAAAATGTTACAAATTATATAAAAGAAACACAAACATTTTCCCTAAAATAGCAGATCTACAAGTTCACAGCGCGGCACTGAGTGCCGAGTCCCCGAGCTTGTAGATCTGCTATTTTTGAAAAATCGTGAACACTACTTTTTTTTACCAGATTCTTCTAAATCAGTGGTCCTCAAACCTTTTTCATGTCAAGGACCCCCAAAATTACATGTAATTGGTCGCTGACCCCCCCCCCCATCTCAAAATATGTTGTTCCAGGGACCCCCAGAAGCAAAGTCTGCTTTTAAAAATATACATTCAAAGGTTTGCACAAATGTTCATGGTTTAAAAAAAATAGCAGATCTACAAGCTCACAGCACGTCATTTGGTCTTTTCGTGCTAGAGTGGTGATCGGTGACCTCCATGTGTCTGGGGACCCCTCAAGGGTCATGGACTGCTTACCAGGAGGGCCCCAGTAAAAACAAATTTTAACCACTTTAAGATTATCGTTTTGAGGTGGGTGGGGTCTGTTGGCTGGCTATTAAAAATTACAGATCTACAAGCTCACAGCGCGTCGTTTGGTCGTTTCGTGCCAGAGTAGTGTTCGGTGACCTCCATGCGTCTGGGGACCCCACAAGGGTCGTGGACTGCGTACCAGGGGGTCCCCAGGAAAAGTAGTTAACACAGCATCACAATCATTTGAATGTTGGCTATTTAAAAACAGCAGATCTAAGCTCAAAAAAGGTTAAACTTTCTTTTAAATATACAAATGTTGTTTGGGGGTCCCTGGTACAAATATGTTCAGATGGGGGTCCCTGGTACAAATATGTTCAGATGGGGGTCCCTGGTACAAATATGTTCAAATGGGGGTCCCTGGTCAAATCCATATTAATGTCAAACTCTATGGTATAAAATGAGTCATCACCACAGGGAGCTTTAGATCTTAGATTAGATCAGATAGAAGTGCACAAACCTCCACTCCACACATTTATAAATATGTATCATAAATACTGCCCATCAATGATGATGATGTAAATATCAGTGTCTCTTATGTTGATATAAACTCATATCTTATTTGTATTTTATTTTTTACATTTGTATATAATAGACAGATATAAACTGTATATTTGATCATGTAATTGTCACAGTATCAATATTGTTTCTTGTATATAAACCTTTGTACTGAACCACTTGAACCCCATATACTTTATTGACTGGGGTTCCCCAGGGTTCTGTAGTTGGTCCCCTGCTTTTCCCCCACCTCTACACCAGATCTCTTGGGTGAAAATGACAGATCTACAAGCCATCTAATAGCTAAGATCTACATCACAAAGTGACACATTGTGAGCCGTGTTCATTTTGATAGCAAATTATTGTGTCATATTTTAATCATACTGTTTTTCTTATTATTATTTGTTTTTGTGTGTCATAGCATTTTAGTTGACCAGATCAACCGTTTATTTAGTCGACTAAAATGAAAATGAAAATTCTTGGAGGGCTGTGATGGCATCTTAATGCCTGATTTATACTTACTGTAGCTCTGTGCCAAAGAAATGTTGATCTACAAGCTCACAGCATGTCTGTGACGCGTTGTGAACTTGTAGATCGGCTATTCTCAGAGAGAGCTACATCCGAGTGCAACCAAATATAAAATTACTTGTCTTTTAGTTCTACTGGATCTCTTCTCCACTTGTCATTTTAGTATAGTTTTTATTTGTTGATGTCATTGTCAATATATTTTGTCAATCACTCAAATCAATCATTGTTTGTTCATTGATTCATTATCAGATCATTATTTCCTCACTCATTCCATTATTGTGCTTTCATTGAATATTAATGTGATGCTGTTCTCATTGTTCACATGTTATTGTATGATCATGTGTAGAAGTAATAATTGTTTAATAAATTGATCGTTGACAGTCTGTCGTTGTTCCTGCGTATTGATATGCATAGTGTTGTCATGACAACATGGCCACAGCTCATTGGTCATGTATAATAACTAGGTTGGATCTCATTGGTCATGTATAATAACTAGGTTGGATCCTCACAGCTCATTGGTCATGTATAATAGACAGGTTTCTTGTTTACAAACATTGAGACTAAATGCACAGCTGACTGTATCATGTAATCAATTCCGTCCAATCCCCAAACCTGTTGTTTTGGGGAGCGCTGGTTTCATTGGCTAATTTTGGTACGGACCCTGCGCACGCATCTAGTTTTATCAGTGTTACGTGGACCAGAAACCCGTCTATAACTAGGTTGGAAACAAATGTCTCATGTTCATGATTCGCTGCAATCCTGGATGGCTTGGATCGAGGCTTAACATAATTGTTATAAATATTTTTGTAAAAGTCTATGGGGAAAATGAAAGGGAGATTTTAAGCGGCACCAGTAAACCACTTCCGCTGCGATGCTCTATATGTACATGGTACATAACGTACCATTAGTAGACTACTGTATCTACCACCATCTGTGTACTGACAAGAACACAGTAGCCTGGGTTAGAGCAGGTCACAGGTCACTCGATACAAAGCTTACTACCAACTGTAAAGTGGTCAAACTGTTACTGATGGATACAGAAGCATACATAGAGTTGTCTAAGTGGTGACTTATATTCAGAAATCCTTATTTTTAAGGTCTTCAGGTAAGAAGAAATGTCAAACTGACTTAGGCAAATTAGACGCAAAAAATAATAATGTTTTGACTTAAAGGCCTTTGGTCTGATTTCCCACACGGGGGGGAAAATGACAATATTGTCAGAATGTATCACAAATTGGGACCCTGTGTGCATGATGAGGTCATAGAGAAACCTTGTGTTCATTAATAATGAAGTACCTGAGACGAAAAAGTCCATATTTTAAAAGTTTTTAATCTGTTACATTCTTAATGCACTCCCCCCTCATTTTGTTGAATTAGATTTTTTTAAGCGGTGAAAGCCGCTTCCAATGAGTGGCTTTGTGTGTCCCAGGCCCATATATGGTCATTTCAGTCCAGAATGAACAGGTTTTTCAAAAACAAAACGTGTGTTTCATGTCCATATCCATGTGTGTTTCATGTCCAGTCCGTCCGTCCGTCCGTCCGTCCGTCCGTCCGTACGTCCGTACGTCCGTACGTCCGTACGTATGTGTGTAGTGTCCGTCCCGGTCTGATGATTGGATACTTTGAGGATTGGTCAAGCTTCACATGACAATTCGGCCCTCCAGATAAAATCATTAATTCATTCAGAATATAAAGAATGTATAGATCACAGAGTTCATAACTCTAGAACACATAGAATAAAAGTTCACCGCTTCACTTCGAACCGAGGTTTGATTTTTTACTTAACTCATATATTTTATTAGTAATTATAAGACACATAATACTTATGGAAAGTGGAAAAACAGTATATCTCCATCAGTTTGTGGAACAACAGTATAATATTGATATTATGATCTCACTCTCTAATTCAGTGTTTCTCAACCACTGTGCCTGCATGGGGACCTTTGGTGTGCCCCTGAGAAGGGTTTAGTGTGCCTCTTGAAACTGCTTGAAAGCCAGTATTGTATTTATCATTTTGAAAATGATTTAAACAAGTGAAAACAGCCGATCTACAAGCACACAACGGTGTCGGAAAAAAGGTTGAGAAAGTAGTAAGTACTTCAATGGGAAAACCCTTAGAGAAAAGATTACACCAGATGATGATGAGTAAAAAACGCCAAGAAATGTGTTGCCCTGCAGGGAAACCACACTTATCAAGAAGTAGTGAAAACAGATCTGTGTTGTGAGCTTGTAGATCTGCTAATTTCACTAGTATGGGTCCCGGGCAAACGTCTAATCTCTCTTTCGGGTCTCGACCTGAAAAGTTTGGCTGATACCGATACGTGGCTGATATATTAGGCGGCAGGTTGATCTATCGAGCGCTGATCATTTCCGGTTACCCTTGTCATATGCCGTAGCCGTCCAAAGCTTAAATATCCTATTATACTGTATGGGTGCATCCCTTGTTGTTTTGGGGTGTCTACTCCTGCAGGGTGCTCTTGGAGACGATGTGGAGGCCCTCCTCCTTCAGCCTCTTCAGAGCTGGTCCATAAATGTCCTTCGTCATGGGAACCACCAGACCCTTGGTGGCGATCTCCCCGTGGAGCACCATGCGCGCAGCAATGGCCGCTGGGTACCCCACGGTCTTGGCCATGGCAGAGAACCCATCGGGGTCTCCGTAGACCACCAGGCTGATGTGTTTGGTCTCCAGCTCGCCGGTCGGGTGACGGAGGCCCACGTCGTTCCGCATTACGACCATGTCTCTCTCGCCGGCGTCGAAGGAGAGCCTGTCCAGGTGTCTGGCCAGAGCCGCAAGGACGCTCTCTGCGCGCGGCACCGCGTCATCTCCCAACATCCCAAACCATCTCAGGGCGTCCATCTTGAAATCGTCCCTTCCCACGCGTTCGTACACGGCTTCCTCAAAGGCCCGGGCGGAGGTGGCCGCGGACAGGCCCATCTGCCTACACAGCAGGTCTTTCCAGGTGACGGGGGCTGAGGTGTGTCCCAGCGCGGGGCTGGGGTCCGTGTTGATCAGGCCCAGTTGGATGAACCCACCGATGGCACTGGTGTAGCCCTTAAAGCGGAGGGTCCCTCGGACCAGAGTGTGCGCCGACTGGATGCCGTAGGGCTCTGCGTACTTGGTGCTGTCCCGGTTGGGGTAACCCTCCAGGTTGAAGCCGGGGAGGAAGTCCATGGCCACCGAGGAGTCCATGAGAGCGCCCCCTGCAGGGACGCTCACCACCTCGCCGTCCCTGAGGAAGACGGCGGGGCCGACGGTGTTCAGGAGCGCGCCGTACGGACTCCAGCTGAACTTGTAGCGCAGCGGGTTGTCGGAACACTCGGGGGCGGGAAGACCGCCGCAGAAGGAGCTGTAGGACTCCACGGTGCAGCCGTCGGCCTTGGCCCGGTCGATGCACTCCATGGCCAGCATGTGATCGATGGTCCAGGCCCATCTCGTTCACCACGGTGATGCCCGCCTCCTCGGCGCTGCGCTCCAGCGCCTTAATTTCGGGGCTCAGGTAGCTGGCGGTCACCATGTCCACCTTGGCCTCGATGCAGTGCCTGGCTATCTGCGGATGGAAGGCGTACGGCAGCAGGCTGACGACCAGGTCGTGGTTCTTGATCAGGGAAGTGAGGTGTCCCTCCTGGCTGGTGACGTCCAGCATCACAGGGATGGTGTTTGGGTAGGCAGCCGCCAGCTCCTCCGCCTGGTTCAGCTGCACCGACGCGATGGTGACCTGGGTTCCTTCGTCCCGGGTCAGGTATTCGATGACGGGACCGGACACATATCCCGAACCTAGGAGGAGGACGCGCTTCATTCCGCTTTGCTTCATGATCTGAGCTTGTTCCCGTCTTTCCCGGAGCTTCTCGATGTATTCAAACTTGGGCGTGAGCCTTCCGTTCGAAGCGATGACGGCGTCTCTGACGTGGGGAGAGAAACCCTCTTCCTCCAGGGGCCTGGTGGCGTCGGAGGGCAGCATCTCCCATACGTACGGCAACAGGCGATCTCCGTAGTACTCGGTGGCCTCGACGGGAAGCTGTGCAGGCAAGTTGTCAATGGAACACATGAGGATCCCGTTGCCTTCCACGCTGTCGTGATCGATGTGCTGGTCGGCGTCGTACATGCAGAAAGGTCTGTCTATGGTGGTGCACTCGGTCATGAACTCGATGGAGCCCCCAATGTCCGCCGAGATGTCACAGATGGCCAGCAGTCGGTGCGGCAGCCCGGGGCAGCCGCCGTCGTCCCACGCGGGGGACCTCCGGATCAGCTTTTGTGCGTCCAGGCGGCGGAGGAGTCGCGGCGTCTGAGGGTCCCAGTAGATCCCGTTGACGAGGCACGTGGTGTACGGTGCCACCGTTGTCCTGAAGTTGGAGGTGTAGCGCTCCGGGTGGTGCTCGTACTCCAGCGGGTCGTAGATGCCGTCGCTCTTCCTCACGAGGTGGTGATGGCGACTCAGGACCGTGGCGTACACTTTGGTTGTGTCTCCGGTTTCAGGGACGTCTTTCAACTCGTGAGGTTCGACGTATTCCACCGGGAGCTCGTTGAAGATGTCCTGAGCGCCTTTGGAGACGTTCCCTGTGCCGGTGAAACAGAACGTGACGGGGCCGATGGATTTGGGCATGAGTCCCGTGGAGATCTCGTAGCCGCAATCCCTCACCGCTTGGATGGCCTGGTAGACGTTCCTGTAGTTATGAGCCATGCCGATGTGCATAAAAGGGGTGTGGTGGCCGAGAGCGAGGAAGCGCAGTCCTAAACCGTGCAGGGCGTTGATCATTCCTGCAACGCCGACCCACTGTCCAAACGCCACCAGGCGGAACCCGTTAGCGTCGACCATCTTCTCGTAGTCGATCAGACGCACTTCCTTTCTCAGAATGTCATCCAGGAGTCCCATGTTTGCTTCCTGCGCCTTGATGGTGTGGGAGAAGAAAACGTACGTTTTCCTGGGGTAGACCTTTTCCTCTGGCGGTCTTTTCACGCCGATGATCAGCGACGCCTCGAGATGTCCTCTTGAATGGCGGCGCCTGCCTTCTCGTAATACTTCTGGTGAATGGCCCTCCGGTTGGACGGCTGCACCAGCACCTTGTGCCCGGCTTGGGTCAGCTCCTGGATGTGGCGCGGCGCCAGCGGCGCCCTCCTCTTCCACGGGTTGATGTCCTCGCGGCGGATGGCGACGACGCTCTTATGGTGCTCATAGCGCCGCTGGCTGCTGAGGCAGGCCCTCGTGGTTCTCCTGCTCTGGTGACTCAGAACTCTGAACATGGCGTCAATAAGTATTGAGTCTGACTCGTGCTTTATGAATTATCTAACTATTACGGTGAAACCTGCACACAGAACACCATATATGGGCATAAACCTAATCTGGAGATAACTGTGATACGATCAGTGATACCGCCGGGAAAGGCTCGATTTTCGATGTGTCATTAGTTTGACTAAGGGTTAGGGTTAGGTTTAGGCATAGTTTTACTGGGGCTAAGGTTTGGCATAGTTTCATTCACCAGGTTAGCATTTACCAGCATCAAACTAATGGGACGTCGAACAAAATGCTACGTCGCAATAACGACATACTCCCGATACCGCCGCCATGGTAACAGCTGCATGCTAAAACAGTGCCCAAATTTGGAGATGACTGACATCACTGATACGTCTGGGTTCTCCAGCATTACTTCTGAGACTCCTACATTCAATCCCTCATATACTGTGCTGTGTGCACAGCCCCAGGGCAAGGACCGATTAATTATTCATAAAGCCAATTTATAAAGCCAAGCCAAAGTCAGACTCAATAAAATACATGATAGTCTTGATCCAAGGCTAGTAAAGTAAATAAAGTAATGGTTTATCCACCAAGCATTTTTGGCGCTATTTAAGGATGTCTAAAATACGTCTAATGGCCAGGCTTGGGGTCATCCCCATGTTTGCATAACATACAAAATGAGCGGACAGAGATACTCCTGAAGTCTGTAACTGTGAGAGGGAACACATGGAACCATAAAACTCTGCTCATTCCCATCCCTCTATAAATCCCACCCAAGGGGTTTGGTGTCGTACCTCTGACCTCACCAGGTCCTATATGGAGTTATGGGGTGTGGTGTCGTACCTCTGACCTCACCAGGCCCTTATATGGAGTGTACATACAGTATCTCCTTGTATGGACCGTTCTGTCTGTGACATCAGCTGTGGTGACGTCGCTCTCAGTCTGCGTGCTTTCTATCACGTCAGTCTCGGGTGACCTGCTGTAGGAGGAGCAGGTCTGGACTTGCCTCTTGTTCCATGGTCAGATCCTCCAACAAGCACAAATGTGTCATCATCAAACCCCACTGGTTATCTTCATGCTTTTTTGCTCTCGTGTACAAGTAAGACACCTCAGGGTGACAAGCGACCTCGCCCTAAAGGGCAAGGTCACGCCATGTCTTGGCCGTCTGGCCAGTGATGTATATCGAGCCAGTTCCCCCATATATGGATATGAAGTCCTGTTAGATATGGGCTTAATATTAATATTAAGCCCATATCTTAATATTAATATCAGGGATCTCCATATATGGGCATAAAGTGGTTCCCATGACATCACAACATACAATCCCTTTTATGCCCATACATCATGTATGATACATGGTGTGATACATCCCTGTCTGAACCAGTGACACCACTGTGATGCCACCTGTTTATGCCCATATATGGAGATCCCTGCTCTGAGTATCTGACATCACTGTGATGTCACAGTGATGTGTCAGGGGAACCACAGTGTCAGGCGTTACACATACATAAGGACAAGCTGTGCCGGTTCTGACAGTAAACTGCGACCTACGGTCGCAATAATCATTGTATCCAACTCCATGTGAGAGCTTATACTCATATACTCAATAGAATATATCTTGAGTATACCTGACAACGGCCTTAGAGGATTAAACATATTTTTACCACTCTGTTAATCAATTATTTTGGGAGCATTAAGGCGGTCTTATAGTAAACAACAGCGTCTCTGAGGAGACAGTTAAATAACCACTCCAAGCTTACGCTACACTTTTCAATTCCTTTTTTTTTTTTTTATTGTTTTATTTATTTTATTGAGAGTAAACTTTGCACTGACACTTTCATTTACAGCATTGAGCACACATCAAACACTGCCTCCTTTTTCTTATGGACTGATTTGTATCAAGTATAATCTGAGAAAGTGCAATTAACATTTCTGAACTTTTAATGGTCATTGCCTTGGTGTATGGATTGTTGCAGTATATATACTGTATATACACTGTATATAAAAAAGAAAGGTTTGAGTACAAAATGACAGCAGAGCCCCGAACGGGTACACATTATTGTGTATCATTATTTTATGCTTTAACTGTTGAAAAATAGCAGATACACAAGCTCACAGCGCGGCACCGAGTGCCGCGCTGCGAGCTTGTAGATCTGCTATTTTTGAAAAATCGTGAAAATTTGAATTTTTACCCGATTCTATGAGTGTCTTTAGAATCCTTCAAAGGTTTTTTGAAAAACCCTATGTTTCTATGTCAGCAATCTGGCCAGCCATCGTCAAAGAAAAGGTCCTTTTCACTTAACTGGAGCTCAGTTAGTCTGTTCTTGAGAGACTATTATGTCAGTGGCTCTCAAACCTTTTCATGTGAAGGACCCCTGTAAAAAAAAAAAAATCATATCTCAAAATATGCAGTTCCAAGGACCACCCAGAAGCAAAATTTGAGTTACAAACGTTCGCTCTAAAAATACATATATTCAAAGATTTGCACAAATTTTCACGACTTTTTCAAAAATAGCAGATCTACAAGCTCGCAGCGCGGCACTCGGTGCCGCGCTGTGAGCTTGTATATCTGCTATTTTTCAACAGTTAAAGCAGTCTAGGATAATTCTAGGCCTAAATGGGTTAAAGCAATAACAGACACACTCAGAGTCCTCTACAACTTCTCAGACAGTATCCAACAGCGCTCAAACAAATGAACATGGGTGTGCAAAAAATAAAGACACCACTCACACATCAGTGATTCATTTGTGCCACCACAGATTACACACCAACCAAATGATTCCACGTGATAAATAAAATCAAATACTCCAGAACTAGAGATGCATCCTCTTTTCTCTTGGCATCGTCTTGCTGACCGGGTGTAAAAAATAATAAGAAATAAAATAAAAGTTCTTCTCAGACATCAGGAACAGCACCTTGCAGTTTGGTTTGGTGGGAATCACTGCATCTGCTCTCTAAGGGTTGGCGTTTGTTCCAACTACCTGAAATATTATTAATAAATAAGCCACACCCAGAACAAGATTACAATCTCACGGTGTATGGTACATGTACAGCTGTTTGTGTTTGACCACCTGTATTATTAGTATATGTATATGAGCTGTCATAAAAAAATAAAAAATAAAGAATTGGCGGGACTTGATGGCGTCGTAATGGCTGTTTTCACACTTGGTTGCATCTGCTATTTTCAGAGAGCAACATGCGAGCGCAACCAAACATACAATGACTTGTCTTCTAGTTCTACTGGATCTCCATAGCTTATTTTTTATTTCGTTTTCGTCAGTGGAAAAAGGTAGTCGACAAACATCTTTGGTCTTAGTTTTACCAGAACAAAGTGTGTCCATCATCAGTTCAATAAGGAGACCATCTTTTAGTAAGGAACGGTTCTCTGTTTCAAGGTATGGTCAGCTCTCTCATGTTGTTCCTCTTCCATTGACCTTATTCACACCGCGGCCATCTTGGATCACATGACCACATGGGGTGGCAGCCTGCATTACAAACCATTGTAAACAATGGAGCGATGGTCCCGAAATATGAGTTCTGTTCAACCAATTTCTTTTGACCAAATCGACAAATGGGCAGATGACAACATCAACATCCCCAAAATGATTAAATAGAAGGGTACATCCACAATATCCATGGTAGTTAGGTTGCAATGTTACTCTGTACAAAGACTTGCTACAGTATCTGTGCAGACTCTGCCATCATATTAACTTACTGTATCGTGATTTTTGCATATTAATCAGGAACTATCTAACAACAAATAGTTAATATGATGGCAGGACCATCGGCCTATTGTTTACAATGGTTTGTAATGTAGGCTGCCACCTTAGGTTACGTGTCTCCATTCCGACATGTCTCCTTTCAGACATGTCTCCTTTCAGACATGTCTCCTTTCCGACACTAACCCTAACTCTAACCCTAACTCTAACCCTAACCCTTAACATAACCCCTATGGAAGTGTCGCCACTCCGACAATAAGAAGTCAATGTCGGAGTGGCAACATGTCGTAATGGAGACATGTCCCTGCCACCTTATGTGGTCATGTGATCCAAGATGCTGTGAACATGGTTGTGTTTAACAGGGATAGGACTGTGGAATAGTTACTGCGTGTTTAACAGGGACAGCATAGGAGTGTTTAGAACAGTTGCTGAATGATTAACAGGGACATGAGACATGATGTGTGATGTCAGTGGAAAAGTTACTGAATCCATTTCACTTTCTCTGACTCGTGCAAATTCAACCCAAATGAAGAGAAAAAAAAGGAAAAGTGAACCGTTTCGATGGGATATCAAACTATAATATTCTGCTGCCGATTTGACCTAACTACAGAGGAGGCTCCAACACAAGGAGATGGCGACACTGAGTCAGTCACACCCAAGTGGGCGAGTTGTGTCCAGCTAATGATCATTCATCGTTAATTGGACCTCCATAAAACTTGGTACAAAAACATGTAACACAATCAATAATAAATATACTCAGCAATGATTGAAACAATAATAATAAAAAAAGGCACACAGACCTAAAAATGTGTGATATCATCATCATCAACCATCACTGAAAACCCAACTCATCGTCATCCATCGTTCAATGAACAACACACTCCATCAGTAGTGGAATAGATATGATTAAAATAAAATATAATAAAGAAAGTCCATTTAAATAAGTGTTAGTGTGGAAACATAATTGGCACAACAAAAGCCAGCCTGAATCAAGTCATTATTATCTAGAGCAGGGGTCCAGCAACCTTTTTGAAATGAAATGCCATGTTTTTATTTTCTATCTAGATCATACATGGGCAACTAGCGGCCCGGGGGCCACATGCGGCCCCAACTTCACTTAATGTGGCCTGCAGGAATACTGATATATTATCGGTTTCAGCTGTTATAATTCCAAACCAAACGTGCTAACATGACCAGCTTTTATTATTTTAGTCTACTGTATATTAGTATCTTGATGACGAGTAGCCTACTACTAGACTTTTTTTTAATGTCCAATGCATTTGTATTTTAGTTCATAAAGTAAGAAGTAACATAAGTACCTGTACATGCATTTGAAATGAAATGTAAAAAAAAAATACAGTTCAGGATTTTAGTGTGTGTGAAAATATAGTGGCCCTCTCCATCATCAAAGTTGCCCACCCCTGTTCTAGATAGTCAGTGTGCCATGACAACATAAAATGTAATGACACCCCATCAAACATTCTGACATATTTTGATTGTCAGGACATTGTTATAACGATCATTAGACTCAAGAGGAAGAACCCACCTACGTATATCCCAGACTCCTCCCCCAGCCAAAGTTCAGCATTTTAATGAATGTAGAATTATGTGCAGGATGTAATTTTAGGTGGCTTAATTTAATTGACCACGTTTAAATCAACATTTGATTTTAAAATATAGATCCTCTCACACACTTCTGCCAGTGTGCCAGTGATCACCCTCCCCTGTGCTAAGGTTGCCAACCCCTGGTCTAGGAAGCTCATTCAATGGTAAACATTGACCCGTCATTATGGTCCAAATCACTGTTTAAGAATGAAATGAATACTAAGGATTTTAATGTGTGTAACCATGTGACCTTTGACCTTCTACTCACCGAGTGCCGCGCTGCGAGCTTGTAGATCTGCTATTTTTGAAAAATCTTGATTTTTATTTTGCAAATCTTTGAATATATCTCAAATATTAGCTTCTGGGGGGTCCCTGGATCAACATATTTTGAGATGAGGGGTCCTTGGCCAAATACATGTAATTTTGGGGGTCCTTGACTTGAAAAAGTTTGAGCATCACTGATTTGGAAGAAGGATTTAGAAGACATTTATAGAATCGGGCCAAAAATATTCAAAGACTTGCACAAATGATTTTTCCAATAATAGCAGATCTACAAGCTCGCAGCAGGGGTTGTGCTCTACTTGTCTCTTTGTGGCAGCTTGGGATGTGGGTGAGATGGGATGCTGTGTCTAAAGGCAGCTCTCCACCAAACAGACTGCTGCAGATCACTACAGACTGACTGGCAGTCCAATGAAGTCGGGAGATCAGATGGTTGGAAAGTGCGGAAAAAATAATTTGCTGAACGCACCAAAGACCGACACCGACAAGACGGCTACTGTTATAGCTTGATGTCTTTTTCAACAACAAGCCCGCTGCTATCCGACGGCTCTTAAGCCGGCCGAACGTGCTCGGTCGGCTTTCGACGCTTCCCTGCGACTTGCGAAGCCGACGCGGCAGTGCACCCACCGCCCGTTCAACGGCAGAATTTTGGCAACCGCCACGTACCACCGCCGGTGCCGTGCAGAGCTACCTTTAGACACTCCTATACACTGGACGTAACGCTCCTTTCACACTTCACAGCTTCCCCCAACTGTATTGTAAGGGGATATCTTATAAAGTCCTGGAATAAATTCCTTACCAAAAACCTTCTTCACCAATGTGTTTGTAAAGGTCTCTAGTAACACATCTCACAAAGACTGAAATTCATTTTCCCTAGGAGAATCCTTGACTGCTGCTGAAAGTTGGGCTCCCATTAACTTAACTATACAGGATAAAACACACCAAAATAAATATGCTTTAAGTAGCATGCAAGGGGTCAAAACTAGGGTTTTTTCATGATTCTGAATCCATTGCAAGCATTTGTTTTGCATGAAAAACATTCCTCTGCCAAAAAAACGGCCCCACAAATCTATGGTTTAGTGATGAAACTAGTGAAACTAGGGATTTGTGGGAGCCGCCTTTAACCCAAGGAATGTTTTTTTGAGATGTGATACTAGACACCTTTACAAACACATTGGTGGAGAAGGTTTTTGGTAAGGAATTTATTCCAGGATATGAATCTGAAGATATCCCCTTACTATGTAGGCCGGCTCACCGCGCGTCAAACACCCATGACACACAGGGAGCCGCCGTGATTGTAACACAAACACCCTCAAACTCCAGGGCGTGGGCATATTTTGGCCACTTCAGAAGCCTTTTATTACCGCGTCACCACGACCGCGTCGGCGTGGTGGAGAAGCGTCCGGGTCAGTTTGTGGACCCACAACCCCCTCGTGGTCAAAAGTCAAAATCTGGGACGCGATCGGCACCAACGTGTTGCCACCTCAGTGGTCGAATACTCAAAACCACAGGAGGCCAGTGAATAAATATAAAAAAAACACTAAGTACAAATCAATCAATATCAAATGAAAGGTGATAAATATAAGGTGTGATAGCAGTAGTGTTCTAATGATGCACTCTCAGTTTTGACAACTCTTATGTTTTTGTTTTTAGTTTGTTGTTGTTTTTTAATTCTCGTCAAAGCACTTTTTTTTTTTTCTTCTTTTCAATACGCCGCTCATGACATCATCTTTAATGGACGAAGTGCCTCGCGGTCGCGAGGCGACCCTTTACGTACACTATGGTTATCACAGTTTACTCTTTCTCTCTCTCTCTCCCACCTCCCAGTCTTCCCACAAATATTTCCTTCTCCGTCGTTCCGCTCCGCTCCGCTCCATCCTCTCTCTCTCTCTCTCTCTCTCTCTCCCGTAGACTTGGCCAGTAGTTCTCAACCTTTTCAGGCCTCGAGCCCCAAAAGAATCATATTTTAACTGGGGACCCCCCCACTCTACGAGCACTAAGAGTTGAGGCACAACATTTTGTATGACACAGCAGATCTACGTGCTCATGTAGATCTGCTATTTTCACAATTTCTTCCTCTAATATTTGACAATTTGGCCAATGTTTAATTTGTCATTTTAGAGGTATTAAAAAGTCCTTAAATTGTCACTTTAGAAATGGGCAGATTCCTTCTATACACCTAAAATTTATGTTGGTTTGTTTACTGTTGAGAGAGAAAACAATGTTGCACATTAAGTTAATCATCTAGGGGTCCCGACCCACAGGTTGAGAACCACAGAACTTTGGGCGATCACACCAAATGTACTTGCTCCACCCACTCCTCCTGCTCCAGCCACTCCTCCTCCTCTGGTGATTGGTCCTCGTCCGGCTGAGGGTGGTGCTGCTGGTGGTGGTGTTTGAGGTGTGTCTCGTCGCCCCGCTCGTCCCGTGCGTCGCCCCGTGCGTTGTCCTTTGCGTCGTCCCGTGCGTCGGCATCGTCTCCCTGGCCGTGTGCGAGCGAGGAGGAGAGCGCGGAGGCGGCGTGAGTCCAGTCGGCTGCATCCAGCGCCAGCTCCACCGCGCCGCCCGCCTCCGCGCAGCACTCCTCGTCCCCCTCCTCGTGAATCTCATGCCCGGGCGCCAGCGGAGCCTCCGGGGCGGGCTGGGCGGGTTCAGCGTCGCCCTCCGGGGCGGCGGAGGAGTCGCAGCCCTGGCCCCCTGGTCCCAGCACTCGTCGTGGGAATCCCGGTGGTGGTTGCTCTGGGGGATGAGGGCCAGGCTTTGGGGGCTGTTCTGGTGGGACGAGGGGGGGATGAGGGCCAGGCTCTGGGGGCTGTTCTGGTGGGACGAGGGAGGGATGAGGGCCAGGCTCTGGGGGCTGTTCTGGTGGGACGAGGGGGGGATGAGGGCCAGGCTCTGGGGGCTGTTCTGGTGGGACGAGGGGGGGATGAGGGCCAGGCTCTGGGGGCTGTTCTGGTGGGACGAGGGGGGGATGAGGGCCAGGCTCTGGGGGCTGTTCTGGTGGGACGAGGGGGGGATGAGGGCCAGGCTCTGGGGGCTGTTCTGGTGGGACGAGGGGGGGATGAGGGCCAGGCTCTGGGGGCTGTTCTGGTGGGACGAGGGGGGGATGAGGGCCAGGCTCTGGGGGCTGTTCTGGTGGGACGAGGGGGGGATGAGGGCCAGGCTCTGGGGGCTGTTCTGGTGGGACGAGGGGGGGATGAGGGCCAGGCTCTGGGGGCTGTTCTGGTGGGACGAGGGGGGGATGAGGGCCAGGCTCTGGGGGCTGTTCTGGTGGGACGAGGGGGGGATGAGGGCCAGGCTCTGGGGGCTGTTCTGGTGGGACGAGGGGGGGATGAGGGCCAGGCTCTGGGGGCTGTTCTGGTGGGACGAGGGAGGGATGAGGGCCAGGCTCTGGGGGCTGTTCTGGGCCGTGATGTTCTGGCTGAACCAGGCCATGATGTTGTCCAGCAGCTGTGCCGAGGCCTCGGGGTCCAGAGGCTCCAGGCTCTGGGGGTCGCTGGGCGTGAAGGCGCCGCCCGGCGGGATGACCGGAGACAGCGGCACCTCGTCCTCCTCGTCCCCCTCCAGCTCCCGCTCCCGGGACGGGAGGCACAGCTGGGTGGGAGGGGGGCGAGGGGTGAGGTGGAGCGGGGAGACCCCGGGGGCGCGAGGAGGAGCTGGAGGAGGCGTGTGTCGCGGGGCGTACGAGCCGGAGCCGCCGGCTCCCTCTTCTTCCAGCTTGGCGGCGGCGCCAGAGCAGCCGTCGGGTTCGCGGGCGGTCACTGCCGGGCGGCCCACGGATTCTCGCAGATTCTCCAGGCTGGGATTTGGGTGGATTTCGGGGGCACTTGCGAGCGTGTAGGCGTCGCCGCCGACGTCGGCACGTTCCGCTTTGGCGGATTGAGCGCCGGCGCGGCAGTGGCCGTGACTCCGCTCGGGGCCGTCGTAGCTGGGTTCCGAGCTCCGGCCGGCGGCGGCCCGGTGGACGGGATCCGGGCCGTAGCCCGGCTCCGCGTCGCAGGGAACGCCGTGGTCGTAGGCGGGGTGCGGGCCACAGTCCTCCGCGTCTCGCTGCCCGCCTAAGGCACGCGAGTCCAGGTGGTACGGCGCGCCGATGTTGACGTCCAAGTGGTAAGGGGGGGTGATGTTGGCATCGAGGTGGTACGGCGCGGGCATGTTGGCGTCGAGCTGGTACGGGGTGGTGATGTCGCCCAGCCTCATCAGGCTGTCGCCCAGCTTCAGCAGCTCGGCGGTGAGGCAGGGGGAGGCGGTGGCAGGGGACGGGGGGAGGAGGGGGAGGCACGGGGGGCTGCGGGGAGGAGTCTGTCCTGGCCGGGGGGCGGGGGGGCTCCAGGAAAGAGGAGGAGGAGGGGCGCCTGGCCCCCGACGCGGCGGGGGAGCGCGAGGAGGGGTCGCCCAGGTCCGCCGCTCTCTCTGTCTCCGGCCTTCCGTCCGTGGCTCTGTCTCTATGGATAGATAGAATACTTTATTGACAGATATAAAATACATTGCAACAATGACGTCAATTCCGGAAATGGCCAATGTGGATGAAGCTTGTTTCCATTGTGGCCCACTTTGGACTTGAAACAAATACACTATAGAGTAACAAAGTCATGGCGTGACTCGCTCATCCCCCGGTTCCAATGAAGTCATTCTCTATGGAGAATAACATCCAGTCATCTTAAAATCCTCTCATATAAGCATTGCGGTCCAAAAATAAACAAACAGTCTTTGCGATATTGTCGGCGAGGTGGCTCTGTGTAGTTTATGATAGTCAGTCAGTCATATTTTATAAAGCCAGTTTCTAGCGAAAATGTAACTAATTCGGCGACTGTAACATTAGAGTTTTCTCACCATCAGTTGATTCTTCATATCCATGAGTCAAACCGCTGAGATAATGTGTTTATAATTGGAACACAGTTCTTATATGACGCGATATGAAAAAGTTCTATGGGAATTCAGAATGGGGGAAGAAAACCGCGAACCAGGTAGGATGTGTAAATTACGTCACACTTCAATACTCTATATGCAATGCAAACAACCAAAGAACATTGAGAGAGATTTGATCGATTGATTTGATTGATTGATTTGAGATTATACATAAACATATAATATAATATACATATCGGACAAGAGGTACTCAAGGAGAAAGATCGGTGCAAATTATGCCATCCGGGGTAAGGATATAACTAAGACCAGTTAGTATTAAGGTATTAACCTTGTTCTCAAATCTTGCAAGGGAATTTAGACATTTCAGGGCTGGAGGGAAGAGGGCATTCCAAAGAACAGTGGCTGCGTGATAAAATGCCTGTTCGGGGAGCCCTCCTAAACCGGAATAAACTCGGCTCCTTATTTCAGAGTGAATCAATGGGCCCTACTGTAGGTCATACAGCATAAGCTTCCCCTGGTTGCGTACCTGTCTGTGTCCGCCTGGCGGTCCCGGCGGGACTCCTGCAGAGACAGCTGGATGGCCAGCAGGATGTTGGGGTCGTCCTCGTCCAGGGAGGACAGCGCCGCTCGCCGCCGGCCCTCGCTCCTCTCAGGGCCGTCTGCAATCACACAGAGACAACACAATGATAGAACCTTCTGCAATCACACAGAGACAACACAATGATAGAACCTTCTGCAATCACACAGCAATAACACAACACAATGAGGCTCAGCCTTAACTGTGTCGTTTTAGACTAGATGTTGCTCAACCAGTTCCTTGTCCACTCACGGGTAGGCGGCCAATTAATCAACTCGCCGGGATCGAACTGGGAACCGAGCGGCCGCTCTACTCTACCTCTGGCTAAAGCTCTATGACGATTATTACTCACAGCCCATAGTAATTCATTAAGCAATAACTGAAGTCTGTTGGCTGCCATCTTGGTTTGTTGACATGTTTGAGAGTATGCTATGTACTTATTTGGCATACTCTCTCTTTTTTTTATCACACAGCCCCAGCAAGGAATCCGCTGGTATTCGTGTACCATTCCTCATGAATTCATTCTTACAATTTATATTACATTGTGATTGTAATTCATTCATAACCTATCGTAACCAATACTAATTCTGTTCTTGATGAATTTTGTCTTGCCATTTATAATACATGTGTAATTGTGATGTAGAACATGACCTGTACTTGTCCAACAGGCACGTGCTGAGACCTTAGTGTCAACCCCTGCTGCCTATAAAATACATGGACAAAAAGCAATATTAAGCCAGAGGGTGTGCATCATTACGATTATCGGCATGCCAGCATTGCTGCAGTAACCAGCCGATAGACAAGTTCCCTAGGCAGGGGTGAAGTACCGATATAATCATGATAAGGCACAACCCTCGAGACTCGAGTTTAATATTGCGATTATACAACTGTTACCCTTTAAAAAACACGTCAACTTCATTTCATTGTAATTCAGATATTCAATGGAAATCTGTACATTTTTAATGCCAGATTTCGCTACTACTGCATGTACCTGAACTTCACATGAAAACTGCTAGCCACTTACAAGGCATCGCCTACGGAAACAATAAAAGCGAGCGTTTGCGAACCGACCGGGCACAGCTGATTTCTTTGTTTGATGAGACCTGTTCCATAGTGCTCATTATCATCACGGGTAGATGGATATTTCAACCAATCGGATTGCTTCATCAGAACTACCCATTGTATAACATGCTATAATTCCATGTATTTCACGGGTGCTCGGGTACTGTACCTGTGCTGTCGGCTCTCCTGCTGGTCTCTGGAGTGTTGCTGTTGCTGCGGACGCTGTGAAGACGACGCTGCCGATGTCTGCGGCGGTACTGGAAGTCAGCGTATTCCTAGCATAAAACATACAGGAAGTCAGCGTACTCCTAGCATAAAACATACAGGAAGTCAGTGTACTACTAGCATAAAACATACAGGAAGTCAGTGTACTACTAGCATAAAAACATAGAGGAGGTCAACACTAGCATAACAACAACATAGCGTTAGCCACCAGTGAACTTAACATGAAAACAAGACCTCAGTTTCTTCTCCATAATGAGGGTGTTTTTGCCTCTTAAGCTGGCCGCACACTAACCGATAATCGGGCTATTTAATTACCCCCCCGACAATCGGGCTGCCACCGACTGAAACAGGCCCGACAATCGGGCATGAACGTCGTCTAGCGTGAGGTCTCACAGATCCACTCGGAGCCCAGCCGAGTGGCTCGGAGGACGATCGGGGGTAGCCCGACTCTTTTCAAAGATGTTTGATATTTTCCTGGATCAGTACTTGTCTGGAAGACTGGAAGGGCAGCAGGGGACTGAGAGAAAATAGGTACAGCAGCCGCTGATAGACGCAAGTCTCTGAGCATACATCTGACTGAGTGACAGATCCATCTCTTTTTTTTTCTCTCCACCTCTCCCTCTGCCTCTCTCACTCACTCACTCTCACACACACACACACACACGCACACACACGCGCCCGCACACAGACACACTTTTCATAGCGTCCGTCCGTCCATCAGGTTGTATCATGAATGATTGGGATTTAAATTAAAACTCAACGGCAGCGTATATCAAACAAACAGAAGAAAGACTGTGACCAGCACACATCCCTTGCAAGTAGGTGGGACGTTCGCGAACAAATCGAGTATTTTGAACGGCTCTTTGAAATGAACGATGGGATCCGGTTCGCAGTAGGGAGCCGTTCCTTTCTAATGAACAGTGGTGGGAAAATAGCCTACTGCAATCAATGTGGAAATACTCTGCCACAAGTAGAGGTTTTTGGAATGTTAATATACTTGAGTAAAAGTACAAACGTATTGGTATCATTCAACATTTAATTAATGTAGCCTACAGAGTAGGCTACCAATAGTAGAAAGTAGGCAGAATGTCCTATTTCACAGATTTTCCAATGAATAAAATGTAGAAAAATCTTTTGAAAATAGCCAATCTACAAGCTCACAATGCAACAAATGGCAGGTATGTAGGCCTACCTATATATGGCAGAAATAAATGTATATAGGGTTGAAGTTATTTGTAATTATAATCAAAATCTACAAAGTAACTAAAATGAGCCAGTCTTTTGAACGGCTCTTTGAAAGGAACGGATCCCATAGATCCGGTTCACTTCAAAGAACCATAAATCCCATCTCTAGGAGTCAAAGAAGTACACGCCCATCCTGATCTACAAGCTTACAACGTGGCGCGGGACGACACTCGCGCACGGGACAGACACAGTTTGGTCTTGGAGATCTTGTTCTGGGTGCGCTACACAGTCATACGACTAATCATAAATCAGGCACCATTAGAAGGACGGAGCAGCACTTTAGCGCAAGAGAGAGAGGGGATGTCAGAGCTGGATGTACATGAAACGTGTCAAAGTGAACTCATATCGTCAAAATAGGACAGAACTTCCATATTGAAGCTTTTTTTTTTTCGTTGCATGAGGCGGTGTTGTGTGTCGAGTCAGTGGATAACGTCATGTGTTTGTATGTGGGTGGGTGACGTGACGTAACGTTTTCGCTGTCCTCGGTGTCAAACATGTATAAATAAAAAATATATTTGTCAAAAACCTTCTGAATATTGTGCAGGACATTAAGCTTTATGTGAACTTACTCAAGATTAAAACATTTCATTCCTCATTTCTTCAGAATTTTCAACCAAACATGGCAAAACTCATATGGTGTGACTGTCCTGACCTTGTTTCTCAAAGTGGGAACTTGAATAAAACTAAGAAAAAGAATTGCTAAAAATCATTTGAAAATGAATTTAGGCTAAAAAAAATGTCTATTTGTGAGCCTATATCTTTTCAAAGTCAAAGCATAATGTTTTCAGTCATTTCTGATCAAAAACATTTTGTCCCCCAAACCAAAATCATTTGGTGTGACACTAGTTTGGACAAATTAAACAGGCAATTATTTGGACACCTATTGGCTAGAGAGGTCCTTCTTCTGTAAGGCTATTCAGCACTCCCAGCACAACTGCAAGACAGGTGTCTGAGGTGAGTTATGATTTTAACATTTTCATGAAATGCCATCTTGTTGAAACTTTGACAAACTCACCACTTTGGATGTCTGTTGGTGTGACACCTTTTCATTAAAAAAAGCTTAAGTTATTTGAAGTTTTGGTCATATTTCCATGTAGATCTAGGTTGCTTTGTTATAGCTAGCATGCTGTTAGCATGCTAATGTGTACATAGTAGCCTCAAGGTAAACCTACATGCAGAAAACGTAATATGGTGTGACACTTAATCATAATGGTGTGACATGTCTGCTTGTCACGCCATATGACTTGATTGTCACACCATATGATTTATACTGTATTTAACTACAGATATAACAATAAATAACAAAGTTCCATGTTTATTTTGTACATTTAAACATTTGTTTTAAACATTTTTACATAAAATGTAATTTAGCTTCATTCAGTGATACTTCAAATTCATCAGACAGAGCAGAAACCCCTTCACAGAAACCTTAACATATTGTTTCAATCTAAACAATATTTTCTCTTTGTCTTAAACTATACATTCCATTTTCTTTTGTCAGCTGGAAAATGACAAGTGCTGAGAGAACGAGAAAGTACAGGGAGAAACTAAACAATGACCCAGCAAGGAGAGAGGAGCCAAAGGGGCGAGACTGCATTTTCTACGAAGAGCAGGAGGTTGTCTGTGGCATAGCAGAACCGCAACAAGGCAGCCGGTTTGCTACCCTCACCAAATACGACTGGCTGATGTACAATACAGTCTAAATGTATAATCTAATCTGATCTAATACTTTTGTACTTTCACTCACTGGACTGGACAGTGGACAGTGTTAAGGTAGGACCCGAGACAAAACTAGCGAAAATAGCTGATCTACAAGCTCTCAACACGTTGTGCTGCGAGAGCTTGTAGATCAGCTATTTTCGGAGTTGCGCAACCCAGCACTCTTTAGCTAGTGGAGATGTGGTGTAATGTCATGATTCCTAATTACATTTGTTCAACACAAAATGCTGTGTTCAAGTTCAGGAGACTTCGGAAAAAAGCAATTTACCTGAATGCTGAGTTCTGTTTCCACTAATTGGTGTTAATAAAATGTTGCCTTGGCTCCAAGTGTGGCTATGCGCCTTATTGTCTCTTTAGGATCCTTCTGCCGTGGGCCGGCAGAAGACTTAGGTGTGCGTAGCATTCCTGTGCACATCCTCATCATCCATCTACTACTACAATTCTTTCTTATCCCATGTTAAAGCCCTACAATAATATCCTGTTCAGAAATATTAAGGCCATGTTATCCTGGGTAATTGTTTAATCAATCAGTAAAGTTCAGTACTCACTAATAGGTAGGTTAAAACACAGTTTGCTTTGACACATGAAGATATGATCATACGGTGTGACACTAAATCATTTGGTGTGACATTCCAAATAGTGAAAAATCATACCTTTATTAATGATTAAACCAAAAAAATGTTTATGGATTACATAGAGAATATTATCAGGAAGAGTCACAAATATTTGTGTAATTTTAGAGAAAGTTTTGACAGAATACATTTAAAATATGTTGTAAGATCATGAACATGGGCCTCACACAGAGTGTCGATTATGAAAAAAATATACAGATATAATTAATTTTCAAAAGACTATAGTGGATCACTGGTTAGTTATGATAAAGGACTTTGATAAAGTGAGTAACTTAAGAAAGATGTACTCCATTTTCATTTTATGAACAATTATTTTCATGTCACACCATATGACGATTTTAGGCACAAGTACAACAAACTGCTGAATAAAGTCTGATTCCAATAAAATATCTAAAAACAAAATGTATTTCCATAAGGTTGAGAGTGAGTAGAACAAAAGTAAATAACTTTTATGCCTGCAATTTAAAGTTTTTTTAAAAACACATTTTTTGGGGCGTCACGTCACTGACCCATGTGCGTGTGCGTGCGTGTTGCAAAGCACAGCTCTCAGAACAGCCTCCGTGGCATCTTGTATTCATTATATTATTTATTATTGCTGTGTTCGAGCCCGACTCAATCGGAATAGAATCCTGTAGCGTGCGGTGCGCCCGACTGTTCAAAACGGCTAGTGTGAGCCCGTTTAGATTATCTGGCCAGATAATCTGAAAAAATGATCCTGTAGTGTTTAATTCTACCCGATTCAGTCAGGCCCGATTATCTTGTAGTGTATTGCCAGCTTTAAGCGGCGCATGCTGCAGTGCAGGGTCAGCTTAGCAAAGCTCGCAAGAGACGTCCGTAGCACGCACAGAGCCAGGACTGCACTGATATACAATATATCATATACTGGGGCGGCATGGCTCAGGGGTAGAGAAACCGTCATTAGAGCACGAGGGTTAATGTCGATGGGTGAATGTAATGCACAATCTATGTACAGCACCTTGGGTAAAGGCGCTATATAAAGGCACCATTTACCATGTTATACTGTACGCATTGGTTTATCAAGTGACATTTTGCACTGTTGTATTTCTCATACTGTAATAACTGCATCCCCAGACCTGCGATTGTAAGTGTTTCTACAGTAATGTTATTCTGCTGGCCAAACACTTTTGATGCATTTTGTGTGTGTGTGTGTGTGTGTGTGTGTGTGTGTGTGTGTGTGTGTGTGTGTGTGTGTGTGTGTGTGTGTGTGTGTGTGCGTGTGTGTGTGTTACCTGTGTGTGTCTGTCTCTCTGCTCTCCGTCCCCCAGCACTGAGTGTCGTGCCAGCATCTTAACACACATAAGCAGAGCCTAATTAATTAAACCTTAATAATGTTTTATTCAATGACCCTTCATCGCACCCGTGTTGATTTTGAAATTTAGATTTAGTTTTAGTCATAGTCTTTTGATTCAAATTTCAGTTGACTAAATATCATATGATTTTAGTAGATCTACAGTTGATTTTGTCGACAACAATGTATTTTGCCAGGCCTTGATGGCGGTGAAATGCCTGATTTTACACTTGGTTGCATGCTGAAAATAGCAGATCTACAAGCTCACTTGCAGATCTGCTATTTTCAGAGTGCAAAACCAGAGTGCAACCAAACATAAAATTAACTGTCTTTTAGTTATACTGGATCTCACCCTGTCCTCTGCCTCCTCTTCTTTCACACCGTTTAACTTCATGTCCTCGTTCGCAACATCCATAAATCTCCTCTTTGGTCCTTCCTGCCTGTTAGTTCCAACCTCAGCATCCTTATAAGGATGCTGAGGTTGGAACTAACAGGCTAACTTCGGACTCACTGTCCCTCCTCTGTACATGCCCAAACCAGTTTGGCCTCTCTGGCTTTATCTCCAAAACATCTGTCATGCACTGTCCCTCTAATGCACCTCGTTCCTGATCCTATCCATCCTTGTTACTTCCAGAGAGAACCTCAACCTTTTAGGTGACGGCTACACGGAGCTGGATATTTCATATATCCCGGTTTTTCAGATATCCACATAGAAAACTATCTAGGTCCACACGACAAAGATATCTAGGTCTAAAATAATCTGATTCCCCAGACCTCCACCTCCACTCCACTCCACTCCACTATGTCTTCACTTATTTATCCGGTTTTAAAAATATCCAGTTTCACGGCAGAAATATCCAGCTTTGTGTGGCTGCAAGCCCCAACAGCACAAAAAAATGTCTAGCTTCAGAAATATCCAGCTCCGTGTAGTCGGCACCTTAGTCTCTGCTACCTCCAGCTCTGCTTCCTGTCTTTTCCTCAGTGTGACTGTCTCTAGACCGTACGACATAGCTGGTCTCACCACCGTCTTGTACACCTTCCCTCTCATTCTTGCTGATACTTTCCTATCACACATCACCCCTGACACTTTTCTCCACCCAAGAATAATAAATAACATTCCTTTCCAAGTGAGTTTAGTCTGAATATATCAGAGCCACAGGGCTGCTGGTTAAACCACATGCAGTCAGCAGGGACAGGGGGTGACGCACGTCACTCATGCACGACACCTGCTGGACGTTTAGGGAACAGCGTAGGCCAGCTTAGCATGAAGGGAGGGGAGTCTGTAGCTGTTAGTGTATGCATGTGCGTATGTGTGCACGAGTCTTACCTCAGGAGAGGCGAAGCCCAGGTACTCCCAATCCCATGATCCTCCAGGGAAACTACAGACAAACATAAACAACAATATGTACTTACAGAGCTCCACACAGACAGACGTGGTTCATCTGATATATTTGACTGTTATCACCTTGTTTTATCTCACTATGCTACTGTAGCTCCTTCTGGAGTCGCTTGAACACGACCACCTCCAGTTAGGCTTGTCATGATAATGGATTTCTAACTTCGATACCATATTTTGAAAAATGTCAATACTCAATACCATTTTCGATACCACGCAACCACAGCGATTTTAGTGCAAAAATGTGTTTATTTTTTATTTAAAGAAAAATACAGAACTTCTTGAGGTAGATGGTAGTGCACTTTTTAAAGGCCTGCCTTTGATGTTTTCACATTCTAAGTACAAATAGGCCTTTAAAATAACTAGGAATAAGCCAAAGTAGGAAGGATACCCAAGTAACGTTGGTGTAAACCAGCGAGAGAGGTAAAAACTGAGTATCGATATTATCGATACTATGGAAAAGTCATATTGAAAATCGATGCTATATTCAAAATCGATACTTTTCGATAACTCAATATTTTTGACAACACTGCCTCCAGTACTAAAAATATATGATGTCAGTTTAAGTGGGAAGGAATTGTGGCTCTGCAGAGTTGAATACTAAAGTCTCAGAGTGATTTTCTGTAGTTGATTGAGTAGTTAAATGTCTTGCCATCTCCTGGCCAGCCGGGGTGCCTGATGCAGGGGAAAGGAACTGGTTGGAATAACGTGTTCCTTCCACACGCTACGTCCAAAGCCAAGGTAAATAGGGAGGTAAAGACACCCACGCCCCTTTCGCTATCTCACAATTCCAACCGGCAGATTGGTCGCACCATGGGTGCAGATTGGTCGCACCATGGGTGCAGATTGGTCGCACCATGGGTGCAGATTGGTCGCACCATGGGTGCAGATTGGTCGCACCATGGGTGCAGATTGGTCGCACCATGGGTGCAGATTGGTCGCACCATGGGTGCAGATTGGTCGCACCATGGGTGCAGATTGGTCGCACCATGGGTGCAGATTGGTCGCACCATGGGTGCCAAACTGCAGCCGGAAGTTCAGTAGACTGCACTGGAGTCAGTGGGAGCAGCTCATGAATAAACACTATTTCTGAACAATTGAGACCTTTATGAGTATTCAGCTCAGGACAATAAAAGACCTTTATGAGTATTCAGCTCAGGACAATAAAAGACCTTTATGAGTATTCAGCTCAGGAAAATAAAAGAAGGCATGTCACAGATGTTTTCTGCTGTGTTGATTTTCGATGTGTGCACTGTGTCATTTTATAGCAGTATCTAAAGAGCAAAAAGTATGTTTCTAAACGTGCCAAGTATAGAGGGTATGCACGTCCACTGGGACCCGCCCCCATAACCTAGACTGAGTGGCAAAACATTGAGCAGCATGGAGCATTGGAGTTTGGAAGTGTTAGTTGCAAATCACTCAACGGCTCTGCATACCACCTGTTTCTAATTTGCACATAATGCAGGAGGCAGCAGGATTTTGTGTTGTTGAAAACGAGTACTTCCAAACTCTGACACTTGGAAAAATAATCCTCTGCACAGAATGTCTTGACACTTGACAGAAAGTAGCTCATGACATGCCTATGGTGGATTTTTATGAAACAAAAACTTTGCAGATAGAAAGAGGATAATTCAAGCTTTCAGTACAGCCGCAATGTTGGTGAGTTAACTTTGTTCAATACAATCAGATAGAACTTTTCTGTTTGGATGTATGGCCTGTCAATGGCAGAAAAAAGTGTTTTGCCACTCAGTAGGTGTGTTCCCACATAAGTTCCAGCAACAGTGATGTCACGCGCATACCCTCTATCGCGAGACTATCCACCGTTTCCTGTCTGGGAATCAAATCTTGCGATACTTCGGAGACAGAAATGATTATTATTTACAGTTATTATTATTATTTAATTATGTACTGTGCACATCGAAAAGCAAGTGATTGTAAAAATACCTGTGATATGTTTTCTTTTATATTCCTGAACACATAAATAGTGTTTCTTCCAGGTTTGTTCATGAGCTGATCCAGCCGGCTCCATCAGTGTCCCGTAATTCAACGCACTTCCGGTGAGAGTTCAGGCACCCATGGTGAGCTTCATGGCCTGACATGGCGCATCACCGTTGTCACGTGATATCCCTACCTCCTATTTACCTTGTCCAAACCGGGGAAATCCCCTAACAGGTAAAAAGAAGCAACTTTGTCTCCTAAGTGTGTGTGTAGTTTGTGTAGTGTGTGTAGTGTGAGCGTACTTCCTTCGGGGGGCCTCGGGGGAGTCGTTGGGGGCCACACCGCGGATATGTACAGTATGTAGTGTATGTAATGTGAGTGTAATGAGTACATACTTCCTTGTGAAAGCCTTGCAAGCAGCTAAGACTCGTAAAGCCTATGGATATGATGGGATACCTGCTGATGTTCTGAAAAATGGTAACGCACTCAGTCTACTGCACACACTCTTTAATCAATGCTTCCTTTATGGTGTAATCCCAGAGTTATGGAAATATGGTATCATCAACCCTATTTACAAAGGGGGTGGAAAGGACAAAAGAATACCCCTAAACTATCGGGGAATTACTCTGACCTCTGCTATATATAAATTGTTCTGTTGTGTGTTACAAAATAGGGTCTCAGAATGGGCAGAGTCAAATTGTATTATAGCAGATGAGCAAAACGGTTTTAGAAAGAAGAGGAGCTGCTTAGACCATATTGCCACTCTAACTAACATCATAGACACAAGGAAAAAGTTAAAGAAATCCACTTTCTGTTAATTTATAGATTTTTCCAAAGTGTTTGATCATATAAATAGGAGCATGTTATGGGAGAAGCTGGCCGCTCTGGGCCTACAGGGAAATATACTTAATTGTCTCATTGCTCTGTATGAAAATGTGAAATGCTGTGTTCGTGTAAACGGTAGCCTTACAGACTGGTTCCCTGTTGACATCGGCCTAAAACAAGGCTGCATTTTATCTCCTATTTTGTTCGCTATGTATATAAATGACCTTACTCTAGCTATTAAGGCCCTTGGCAAAGGTGTCTCAATTGCAAATGAGAAAATATCCATACTTCTATATGCTGACGACATTGTCCTCATATCAGATACAGAAGAAGAGTTACAGGAGATGCTAAATCTGGTCCATAGTTGGTGTCAGCAGTGGAAGCTAAACATAAATGTAGATAAAACTAAAGTAGTGCACTTCAGAAACCCAGCAGTGCCCATCACTAGCTTTAAATTTTTCTGTGGCCCTTTTCCACTAGAGGTCACCAAGGAGTATAAATACCTGGGCTTAGTCTTGACTGAGTGCTTGGACTTTAATGTAACAAGTTAAGCTTTTGGCCCTGCACGCAAATAGAGCACTAGGTGCAATTATAGCCAAATGTAAAGTTCTGGGTGGGTTCCCTTATACATGCTTTACTACACTTTTTGAATCCATGGTTCTGCCCATCCTGATGTATGCAGCTGCAGTATGGGGTTATAAGAGCTACTCATGTATCAATGCTGTCTTTAATAGGGCATGTCGTTTCTATCTAGGTGTGGGTAAATATACTCCTAATGCCGCTATACAGGGCGACATGGGGTGGAAAACGCCATGGCAAAACCAGTGGTCCTGTATCTTTAAGAACTGGCAGCGGCTGTGTAGTATGCCGGACACCAGACTTTGTAAACGTGTATTTGTGTGGGTGGACCAGACTAGAAATGTGAAGAACTATGCTCATACTGTTAGAACGTTCATTGGCTCGCTGCACTTACCTCATCTTGCCAACACAGACACTGTACTCACAAGAAGTGATATAAAGTGCCTGGATCAGGCTGTTGCAGTGGCAGATGAGGAGAAGTGGCTTCAGCTAATAAATAAGCCAGAAGGAAATAAATTGCGTACCTACTGTTGCTTTAAGAACAGATTTGAAACTGAATCGTATTTACAAAGTATTATGTCCAGGCAGCACAGGAGCGCTTTTGCAAAGTTCAGATGTGGAGTGGCTCCTTTAGCCTTGGAAACAGGCAGATATACAAACACTCCAGCAGATAGTCGTTTTTGTACACTATGCAGTAGTGGTTCAATTGAATCTGAGGCCCATGTCCTATTACACTGTGACCTTTATAAGGACATTCGTTCCGAACTTTTCCGTTCGTTATCACAAGAGGTTGAACTTTTTAATGAGCAGGATGATGAAAATAAACTGGATATAATTTTAGCTGGTAAACACTGTGTAACCGAATGTGCCAAAGCCTGCCATCTCATCTTAAAAAGAAGATTAGCTTTTCTCAGTACCGGTTCATACACTGCCCCACTGTTTATTATTATGCTTTTTCTGTGTTTTTTTTATTTTTTATTTCTATTTTTGTATTCTCTGATTCCTTTGTTTTTAAATGTGTAACTGTTTTTTACATGTTGGTACTTTAATGCACGTTTTTTAACTTATGTCAACTGAAAGGTGTCTCACAACTCCAAGTGAGTGGTCCTCAAACTATTATATGAAATATGCTGCTTGTTTTTAAATTGTATGGTCTGAGGAGTGACACTATAATAAAGTTTTCTATCTATCTATCTATCTACTTCCTGCGGGGGGCCTCAGGAGAGTCGTTGGGGGCCACACCGCGGGTATATATGTAGTGTGTGTGTGTGGTGTTAGCGTACTTCCTGCGGGGGGCCTCAGGGGAGTCATTGGGGGCCACACCCCGGGCCACCGAGGCCAGGAACTCCTGTCTCTTCTGCTGCACCAGGCGCACGGCGCTGATGATCTTGTGACACGGCGTCCGCAGGTACGGACGGTTGACCTTCTGGGCCAGGTCCTCCACCACCATCTCCAGGTCCGTCTGGACCAGGACACAACAAGGGGTTAAAGCCAAACCTGACCTGAGCCCAAACAGTTAGAGAACCACAGCCACTGCACGTAACACTTTAGTGTCTTAAGGTGGTGCGTTTTTCGTTGCGAAATGCGTTTTTCAGGACAAGGAGAGAGAGGGAGATAGAGAGAGCAAGGGACTGAGTGGTGCGCGAAACGGGCGGCAGTGTGCAAACGTGACTGACACAACATGAGGTTGATTTTTTTATTTGCGTGCCCCGAAATTCACTCCGATATTCGGCCCGAAAAACGCAGCAGTGTGCAACCAGCTTTAGACGGAGATCTCCCTTTTCTTCTAATAGGTATACAGATCCTTCTCAAAAAAATTGAATATTGTGTGAAAAAGCATTGCAGAAGCCCTAGCACCCCAAATCATAACTGACTGAGGAAACTTCCCACTGGACTTAAAGCAACTCTGACTTCAGAAGGTTGACATTTCTCTATTATAAATCCTTGTTTTGAGAGGTTTCGTGTAATATTGTAATATTTAGAAAAATGGACTTTTGATATTCATCAGCTGTGTGCCATAACAATTCAAAGTTTTAACAAAAAAAGGTGTGGAATAATTCAATGAATGTCCAATGTATCTAGAATATATGAAAGTTTCAAGAAATATATGAAAGTTTCAAGAAAATGTACTTTTACACAATATTAAAAAATTTCGAGAAGGATCTGTACACTTCTGTGACAGCATTTTCAGTGTTTTTTACCGTGTTTTTCTAAGGCTCCGATACGTTGAGGAGCTTTCTTTCTTTTTTTTCTTTTTTTTTTTACATTTGTATCCCTCGATTTAGCAACCCATTTTCTTTCACCCAGTGCCAATTGCCCATCTAATCCTGGGCTCTGCTCTCCCTCTGCCGTGCCTGGGGAGACAACAGACTGACCTCATGCTTCCTTCTATGCATGAGGAGTCCAATTTCCTCTTTTTTCACCTGACAGTGGGGATTTCCCCTGTTTGGACGTAGCGTGTGGAATGAGCACGTTATTCCAACCGGTTCCTTTCCCCTCCATCAGGCGCCCAGGCTGGCTAAGTGGCTAGGGGGAGGCACCATGAGACCAGGATGACTGCATGTTTTAGTGAGGGTACCTACCCAGGGGACACGGGGAGAACATGCAAACTCCACACAGAAAGGCCCAATCGTTGAGGAGCTTTCTATACTAGTACTGTATGTGAGCGTCACAGCGTCTTTGCTTCCGTGTTGTTGTAGCTCCGCTCAGGTATCACTTCAATGCATGCGGACGAAACCTAGAACAGGAGGAAAGCGCTCTTCTTCTGCAGAACAAGAATGGGACCGAATGGGGAATTGATGTTTTGTTTCCGGGTTATTTCGTCTCCTAGCAACTCCTGGCAACCGAGGAGTGATCAACGGATAGACAGCGATGATATTGATATGCTTATTTAATACAGATACTAAGACAGAGATCTCTGTTTTTGGCAGAACTTTTAGACTACCGTAAATAAAATAAAAAAATCCTGGCAGCAAATGTGTTAAGTACAGTAGAGCAGGGGTCTTCAACAGGGGGTCCGGGACCCCTAGGGGGTCCCCAGAGCTACTACAGGGGGTCCTCCAAATCTTTGAGTGATAGAAACGTTTTTTCCTCCTTTTTTATATTAACCACTTGAACCCTAGCGTCCATATTCTGAGAACTTTAGCCAAAAATAGCAGATCTACAAGCTCAAAACGCCTCACAGTAAGCTTGTAGATCTGCTATTTTGGGCAAAGAGCTTTCTTTGGTGTAGAGGTGAAAAAGAGCAGACTAAGTACAGAGTGAAAGGTCAAGTTTATCAAGTATTGACGGTTCAAGTGGTTAAATATTTGAAAACACAAATTGACATGAATTCAAAATACACTGATGATTGTGCTGTCAAACAATTAAACTATATGGAATCTATGAACAGGTTGTGGGGGTCCCTGCTTCATCTCCCTCCCAGCTAAGGGGTCCTTGGCCTGAAAACGTTGAAGACCCCTGCAGTAGAGTATAACCCAAGACAGACGGGTGTGCATGTACTGTTACTGTAGCGTACCGTACCTGCATGAGCTCAAAGATCTCCTTCATGTACCTGCATGAGCTCAAAGATCTCCTTCTGCGTGCTCCCCTGCTGCAGGAAGAAGCCGTACGGGTAGGAGCACTTCAGCACGCGCCGCGTCTTCAGCAGCTCACACACACTGTCCTCGATGAAGCGCGTGTCTGGAGGGGTGCCCTCTCCTGGTGAAACACATGAATCACAATGCAGGCGTTTAGCGGATGCTCTTTGTCCAGAGTGACTTCCAAGAGAAGTGTCTCCAGAGAGCAGTAAGACACAGAGAGAGACAGGACATGGAGAGCAGTAAGACACAGAGAGAGACAGGACATGGAGAGCAGTAAGACAGGACGTACGGCAGATGAAAGCTCTGCTCAGCTGCTCCATCTTCTCCTTGGCCGTTTTCAGCAGCTTCTGCTCCAGCTGCAGAGAGAGAGAGAGAGAGAACCACACAGTCATCATGATTCATTCACTGCTCTGTTGTAACTACTGTACCACCGGTAATGTAGTAGGTGCAGATTTAAGATGCGTTTGCAGTCTCTGTGGACTGTGTGCTTCATTAGCATGGCAAGCTGGCATACAAGACATATGCCTTGATTTTGTGGATGAAATTTTGATGCACGTGAAATATTGATGTCCTTCTATGCAATTTCCTTTGGTGTGGACGTGAATGAATGGTTAAAATGTGTGTTCGTGGTTCTTGAAGCGGCTGTAATAGTGCATGAAGCGGTCAAGCTCCTGGAAACTCTTGTGCTTCTTTTCAGCCTGAAACAAACACACAGACAAACTGAACGGAGGAATCTACCAATAGCCCACACTACCCAGCCTCTCCCGGCAGCTTAACAGCGGTATGTCCATCCGCTGTCGGATTAGCAATGAATCAAGTTCCAGGCACCCGAGAACAACTACAGAGAGCTCTTTAAGACCCAGCAACAGTACAAGACTACGAACTTTGTTTCCTCTGGTGATCCAGCCTAGGACATTAAAACCACAGACTGGTTGTTGGAGGGTTTCCACAAATAGTGCGACGATTCGTAAGGATCAAAGCTAGTTCAGGGGGCGGTCCCAAGGGAGCGCGCGCGCAGAGGGGGGTGGGTCACTAGGTCCTGCCCCCCCCTTACCCATAGTTCTTAGGGAAGTCAGATGGTGGGACTCAGTCTTGTTGCATAGCACTGCTGCTGCTACCACGCTGCAGTACACACACAAGTGCCACACTTGTTGCTTGCAGGTAGCTGTGCTGTTGCCCACCGCTTGGAGAGGGTGCCTAACTGGGCTGAGTATTTCTGGCTGTTTCTGCTATTTTACTATCGCTCAATTCATATTCTTAGCTGCCAAACTAAGAAGCTGTGTTATTGGCCAGGTTGTATGGGAAGTTTGAGATTGTTGTTCTGGTAATCGCTGAATTCTAAACTGCTGTTTCAAGGTTCAGATTGCTTGCTATCGTTGCTGGTGCCTAGCTGATTTCTGTACTTTCAGTTGTTTGTTGCTAAAGCTATTTCAAAGGTGCTACAGGCTTGCTAAAGTTGCTAAAGGTAAACTCAGTATCATAGAAGTTGGCTGTGGCTACGGGCTAAATGCTAACTTATTTCGTGCCCTGGTGGGCCTATACTGGGCTACCATGAGTTAAAGTAATCTCAGTTGTTGGGTTTGTCGATATGTCAGTGCTTTGCAACGGCGCGGGCCGTATCAGCTAGCGCGGAACAACAGGTTTAATGTACAGTCAGCTAGGAGCTAGGTGGCTATTGCTAGCCGGCTATTTCGGTAAGGATGCTGTTAGCTGGTAAATAAATGGTTTCTGTCGCTTCTTGGACCACAGTAGGGCTGCTGCCAGTTACCGTGGCGTAGAAGCCCTCGCGGGATGAATTTTTAAATACAGTAATCGCCTCTTTGAGAAGCCTATAAAGGATGTCTGTCTGCGTGGGCTCCTGAGAGGAGGAAACCCGCAAGCTCATAGGTGCCACAGTTTACGTGCAACAATGTTTTGCTTCCGCTAACGCAAGTCGTGCCTGTCTGTCCTGACGTCACCAGTTGAACTCGCTAGTGCATGCAGGGAATCGTAGTCTTCTCTATATGCTCGGTAGCTCCAGCTAAATATTCTCTTCTGCTACGGTAGGAGCCATCGTTCATTCCAGCCACGAGCTGTCTGTTGATGGTCGGCTAGCTTGCAACTCAGAACTCATGTAGCTAAAGAGGTTTGCTAACGTTCCGTAATGACTCTTCAAGCTGCCTATTCCATGGGGGTTGCGTGTGTCCGTGGTCAGCAGCTACCTAGCATACAGGCTAGCAGAGGGTAACGTCACGAAGCGAAGGGTGGCGCACGGTCTGCGCATTCTGAGCACATGGGTAATGTGGCTCTCTCTAGCATTTAACCTCCAGGTCATCTGGTCCGTTACGATTTTTTTTCGTTATTATATTATTTTGTGTGCACGCGCAGTTCATAGGGCAGGGATGCGCATGTATTATCAATGTCTATGCTTCGCTTGTGCGCACTGTACAAGCTTAGCATACAGGCTTCGTTTGCTGTTCATGAGGATCTTGCCTGGTCTCGGTTAATGCTAGCTTTGCCCAAGCTGCGGCTGCCTGCTGGCATAGCAGCTGATGATGGTTGCCGATGCTACTCTGGTGAAAACGCTAACATCTGTTTATGTTTGCAGCTCGGGCCAGAAACTGCCGCGTGTCTGTTGGCATCAGGGCGGCGTCGAGTGTGGCAGCGTTGAAGTCATTGGATACTATCCTCTATCGAGCTGCCGTATTGTTTCAATCTAAGGTTATAGTTCTGGGTCTCTGCGTATCGCACTGTATGTCCTTGCGGTGTTTCCGTAGCTGCGGCACTCGAGCTAATAATTACAGCTAAGGCTACTGCTAGTGAAAAATGACGAGTTGTTTATCTTTACAATCACATTAAAGCGGCCACAGGACTGTTGCATCATGTTCACCATTGCAGCTCCAGGATAAAGGCTGCTAACGCCATGCTTTCTTTTCAGCTCAGGCTAAAGTGCTACATGTCTGTTGCTGCAGCTCACGCCAAAGCGAATACTTGTTGGTTGCTAACATTCTGTTTGTTATTTCAGCGCCAAGCCGGAGTGGCTGCAGGCCCACTGCTACGTCATCAGGTTATCATGGCAGCTTTATGCTAAAGCGGCTACATGTTCCACTAATCGTGTTTTACTTTTTAGCTTCTTGCTGCGGCTGCTACATGTCTAAATGCTAACATAATTTCTATCCTTTCAGCTCATGCTGGAGCTGCTGCATAGCTGCTACTATAGCAGGTCGCCATAGCAGCATGGCGCTGCAGCTGCTGAGGTTTTCTGCTAACAGATTTATCATTACAGCTCCAGGCCGGAGCTGCGGCATGCCCCCGCCACGGCATCAGAATAGCATGGCAGCTTTATGCTAAAGCTGCTACATGTTCCACTAAATCGCGTTTTTCTTTATAGCTTCGGGCCACGGCTGCTACATGTTGCTGCTAACATCAGGTTTGTCCTTTCAGCTTCTTGCCGGAGCCGCTGCATAGCGGCTGCTACAGCATGCCATCATTGCAGCGTCGCGCTGCAGCGGCTGAGTGTTTTCTGCTAACATGTTTATCTTTATAGTTTCGTCCACTACTGCATAATTCCATGAGACCAGTCAGGAGTCGGTTAGCACTGGAGAGGGCATTGCTACTACAGCTTCCGCTACTTCTGCCGCTACCATGAGCTGCCAGCCTGCCCGCCCGCATGCCTGCCCGCCCTCCCGCCCGCATGCCTGCCCGGCTGCCCGCCTGCACGCGCCATATTCAGCAGACGGAAGTGGCCTACCGCCAGGCCGCCGCCGCCTGCCTTCCCACCTGCCTGTCGGCCCTCTCGTCCGGCTGCCCGCCCGCCCGCTACAGCATCAGTTAATGCTATTACTGCTGCTACCATGAGCATGATCCAGCGCTGCGTCGTGCTGGAAGCCTGTGGTGCCGGCCCATCTTCCGGAGGCGCTGTCAGGCTGCGACCGTCGTCGCCACCGCCAGGTCGCAAGGGAACATGGGAAGCTGCAGTTCCAGCACCAGCGGTGGGAACTCCATTCCTCTCGCCAGCTGCAGCTTTCCCAGATGCCCTGAGGAGCCACACTCTAGCAGGTAAATAGCAACGCATTTGCTTGTTCGATTCTGTGAGCGTTCAGCCGCTCTCTAAGCTTGCTAATAATAGGCATCCATAGTTGGATAGCAGCGACTTACTTGTACTGAATGTTGGGCTTTAGCCGCTCTCTAGGCTTGCATAGCTTGCCTTTAAAGGTCAAGACGGGTATCTCGTGGAGATTCTCATATGTGCAGCAGCAGACTCTGCAGCAGAGCGCTCCGTGGGCTGCGAAAATCTTCTCTGTGATCCTAAAAGTCAGCGACCTTAGGCGTGGTTTCATTGTTATGGTCAGCTAAAGCTAAGATGGTTATTTCTGCGGCAAGCACATGCGGTCACCAAGGTCAGGCTTAAGATGCGACTAGCACATGGCCTCTGAAGATTGCAGCTCGCAGTTTAAGCAGGGAAGGTACACCAGTGTCAGTCGCAGAACTAACTCTCCTTTCTGTCCTTTCATGTCCATGCTGAACACCGGGCTGTCTGCCCGACGTCCTCGTCTCACGACCCCCGGAGAGAGCTGCCAGATTTGCGGCCCGCCCCTCTTCACTCTGCATTCTCTCCGGATCGGAGCAGCCACACCACCAGCACTTCTGGTGCCCTCAGCTAACTCAAGATCCTGCACGCCAAGCTATCAAGCACACACAACACAGGACTGATCGAAGCGTAATGGTTCCAAGCTGGAGTTGGACGCGTTTCAGTTAACGCTTCTGCTGCTGATGCTAATAGTGCTGCAGGCACTATTAGCAGGGTTGTTCCATAGGGTTCATTTTGCTGCTTCTGCTGCGTTACTCGGGGCACGCGCCCCTGATAGGTTGCGTGTTTTATTTGCTGCTTCTGCTGCGTTACTCGGGGCACGCGCCCCTGATAGGTTGCGTGTTTTATTTGCTGCTTCTGTTGCGTTACTCGGGGCACGCGCCCCTGATAGGTTGCGGGCCACGATAAATATTACGCTTTAATTTTTCAATCTTGCAAAAGCTAGGTGGTTGCTGGGGTGTTAGTTAGGTAGGATGTGAAGCTGTATGGCGCTGTAGTTATATGAATTAAAGGTTTCATCGCTGCTTCTGGTTCTGCTGTCTATATATATATACGTCCATGTTGCTGCTCCCGCTTTTCTCTAGGGTGTTTAGTATGGCTTCAGTCAGATTGCAGTATATCGTTATAGTCAGCAGTACCACCTTCCTCACCGTTGGTTCGGTCTGCCAGCTGCTAACATTCTTAATTATTAAATTGCTTTAGCAGTACTATAGCGTTTTTGGCAAGCTGCCAATATCATTGCTTAGTATTTTGCCTTAGTAATTTTCGCTCTGCCAGATGCTAATATGCTTAATTATTATATTTTTGCGTTAGCAGGAAAGGCAGTTCATAGTTTGCCCCGCAGTAATGATAACTTAATCGCTAGAGTCACAGCAGAGCTGCCTTCCTCGCAGTTGGCTAGCACTGGCATGGGATTCTGAGATTTTGGCGTGCTTTGGGGGTTTGTAGTTTTGGGGGGTATCGGGCCAGGGCTCGCTGTAACTAAATTATGCCCTCGATGCTCATGGTAACATGAGGATCGTGGGTTCAGCGAGCCATGGCCCGAGGCAGAACCCCATGCCAAACCATGCTAACTTAGGCTATAGATTCTATGCTGTCTTATAGTAGAGCTAAGGTAGGCTGCCAATACTATGCGCTTAGATATAGGCTTAGATTCTATGCTGTCTCTATAGTAGGGTGCTCAATATGCCATGCTGTGTGATGCTTGCCTTCTGCCTTCATTCTGGTCAATAAAGTATATCTTAACCCAAGTGATCGTCTCCTGAAATAGTGCGACGATTCGTAAGGATCAAAGCTAGTTCAGGGGGCGGTCCCAAGGGAGCGCGCGCGCGGAGGGGGGTGGGTCACTAGGTCCTGCCCCCCCCTTACCCATAGTTCTTAGGGAAGTCAGATGGTGGGACTCAGTCTTGTTGCATAGCACTGCCCCGCCACCACCCCAGCGCCACCTTCAGGTTCTGCCTTTGATCCCCCTCGGGGGGTATCGGGCCAGGGCTCGCTGTAACTAAATTATGCCCTCGATGCTCATGGTAACATGAGGATCGTGGGTTCAGCGAGCCATGGCCCGAGGCAGAACCCCATGCCAAACCATGCTAACTTAGGCTATAGATTCTATGCTGTCTTATAGTAGAGCTAAGGTAGGCTGCCAATACTATGCGCTTAGATATAGGCTTAGATTCTATGCTGTCTCTATAGTAGGGTGCTCAATATGCCATGCTGTGTGATGCTTGCCTTCTGCCTTCATTCTGGTCAATAAAGTATATCTTAACCCAAGTGATCGTCTCCTGAACTTGGGATTCCCAAAAACGTGGCAGAAAGGCTGGTTAAAGTACTGTGCCGTCTCTGCTGCCATATATGGCAGAGCCGTGGCCGCCCATTGAGCCCATGGAGTGTTGAGTGACATGCATGTTGTATCACGAAGACATGTCCATGAGTTTGTGAAAGTAACCTTTACTGCAACTCAAATACAGTATGTGTGTCCCTGTACGCTTTGTGTGTGTGTGTGTGTGTGTGTGTGTGTGTGTGTGTGCGTGCGTGCGTGCGTGCGTGCGTGCGTGCGTGTGTACCTCTACGGTCATGTCCTTGCTCTGCTCCTCCAGGTGTTGGATGACCTCATAACGAGTACAGCGGTAATATCCTCCTGTAGATGAACTGTGCTTCTTCCACTCCTCCAGGCAGATCCAACATAAGTCATACTTACACTGACAGAGAGACATAGAGACACACGTTCGTAATGGAATATCAAGGACTGTTGATGTGTTTGAAAGTTTACCATGGCATGCACGGCATGCTTGCAGCACATGCCCATGTTAAAAGGCAAGGACATTGTGTCAGAAAACGACATAGTACGACTTTTTAATAGCAGTAAATGAGTTAGAAAGGTAGAGTGAAAACTCACTCCTAAATGACTTATTTAATTACATTTCAGCCCGCATAAAATGTTCTAAAATCATTGGTATCTCGTGGCATAATCTGGCACCTTATTAGTTGAAACACCTTCCCTTTACTACTGTAGTTGAATAGCCTGGGAGGACTCTGAGCCGGTCGGGAGAGGAAACAACCTACGTCATGTTGTAGTCATTAGACGGACTACACGTTGGCCGGAACTACTGAACCCGAATCAGTTGAACCCAAAACAATTTCTCAAGGAAATCATTTTAGGGCCTGCCCAATAAAACCATTGAGTAGTTATGCTTATTTTTTTTAAAGTTTGTTTGGTATATCCATCATTTAGTCCAACTCGCAGCGACTGGCAAGACTACACTTCTTCGAGCATTTAAACAGGGATTGGGGAAACAAACAGGGGGAACCAAAACAAAGCGACGCCGCTTCTTCTGCTTGTTTCCAGTTTAGGCCACACCTAGACCAGATCACACGGCCAGTTGCAAACTTAGGGGGTCATTACATGAGGTCGATTTTTTTGTAGACGATAGTTTTTACTATTGATTCGGCCATTTTGACACACGGAGACGCGGTTTCATGACCCTAACCGATACTTTTCCGAATTCGGCTCTGAAAGTGCATTTCTGCGGTTTCGCATCAGTTTCGCAACGGTGTAATATCGGAATTCGGCCGTGAGGGAGAGTGCGATGATGTCATAGCACCCCCTCCTCTGCTCCCCTTCCCCTGCTGCATATAAGTGTCAGTCTGTCAGACTAACCGAAAATGTATTATTATTATTTGTGTTGTTGTAGGCCTAATTAAAACCCAGAAAATAGCCCAGTGATCTATTAGCACAAACCTCATTTGAAAAATGTCAGGAGTAGTCTATATGAAAGCCTTTTAAAAATGTCTAATTACGCACAAGTCGTCGCACCTGGGCTGGTACCCTAGCTGGCCTGTCGGAGTTGCAACAGCTCTCCTCTCCGCAAAGTTAAATTAAACCATTAGGCTATGGTATTCCATTCTAAGCAAAGCAAACCAATGATTAATGACTATTTTGCGTCCCCCTTTTTCAACTTCTCACCAAAAAATACTGGATTAATTCTTCATGCACCGCGCCACATCACAGACGCAGCGGACTTCAGGTAATGAGTGAGTTATTGTAATATGCTGAGTCTTGCTGACAGACAGACAGACAGACACAGACAGACAGACAGACAGACAGACAGACAGACAGACAGACAGACAGACAGAATAAACATAACTGTCCAGTCAGTCAGAGACCATCACAAAAACTTCCTCCATATCCTCGCTCCCTCTCCTCCAGTCAAAGAAATCATGTCGCTTTTTCTCTCCAGTGCGTCTAGCCTCCTCTTAAGGCACGCATGTTGCTTCCAAACTAGGCAATTTACTTAAAGCCATAACGGAAGGCTATGATTGTGACTTCCAGTGAAATAACAGACTGCCAGTGGCGTATGGCGTCAGTTCATTAATTTATTCCGTTAGTTTATTTTGCGACGGCGACGGCACATCATCCTCCATTGCGCCGCATCCCAGTGCAGTGCGTCAGTTCAGTAAGAGCTAAGGTATGGCAACATGACTGTTGTCTGGTCTTGCACGTGCAAGGCACGCATGCAAGACAGTCATGTTGCCAATACTTAGCAACAGGCATGATGAATTTATTTTAAGAAGTACATTTTATTATTTTCCCTTGTAATCAAGGTATGGTAGACTACCATACCCATATGTGCCTCTGTAGGCTAGCCTACTCCGTTAGTTGCCTCGCATGGTGCGTTATACTTCTGTGTTGCAGATAGAAGACAGAACTCACTTAATATAGCCCATCCCCGTAGATAATGTCCAGAAATATGCTCCATAGGCTATAAATGTTCCGACCTTCATCTTCCAGGTGACTTTTGTTGGTGTTTCACTTCACCTCGCTAAAAACCTCCTTATGCGAACAGACAATAATAATATGGATTTGGGAGCATAGCCTAATTACAAAGCATGTCTCATTAAAAACAATATATATTTTATAGTTGAAGGGTAAATACACAGTATAGGCCTATGTAGGCTGGGAACATGACACATTTTGCTTGAATTCATGCGTTGTCAACTTGTAGTATAAACACAGAAAAACGAACCAACAACAAGGTGTAAACGCGACGTTTTTTGGGTAATAAATCCAAAACGAGACCGGCAGCGTTTCCAATCGTCCTGGTATAAAGACCCCCTAATACCAGGCTTTCCTCCGAGGTGGAAAGACTGGTTACGTGAGGTTAGTAGTTGAAGGGCTTACACACTTCAAAATAGCTCAACCGACGTCCAAAGTGTTTTTTTGGCCTCGTCAATCCAAATAAAGTAAAAACATAATCAAGAATGGCATTCATAAAATTGTCGTCCTAACATTGTTGTAGAGTAACAGTAGGAGCGAGATCATTTAGCGACCTACAACCGGGTCGCGACGTGGTCGGTAGTTTTCAGCGACTGGGTCGCTAAATCGAGCGACCGGGTCGCTAAATCACCGACCGCGCCGCTAAATCGACCGACCCGGTCGCTAAATCTACCGACCTGCCTGCAGTTTTAGGTCGGTAGATTTAGCGACCCGGTCGGAAGATTTTGCGCCCCAGTCGGTCGATTTAGCGACCCGGTCGCTCGCTTTAGCGACGCGGTCGGTGATTTAGCGATGCGGTCGGTGATTTAGCGACCCGGTCGGGAGGTTGCGTGGCAGGTTAGCCTAACTGAGGTAACGGTCGGGAGGTTGCGTGGCAGGTTAGCCTAACTGAGGTAAGGTTACTGAGGTTAGGTTTAGGGTTAGGGTTAGGGTTAGGGTTAGTAGGTCGGTGGAAGCGACCACCGGTCGGTGGATTTACCTACCCGGTCGCTGGATTAGCGTCCCAGTCGGTGGAATTAGCGTCCCGGTCGATGGAATTAGCGTCCCAGTCGGTCGATTTAGCGACCCGGTCGCTCGCTTTAGTGCCGCGGTCGGTGATTTAGCGACCCGGTCGCTCCATTTAGCGACCCGGTCGCTCGCTTTAGTGCCACGGTTGGTGATTTAGCGACCCGGTCGCTCCATTTAGCGACCCGGTCGCTCGATTTTGCGACCCGGTCGCTGAAAACTACCGACCACGTCGCGACCCGGTTGTAGGTCGCTAAATGATCTCGCCCTCTCTCTAGAGTAATGCAAGCGTGTGCGCGTGTGTGCGTGCGTGTCTTTGTGTGTGTGTGTGTGTGTGTGTGTTTGTGTGTGTGTGTGTGTGTGTGTGTGTGTGTGTGTGTGTGTGTGTGTGTGTGTGTGTGTGTGTGTGTGTGTGTGTGTGTCTATGTTTTTTATAATAATGTGCTGATAAACTAAACTAAAAACGAAGTGTCTGATAGTGAACCGTGAACAACAACTAGGACTCTATATGTCAGCATGGCGTGTGACAGTGAGCAGTGAACAACAACACGTACGTTCCTCAGGCTTCATCTCAGTGACTTTCTGCAGCCAGTTCCTCCATGTTTGGCAGTCGCACGGCTCATGAGCCTCGCCTAGGCACTCCCTGGAGAGACGGAGAGAGAGAGATAGAGAGAGAGAGAGAGAGAGAGAGAGAGAGAGAGAGAGAGAGAGAGAGAGAGAGAGAGAAAGAGGGAGAAAGAATCAGTGAGCCATAGTAGGACATTAGAACTCCGTCTAAAACTGGGTTCTAACTGATCTAAAAAGGTTTTCACCAGCTAGGCTTAGCCTAGATGTTGATTAGATTTTTTATTTATTTATCTAGATATAACAATTTGATATATAGCCATTGACATTACATTGTGACACGTTGTGAGCCTGTAGATTGTCTTGCCACAGTTCACAGCATTGTAGTGTAATTGCGACCGTCAGGTCGCAGTTTAGTATCAAAACCTCCACCGGCCGTCCGTCCGTCCGTCGGTCGGTCACACGTCACACCTTTGCCCTGCTCATATCTCCGCATCAGTATGACATCACACTGCTGACATCAGTATGACATCACACCGTACACAAATGACCCTTATATAAGACCGGCATTATCTACCGACAGATTAGTAACAAGATGTCAAAATCGTCTAGGAAGGATGGTGTGAGTCATGCTGGCACCCTTCGCGGCAGGAGGAAGCTGGTGCAATCGACCCCTTGGCTTGTCGGGACCCCTGCCTACTAACGGGGTAGCAGGCTATCACCTCAGACTAGAACCCGTACGGGGTGGCCGACACCAGCCCATTGACAAGAGAGAGGCCTCAATGTCCCTTTACTCTTTGATGGGGTGGCCAGTTGACTAAGAGTTTCCGTTCGGGCCTTCTCGATATTGTACAGATTTCCACGGGAACCCTCACTCACCTTCACGTCATGTGGCTAGTCGTTAGGTAGCCATAGTTACGCGTTGAAGGTTGAATCTCCAGATATGGAGATAACCAACACATCCCTCCATATATGGAGATAACCGACGAATCTCACTAAGTCTGACCTCACAAGCCCCATATTTGGACACGAACAACATATAACTCCATATATAGAGACATAGCTGCTGACATCAGTATGACATCACACTGCTGACATCAGTATGACATCACACCGTACACAAATGACCCTTATATAAGACCGGCATTATCTACCGACAGATTGTGGAGATAAGCGACCAACGGTCGCTTATCTCCCGATTAGGGAGTCTTACTGGTGTAGTGTAGTGTATTTCATTACCAGCAGAACAGGTGCCCCTTGCCACAGTCCACATCAGTGGAGTGTAGTGTTAGGGTAGTGTAGTTGCGACCGTAGGTCGCATTTACTACCAAAAGCTCCACCGGCTGTCCGTCCGTCAGTCAGTGAGTGAGTCACACGTCAACTACTCCACAGAGCTACAGGTGGCAGAGTTCCTACAGGCCATGCAGGGCATCGAACTGGACTGTAATGGACATCAAGGCTAGTGTAGTGTAGTAGTGTCATTACCAGCAGAACAGGTGTCCCTTGCCACAGTCCACAGCAGGGTAGTATAGTGTTAGTATAGTATAAGGTAGGGTAGGGTATTACCAGCAGAACAGGTGTCCCTTGCCACAGTCCACAGCAGGATAGTGTAAGTGTAGTGTAGTGTAGTGTAGTGTAGTGTAGTGTAGTGTAGTGTAGTGTCATTACCAGCAGAACAGGTGTTCTTTGCCACAGTCCACAGCAGGGGAGTGTATAGTGTTAGTGTAGTGTAGTGTAGTGTAGTGTAGTGTAGTGTAGTGTAGTGTCATTACCAGCAGAACAGGTGTTCTTTGCCACAGTCCACAGCAGGGGAGTGTATAGTGTTAGTGTAGTGTAGTGTAGTGTAGTGTAGTGTAGTGTAGTGTAGTGTAGTGTAGTGTAGTGTAGTTTAGTGTAGTTTAGTGTAGTGTATTTCATTACCAGCAGAACAGGTGTCCTTTGCCACAGTCCACAGCAGGGGAGGGCAGCAGAGGGAAGGTGTGAGGGTCGTTGTCTCCTGGTCCCGGCCGGCTCAGCCTGACGG